>NW_024425230.1:26817225-26866111 GCF_017311325.1 Ursus maritimus | reverse complement strand
ACCGGTACCACCACCTGCCGAATGCAGGTACAAAGCGCCTTTCCGAAACACGTACGCGTGTCAAACAGTACCAGAGGCTGCATTCTAAACTTTCCCCCCCTCAAATGCATCAGTTTTCAATATCAGTTTTTCCTTAAACACAAACTTAAAAATAACTGGGGGAATAAGCAAGACGAGGGAAACCTGACTGAAGAGTAAGGCGTTAAAACTTGAGGTCCTTCCCCCTTCCCTGCTAGGCTCCTCCAACAGCCGAAGTCGACCTGCCTCGCCGCGGCCCCGGGGGCAGGCCGGCTGTGGGCAGTCATGGCGACACGGCGAGGGCGAGGGCAAGCGCCGCCGCGGTCTCCCACCCCAAGGCGTAGGGGGCCGAGAGGGGCCAGCAGCCCCAAACCCAGCCCCGCGGAAAAGCGGAGAAATGCGCCGCCTGCCTCCTCCCACCCAAGTCTAGCGATTACAAGGCTGGGCCTGGGCTGGGCCCCTTGCCTGGGAAAGGGGCGGATCTGCCCCGCCCGGGGCCCCGGGAACCAAGGGGCCTCTACCGGACCGATTCCCTTTTGTCCGGGGACTCGGGGCGCCCCTTTCCGCCCTCGCCTGGCTCCGAGGGGCTGAGGCCGGGCGCCTCACCGTGATGTTGCAGTGGAGTGTGAGCGGCGGCGGCGGCGAGTGCGGGCTGCCCGGCGGTGCCGGAGGCGGCAGCAGGAACTGGCAATGCAGCTCGTCCAGCTTCCAGCTGACGATGCGGAATCGCTCGTGGTTCTTGTCGAAGATGGACGCCAGGAACTTCAACTCGGCCTTAAGCCCTGACACGGACATCTTCCCCTCATCTCCGGCAGGAGGGGTGCGAAAGGGGAGCCGGGCCCAGAGCCGCCGTCACGGCCGCTACCGCCCCACAGGGCCGGCCTGGGGCCGCACTCTCGCGGCTCCGCCTCTCCCCGCCGCCGAGGCCCGCGTTGGATCCCGGCTAAAAAATGGCTAGGGGCACCGAGGCCTCGGCGGGCGGCTGTGTGGCGGCCTGGGCGGCGGCGGCTGCTCTCTTTGTAACTGACTCCGCCGGCAGGAGACCGCGGCCCCACGGCTTAAAAGGGCAACAGCGACGCCGCCCCCGCTACCGCCTGGGAAAGGGCTGCCCCCACCCCGCCCCCATCCCCTCCCCGCCCCGGCGCGCCCCGCGCGCCCCGCTTCCGGCGCGTGCACGCGGCCTGAGCGCGGGCTCGCCAGGCCGCCCCCTCCTCGCCTTGACCCAGCCCTCCTCCGCCCGGTCCATCTGTTTTGCTTCTCTTGCCCTTTGATGCGAGGCTCGGGGCCGGGTGGCGCCCCGCGGCTTGATCACCTGGAGGATCAGGAGACCCCTGCGCGCCTCCGCCTCCAAGCCTGGGGGCCGGCCACGTGCGCGGCCTTTTGCGCCGGCCACGTCGGCGCGGCTGTGGACGCGCGCTGGACCCTGGGGGCGGCTCCTCAGCTCGGCTGTGAGCGAGCCACCCACTCACCTGACCCAGGCGGCGCCCTAATGGGAGGCGGCCGGCGGCCGGCAGCGCTTTGGACGCAGATCGGCGCACCAACTTTCCTCTTCGGTACTCTAACCCCATACGTAGCCACCAGTTCACTAGCCTGGGTTCCTGCCAGCGCCTTTTCTCTCTCTTCCTTTCCTGCCTGGAGCTTTTGTCCTGTTTCCCAAGCTTAAGGAAATAGTCTCCATCTCTCATGGAGGCAGAACTGGCCTATTTTCAGTAAAGTCTTTTTTTTTAAATAATAATTGTTTATCCCTAGTTTTTGATGTAAAGTTCCATGATTCATTACTTGCGTATAACACCAGTGCACCATGCAATAGTGCCCTCCTTAATACCCATCACCGGCCTATCCCATTCCCCCACCCCCCTCCCCTCTGAAGCCCTCAGTTTGTTTCCCAGAGTCCACAGTCTCTCATGGTTCATTCCCCCTTCTGTTTACTGCCCCCCTTTTCTTCTTCCCTTTTTTCTCCTACTGATCTTCCTACTTCTTATGTTCCATAAATGAGTGAAACCATATGATAATTGTCTTTCTCTGCCTGACTTATTTCGCTTAGCATTATCTCCTCCAGTCCTGTCCATGTTGCTGCAAATGTTGTGAAATCATTCTTTTTGATGACTGAGTAATATTCCATTGTATATATCGACCACATCTTAATCCAGTCATCTGTTGAAGGGCATCTCGGTTCCTTCCACAATTTAGCTATTGTGGACAATCCTGCTATGAACATTGGGGTGCAAATGGCCCTTCTCTTCACTACATCTGTATCTTTGGGGTAAGTACCCAGTAGTGCAATTGCTGGATCATAGGGTAGCTCTATTTTTAACTTTTTAAGGGACCTCCACACTGTTTTCCAAAGTGGCTGTACCAACTATTTTCAGTAAAGTCTTAGCTCAAATGTCATCTCAGAGAGGGCCTCCCAGGCCACCTACTAAAATAGCCAGCCAGTCACCCTGTATCACATAATCCTAACTTTTTTTACTCAGCACCTATCACTGTCTGATATTTTTCGTATTTGTTCATTGTCTCAGCCCAGCGAATGTCTTATTCAGAGTTGTATCCCTGGGATCTAGAACAAGGCCTTTTGTAGACACCCAGTGTTATTGAATGAATGCTTCTATCAGNCCCAGCTCTTAATACAATCTGTGACACATTCTAGATGGATGAAGGACTGCATGGCAGTCCAAAGGACTACAGTATAATTGGGCAGGCAATAGCATGTTTAGTAATATTTACTAGAAGCTATCCGTTTCATGGGTGTGCAACCTCTGTAGTTGCGCAGTGCTGCTAGCTTAAAAAGGCCTTGTGTTTGGTTTAATGCTCTGCTGTAGCCCTTTGGAAGTCCTTAACAACTTTTCAACAAGGGGCTCTGCATTCTCCTTTTACACTGGTCTTGACTGGAGGTATCAAACCCTCTCTGCCTAAGTGTCTCCTGCTTCATGGTCTACAAGTGGTTCCTGGTCTACTGGTCCCTTAGATTACATAATACAGAACAACGTGAGGAGATATTACGTCCACTGAATGAGGAATATTTTAAAAGTTTTTTTCATTTACTTCTGAGATACTGTATCATGCTATAGTGCTTCTTAACATTTCAAGAGTCACAGACCCTCTTGAGAATTTAATAAAAGCTGTGATCCATTTTCCTGGGAAAATGGAAAAAAAATGGAAAATGGAAAAAAACCTCTACATATAAAGTGTTGTATTTATGGGGATTCATGGTTCTGGCCCTAGAGATAGCATTATGAATTGGGACTGAGAGGAGAAGGGGTTCCAGTCCTGAGGTCTAAGTCAGAAATAACGAGAATACTGCATTGGCATTATTGCTGGGTTAAACACTGGAGTGGTTTGCTGCTTGCTTTTTCCATCAGTCCCCAGTACTCTTGGTACCATAACAGCCATGGTAGTCATGGATAAGGATTTCAGACAAAGGGGAACAACCTCGTAAGAACCTATATGGCTTTGAGAAATAAAATGCCCTGAACACGTTATTTAATCTATCTAAGCCTTATTTTGTTATCTCTAAATTGGTATGAGTAAATAAAGAGCTTTATAAATTGCAAATGCTTTTACTAGTTATATCAGAAATAAATATATAAATATCAATTTCACAATCATTTTTTAAACTACTTTTTAAAAATATTTTATTTATTTGACAGAGAGAGCATGCGCACAAGCATGGGGAGCTCTCCACAAAGGAAGAGGGAAAAGGAGACTCCCTGCTGAGCAGAGAGCCCGATGTGGGGCTCCATCCCAGGACCCTGGGATCATGACCTGAGCCAAAGGCAGAGACGCTTAACTGACTGAGCCACCCAGACACCCCTCCCCATCATTTTTTGAGCATCTGCTGTGTGCCAAAACATAAGAGGGTTAGACAGAAATAGAAACTGAATTCAAGAAGCTTAAAGTCTAGCACTGGAAACAAAATCATCGAACTTTACATCAGAAACCAGGGATGTACTGTATGGTGACTAACATAATATAATAAAAAAACATTAAAATTTTTTTTAAAAAAAGTGTTCATTGTAGGGGGCGCCTGGGTGGCTCAGACGGGTAAGGTGGGACTCTTGATTTTGCCTCAGGTCATGATCTCGGGGTCCACGGATCCAGGCCCGAGTCAGGTTCCGTGCTCAGTGAGGAGTCTGCTTGAGGATTTCTGTCGCTCTCACTCTGCCTTTCCCCCTCCCCCCCTGCTCTCTGTCTCTCTCAATCTCTCTCTCTCTAAAATAAACAAATAAATCTTAAAAAAAAAATTGTTTCCCGATGATTTAGGTTGCAGATAACAGAAGACTGTGACTTAAAATGGCTTCAACAATAAGGAAATGTATTACGTCACATAATAGGAAGTTCAGAGTCAGGGCAGGCTCCAGGATTGGTTGATTAGATCTTCAGTAATATTAATAGCCCAGATTCTCTCCATCGTCTTTGTCAGGCTGAGAGCGAGGTGGCTATAGTTGTCCTTGTGGGTCACATCAGCCATGACAATATCTGGAGTCAGAAAGGACTATTTCTTCAATGTCTCCTAAGACATGGGGACCTTCCCAAGATTGCCCAACTGACTTCCCTTCTGTGTCATTGGCCGGAAATGTATCACATGCCCATCCCTAAACCAATCACGGTAAATGGATAGGATCATTCACTGGACTTTCAATCATCTGGGATGGGGTGGATGTTGAGACAACTGCAATGTTTACTACAAACACACAAATAAAGACAACGTCAGACCATAATTGATAAGAAGTTCAAACTACTGACCTACTACGTAGCAGGGAAGAACTTAATCCCAGAAATTACTTGCATAAAAGTATGGTCATGTTCAGAGACTATCTAAGAGCCCAGTTGATTATACAGTACAATGCAAGAAGAAGATAAAGTTGAGATATTATCTGATACCTGATTTTAGGGCCCTGAAATACCATGCTAGGGACTACACTTTCATTTGGTGAGTCATCACTTTTAAGAAGATTAACCTGGCATTACTGTATACAAAATAGATTTCAGTGGTTTTCGAATTGTGAGGTAGCCACCAAGAAGAAGCAGGAAACCCAGATTCTAGATCTGACCTGCCATTAATTCAATAGGGCAAGTCACATCTGGCTCTGAGTTTCTTTAGCTCCAAACATGAGAGTTTTTGGATTGGTCCAAGTCAATAGAAACACTGAAGTAGGAAACGTGGCAGTGGAAGAGAAAAGACTACACTGATGCTAGGGATATTTCTGAGGTAGAACTGATAGATGCAGAGTTGATGCAGGAAGAGAGGGAGACAGAGTTGTTTTATTTAAAGTAATTTTGACATTTCTTGAGCAGGTGGCTGGGAGGGAGTGATGTTATCGATACAGCCAGAAAAAGATGAATTTGAGGTGATGCTGGGACCTCAGGTAGAGAGTTTGTATTATAGGCCTTGATTTTATAAGGGAAGTCAGCACAAAGGATATGCTGCAGATCAGCCACACAGAATGATAGTAGAAGCCATAGGTATGGGTATGACTAATGAGTCACAGGGGAGGGAAGACAACTCAGGCCATTGAGTAAGGCTCACCATGGTTAATTTAGTGGTAGAGGAATCATTGGAGAAGTGAAAGAATGACCTGTGTGTCAGATTATCTGTGGAAAGGACAAGAAAGATCATGACCAAGAAAAATCTATGGGCCTTAGGGATTAGGAGGTCAATGGTGTTTTAGAGAAAACCACTGCAATAGAATGGACACAGAATAGGAGCACAGACAGTGTATGTAGACTACTACTAGGAAAGGACTCAGAGTGATGAGAAAAAGAGAAGGGAAGCTTTAGGGTTTTGTTTTGTTTTGTTTTTATTATGGTGTAAACAGAGGTAGATTTACTGTGAAGCTTAACCTTCAGGGTCCCTTACACTTGCACAGTCCTCTTCTAAATAAAGTTAGCTAACAACACAGGTTCAAACTGCGCAGGTCCATTTATATGCAGATTTTTTCTGATAAATACAGTACAGCATTGTAAATGTATTTTCTTTATGATTTTCTTAGTAATATTTTTGTTTCTGTCTGACTTTATTTTAACAATACAGTATATAATACATATGACATATAAAATATCTGTTAATTGTTCATGTTATCAGTAAGGCTTCTGGTCAATAATAGGCTATTAGTAGTTAAGTTTTGGGGAGTCAAAAGTTATATGCAGATTTCTGACTGTGCGGTGGTTCAGGACCTCTAACCCCACATTGTTCAAGGGTCAACTGTAAATATTAACTTTTGTTCCTAAGTTGGTATTTGTAATTTTGTGTTTCTTTTCTTGAAGAGGGCTCCAGAGATTGAACAAGCTTCAGACTCTACAAAACCTGGATCTGCCCCTAAAAAGAGAATCATTTACAGGCAATGAAAACTGAAGATACAAGTGGGGAGATAAGACACAGAATTCGGTCCTGGAAGAGGAGGGAAAGGACCAGATAAGGAGTTACTCATGGGGAGAATGAGAGGAAGACCAAGAAATGTTGAGTTGGAATGGAAGGTTGTTGAGAGACCTCATACTGAATGACCTTAATTTCAGCAAGGCAAGGTCGGAGATGGGCAAGACAGAAATACAGAAGCCCGAGGACAAGGCAGTGCTGACAAAAATTGTTTGAGAATTCTGACTGAGGAATCCCACCTGGATGTGTATGAAGGACCATGAGAATAAGATGGGGTAAGAGCAGAAGTCTCCAGAAAGACAGAGCAGGTTCAGTATGAAAGAAGGAGTGGGAGAAATCACAACTTGTATGGAAGAATTTTTAATTTCAAGGACTTCAATGTGGAATAATTCTCAGTGATAGCATATTTCATGCTATTCTGTCCCAACATATCCTATAGGGCTGCTCTCAAATGCCATCTCTTTTATCAACCTTTTCTAGTCCCCTAAATTAAATTTAATCTTTTTTTCCCTCCATATTCCCAGTATGTCGTCTGTTCCAGCACTTACTTTTTTGGTGTCACCTTGGCTATGACTACCTGGTTTCATCTTTGTCTCCTTTGCTAGATTATAAACTTGTCTAATCATCTTCATATCTGTAACACATAGTGCAATCCCTGGGACATAGAAACTACCCAATAAGTGATCACCGACTGGACATAGCCTACTAGAAGTGAAATCCATGTAATGTCTTCAGTTAAAGAGACAGCAAGTAAATGAGAGAAGTGATCTAGTTTCAATGAAATCTCAGGGAAGCTATGAAGACCTCTCCCTGTCTAAGTGTGCACACATCAGCATGTGGCCACATATGCCCAGACAACCACAGAGCTCCCCACAAGGCACAGGATATGGAGCCCAACCCTGTTGAAATGAACAAGTGACTCATTATCCTGCTGCAGCCAACTCAGTGAGAAACTGTTCTAACCTAAAATTTTCATAAGTTTGGACCCAGGCTTTTATTAAAACTAACTTTGATTTTTTTTTAAGATTTTATTTATTTATTCGACAGAGATAGAGACAGCCAGCGAGAGAGGGAACACAAGCAGGGGAAGTGGGAGAGGAAGAAGCAGGCTCATAGTGGAGGAGCCTGATGTGGGGCTCGATCCCATAACGCCAGGATCACGCCCTGAGCAGACGCCTAACCGCTGTGCCACCCAGGCGCCCCAAAACTAACTTTGATTTTATCTTCATTACCAACACCCATCATTTCCCTCTTGTCTGTATAGTAAGGGGCTTTCAGACCAAGTTGCAAATACATTGAAATTGTATGAATTTGAAATATATGTGCATATGAATATTAATCTGGGGAGAAAATCTAAAGCAGTACTGTCTAGTAGAACTTTCTGCAGTGATGGAAACGTTCTATACTTGTGCTGTCCAATAGAGTAGCCACTAGCCATGTGTGGCCACGAAGCACTTGAGAAGTGGTTAATGTGACCGAGGAACTAGATTTTAATTTTATTTAACTGTAACTTAAATTCAAATAGCCACATGTGGCTAATGGCTACCATATTGGACATTGCAGTGCTAGATAACTATAACAACACATACAGCTCAGTATAGCACTTTTAAAAACATGTCATCCCTACTCCTTGAGAGCAGTGACCATCTAAGTATTGTATTTTCAGTGCCTGACACAGTTTTAGTGCTTAGTAAATGTTTATTGAATGAATGACTGAAAGGCCAAATTTCCTATTTTCTCTGAACTTAGTTTTTACATATCTAAAATAAAAAGGATGTACACTTATTTTTCTTCTAGCTCAAAAAAAATAAGACTCTTGTAAGCAAATATTCACTCATTCGACAAATATCTATTGAGCACCTACTGTGTGCCAAGTAACTTCATCACTGTAGCGATCTTAGGAAACTATCATTTCATTATTCCACCCAAATAACTGCCTTCCCCAGAAAAGGGAAATAATTTGCCCAAGCTCATGTGGCCAATAACTGACAATGTCAGAATTTGAACTCAGGTGTGTCTAGCTGTTTCTATATAAACAGCTTCTCTTCTTCTCTTTCTTCTATATAAATTATAAATGTAAATATTTTAGATAAATATAAAAATATAAATATAAAAAATATAGCATTGAGAGGGGAGAGTGGCACAGAAACTACACTGGATTGAATACAGACCTTCTTCTTAGGAAGACCCCTGATTCTACAGGTAGATTCTTGACTGCTGGGTGAGAGATGCTGGCTCTTCAAGAACACCTGGGTTATTGAGAAGGGGCAAATGCTCTTCAGCCCTCCTGACCCCACTGAAACTGATGAAGGGAGGCAGGAGAGAAATCAGCCTGGAATTTACCATAATAAGTACCTAGAAAACTTTGAGTATCATCTCCCCTCTGCCACTAGCATATGAAAGATTCAAATAGAAAAATTTCCTCCTCATGCCTTCCACAGTCACTTTCTTACAAAATGTTCCTTTGGAATGTTTAAGGCTAATGAGTGAGAACATTTTTTTAGATGCAGGCATAATATACTTTCAGCCCAGCAATTTCAAATCTCAGCATTTGTCCTAAAGGACTAAATAGGCATGTATATCAAGATTTAGTTACCAAAACTGAGGGAATGTAACTAAAAACATCAGACATTAATAAGGCAATCAGAGCAATCTAAACATTAACTATTTGATGATACTATGGAATTATTACTTAATTTTTTTAGGTGTGACAATAGTATTATTATTACTGTTTTATTTTTTAAATGACAGTCTTTACATTTTAGAGCTATTTATTGATGAAATAAAAAACAAAGACTTGATTAAAATATTTATTTCACCTCTTTTTATAGTAGTAAAAGACAAGAAAGGACCAAGTGTCTTAGAACTGGATATGCTGTAGGTTTGGTATATCCAAACAATGGAATAACATGAAGCCGTCGAAATGAAGTTGTATATAGATATGGAAGGATACATCAAAATGTTAACAATGGTCATTTCTTGGTTGTGACTTTTCAAGCAATTTCAATTTTCTTTCTGTTTATTTATATTTTCTTAAATATTTTCATTGAACACGTTATTTATGTAACGAAATAATTTTAAATTGATTTACAGATATTTCAGGTAGAGAGAGGTAAATGAGAGAAGGATTTTGCAAAGAAATTTTAAAGGGCCAGTGAATATGTGGCTGTTTGTTCTATCACAAAAAGACACCTGGCATAGAGGCTGCTCGGAAGCTGACACAAACAATCAATTCAACTGACACTTTTGTTTCATCCTCCTGTGAATGAATTCCTCCTCCCCAGACCAAGGTGAGTGAAGGCTTTTTATGCCCTGAGTGCTCCTTGTCAGGTCTTCTATTAAGGTTTTTGTCTTCTCTGCAGAGTAACTTCTGGGTGAATTGAGACCTCATCTTGCCCACAATCCAGTGCTTCAAGTTGGTGCTATTTCCAGGAGGAATTTATGGAAACACAGACTTGATTCTATGTTTGGGATTTGCAGTTGTCTTCTTGGTTACAATTAGGTGTCATCTTGCAGGATGAAAAATTAAGTAGCAACAAGCACAGTTTTTCAAGACCTGATGGGCCAAGGAGAAGAGGCTCCAGCTCACTCAGGACAGGTATATTTTTAACATTTACAGACATGTTTCTCCTGCTGAAAGCCTTGGGCTCCCCACAGGGATGATGAAGAGGAAACCTGGGAGGAGATTGAGTGCTTGTGGTAGAAAACCAGAGGAGTGGTCAGGAGATCTGGGAGCCAGTTCTGGCTTCCCTGGTCGCTCTCCATGGAACATGTGGTCAGTCAAGTCCCCTGTGCCTGGGGTTCTTTGTGTGTTTGACAAGATTCATAGTTTTGTTATTCAAACACATACTTAGTTTCAACTTTGTGCAAGACAGTGTGCTAGCTCTAAAGGGAATAAAGTGGCAAGGAAATTTTAGGCCTGAAGGCAGTGCAAACATGGCAAAAGACCAGACAGTGTGGAAATAGGATGGTAAGTAGTGCTTTCTTGGTTGGGGGGGTGGGGGTTGGATTGGGAGAGAGGGACCAGGCAGGGAGAAATATTTTGTCTCGATTGAGAAACTGATTTGTTTTCTACTTTTTAAAAAATGATTTTATTCATCTATTTGAGAGAGAGAGACAGAGATAGCGAGAGAGAGCACAGTTGGGGAGGAAAGGGAGAAGCAGGCTCCCTGCTGAGCAGGGAGCCCCACTATGCGGGACTCAATTCCAGGACCCAGGACCCAGGACCCAGGACCTGTGATCATGACCTGAGCTGAAGACAAGCATTTAACCGGCTGAGTCACCCAGGCGACCCTGTTTTCTACTTTCTAAATGTAACAGTTATATTATTTAGTTTCCCTTTATAATTCTAGAAAGTCCAGAGCTGGTCTTGGGTTCTCCCAGAAGTAACCTCTGAGGCAAAGATTCCATTGCAGGCAATTTTTTTGAATGGGATCCCAGGAAGTGCTAATAGAGGATGGTGCAATGAGGCATGGAAGGAAAACAGGTTACCATGTGGGCAACTTTAACTCCACCCCTTCCAGCGTACTCTGTGAACATTATAGAATATGCCCAAAGTTATCCCAACTATGCAGGAGGAAGCTGGTGTATTTATTCACCAGCTCCTCATCATTATTGGTTATGGGCTGCTTCTGGAGGCATTCACTCTGGCACATCCAGCTTACATTGTGTGCAGCAGAACATACCCCATGATAGAGGGCTGCAAATGCTGGCAGATTTCTTATTTTTGGATATTCATGTTCCTTCTGTGACACACTAACTTGACCCCATTCATTCCCCTCTTTCAAAATAAGAGTTTTAGTTGGACATAACCAGAGACTACCTTTCTAACTTTCCTCCCAGGTAAGTTGGTCAAATAACCTAGTTAGGACAATGGGGTGTGCCTGGAAGGATGTATGCCACTCCAAAGTCTTACTCGTATAAGGATGGGACAGGTACTCTATTACTTCCCCACCCCCACTTCCCATTTCCCTCTAGCGCGGTTGCTGAGATCAGAGCATCCAACTTGGACTCAGTGATAGAAGCTTCTGTTAATGATAGAGGAGCCACTCTTCCCACTCTTGAATGTAACTCCTATTATATAAGACAGAAATAAACTTTCTAGCTTAAACATTGTATTTTGGTGTCTCTTTGTTATATCAGCTTAGCCTGTATCTTAACTAATATACTCCCTTCCTCTTAGGACTTTTAATTTTTCCTTTTTAGCCTTATTTTATAACTTTTATTGAATTGTGCCATTTAGTATGACTCCTTACATCTTTCCTGGAAAGAGGCAAGTAATTAAAAAAATGAAGAGCAACCAAACCCTGTTTTCAATATTTGCCATAGTCATTGCTGCAATCATGCTTTAAATCCTCTCTCTAAATTTGAGAAGGTTATGTCAAATGTAAATACAGCTAGACATTAGTTGAACAGATTTTATTAAGTAACTACTGACAGCAAGGGACAATACTGAGCTCCATTCCTATTAGTGCAGAGTTGACAGGGCATTTTAAAGTGAGAATGAAGTAATAGGGAGAGGGAGAGTGCAAGGGACTGATGTGAAAAATTATAAAGGGTTGTTCAGCATAAATGTAATTAGACCAGCTGTGTCTCTTGACTAGCAATTGTGGAAGTTAGGATTCTCTTCTCCCACATAGACGGAGACAGAGGCCCTCTTCCTCCTGATGATGACTTTTTAAAGGAACGGCTTTCAGGTCCTTGAGAAAGACACTCCTGAATTGTAGGAGATACACTTGCATCTTGAAGGGACAGAGGAAGGATTCACAATTGCAAGTCTTTTTAATAAATTCTCTAGGAAAGGGAGATCAGAGACTTTCAAGTGTTGGCTAGTATAGACAGTAAATTCCTTTGACAGCCCTGAGCTTTTCCAGACAGGAACTCAAGAGGGGGCTGGGTTGTCCCAGGGATGCAGCCATAGGCTGCTAGAACCCATGTAAAATTTTGATCAAGTCTCTTAGTGCAGGGGATTGAATGGAGTATTCATGCTGAGTGTTTCTGCAGTTCTCAGTTTTCACATTATGAATCCCACCTCTTCAGTATAGGAGTCGGAACTCACATCTCTTGAAGTTAGGGTGCAGGCATTTGACCAAGTTTCTACTATACTCTTGGATGGATAAATGAGCAACATGATGAGGAGGCCAGGCTCAGGGAAAATGATCCTTGAGTAACCACGGTCAGGAAGATATTGGTATGTGGGGGCAGCAAGGCTGTTGTCTTTGAGGGGATTTGGCAAGACTGGGTTTGAGAGTGTATACATACTGCAAATGGAATTGTTTGCTGCTCTTGAGACCAACTGCCACCACTGGGATGGAGGACTGCTGCCGGGGTAACACTGACAGGAACAGGAAGGAAAAATAAGTAAAGAACAAACCGCTCTTCCTTTCTCCAGCCTTTTGGTCTCCTTCAAGCAACCCCTACTGCCCTAGGCAAAGAGAAATATGGTCCGTAGCACAACACCCCAAGCAGAGTATTGAAGGGTGGATTTGAAACTGAGAAACAATAGATTAATAATGAGCACAGATCTCAAAAGTAAAGTTGTTATATGTTCTTAGGTGTATGTTATTTCTTGCAATGGAATAAACCCTTTGGTTATTTCCTTTATTTATCTCTTTTCTTCTTGGCCTATTCTTTCCTCCTCAATGATCTCTTCCAGGGTTCCAGTTATGGTCTCTATGACCTTACCCCCGAATTTCTGTTGCTAAGGCAGACCTTTTTTTCTGCACTGTAGTCTTACATATCCAACTGCCTTCTCTGTATCATCTCCTCTTTGTCTCTCAAGCCCCTAAAACTTAATGTATCCAAACTCTTTTTTTAACAATTTATTTGTTTATTTTAGAGAGAGTGAGAGGACAGAGAGAGAGTGCACATGCATGTGTGGGGAGGAGCAGAGGGTGAGAATTTTCAAGCAGACTCCCTGCTGAGTGTGGAGCCTGTCATGGGGTTTGATCCCACAACCCATGAGATCATGACCTGAGCCAAAACCAAGAGTCTGATGCTCAAGCAACTGAGCCACCCAGGCGCCCTGTGTCCAAATTCTCAACACTTCCCCTCTTCCTCATTTTTCACATCCATTTAGTGCCAAATTCTGTGGGCCTACCTTCTCAATATCTTTGGACGTCTTCTTCACTTATCTCTACATTCACTATGCCTGCCTTGGTTCAAGCCACCATCTTCTCTCACCTGAGCTGTTGCAATAGTCTCCTAAGTAATTCCTTGGATCCACTTTTGCTCCCCACCAATGCAGTCTTCTCAGTGATCCCTTACAAGTATGATCATAACACTTCTACATTTAAAGCCCTTTGGTAGTTTCCCATTATCCTCTGGTTAAAGTCTAGAATTCTGATCATGGCTTGCAGAGCTCTGAAAGGTCAAACTCTGCCTACCTTCCCAAACCATTTTACATCCCTCTCTCTCTGACTAAATACACAGTAGGCCATGGGTCTACTTTCAGTCATTTCAAAGCTCCATCTCTGTACTGCCTTAGGACCTTTGTACATGTCTGCTGAGATTTCTCTTCCCATATCCTGGGCCCTTACTTCACTATCCTTTACTCATTCTTCGAGTCTTAGCTTAAATGTCACTTCCCTAGGGAAAAGAAGCCAAAATCTAACCATTGTCTCTGCCACCTGTGCTAAGTAAGGCCTGCATTAATAAGCTTTAATAGCATCCTCTAATTCTTCTTGGCATTCATCACCTTATAATAATTATTTGTTTAGGGGCACCTGGGTGGCACAGTTACTTAAGTGTCCAACTCTTATTTTGGCTCAGTTAATGATCTCAGGGTTACGAGATCAAGCCCCAGGTCAGGCTCCATGCTCGGCATGGAGTCTGCTTAAGACTCTTTCTCTCCCTTCCTCTGCTCCTCCCCTAAGCTCCACGAGTACAATGTCTGCTTTGTTCACTGCATGTGGTCCTAGCTACATATCACTGTGCTAGGCACAGTAATATATTTGATAACTAAATGGATGAGTGAATTATGAGAAAGTTACTTTGAGAAGCAGCATAGCATAGCAGAAATCACACTGGACTAATAGCCATAAGACCTGGGTTCTGAATCTGGTTTCATCATTTCCTGGGTAATCTTTAACAATAATAAATTTCATTGAACTTCAGGGTCTTAATCTTTAAAATGAAGAGAAATCTCTAAGATGTCTTCAGTTTCTAAATCAGTGAGTCTTACTCTCTAGTGATGATTTTGGTGGCCACTTAAAAGAGTGTCTCTATGTTGACTCTGCAAGGATAGAGCAATACCTTTCCCCCGGCTTCCTGGTCACCTTTCCATGTCCTCCCAATTTCACCACTTTTGGTTTGATCACAGAATAAATATCCCTATCATCACCACCAACCAACAGCTGACTGCTCTGTTTGGGAGATTAAGAAACAAGAGGAGAGGTTAAGATGTGTCAAGCTTTTAGCCAAGACAGGAAACTGGTTCCATTTAAACAACTTTCCTTCTCCCACTTGAGAATTATGGAGTAAATTTAATGCAAATTCCTGAACTGTTCCCAAACCCCTAGCTCCCACCAACATGTTCATGGGGGAAAGTCTACTTAGGTGGGAACAAGGAATGGGTCTCATTTCTACCAAGTGAGTTCTACCTTTAGCTCATTCTTACCAGGCTCTGGGATAGGTTTGAGCTCGCTTGCATGTGGGTGTGTCAGGCATTCTGGGAATTCATGTCAAACAAAATTACTTCTCTACAAGAGGAAGGACTGAAAGTACAAGACGCTGATGAATTGTCCAGTTTCCCTACACTTCTCCTTGAACGATTTCTTCCCTTCTTCCTAACCCACCCCGGGGATAAGAGCATCCTTTCTGTGAGTGGTACCCAGTTCTAGCCAGAAAGAGCTTGTTCATAATACCACCCCTATCCCACTCCCTGGGGCTACTCTCAGTCACAAACCATGCAGTTTGGGGTTGTAAAGGCCTCCCAGGGGCAACAGAATTACATCTACAAGCATATGCCTTGAGAAATCCTGTGGCCCAATTGGATTATAGTGCTACCTATTTGAAGTAAGCCAGCAAGGGCTCTCCTCCCACATTCAGGAAACTAAGGAGGAAACGTGTGAAAAGGATCACCCTGCCAACAAAAATATCACGTTTCCACAAAATCTGAGCCGTAATAAGCACTCTCAGAGAACCATGCTTAATTGGTCACATTTCTAAGATGGAGTGGCCTGCCAACTTGCTCAGCCTAGGGTAGACCAGCTGCATTAAGATTTTGTATTTTGATCCTAGAAGAGAACACAGGCAGTAACATCTCTGACATAGACCACAGCAACTTTTTTTCTAGATATGTCCCCTGAGGCAAGGGAAACAAAAGCAAAAATAAACTCTTGGGACTACATCAAAATAAAAAGCTTCTGCACAGCAAAGGAAACTCAACAAGAGGTTATGACCCAAAATATATAAAGAACTTATTAAACTCAACACGCAAAAAACCAATAATCCAGATAAAAATCGTGGGCAGAAGATATGAACAGACATTTCTCCAAAGAAGACATACAGATAGCCAACAGACACATAGAAAGATGCTCAACATCACATCATCGAGGAAATGTAAAACACACCTACAATGAGATATCACCTCACACCTGCAGAATGTGGTGTGAGACACAAGAAAAAAAACAGGTATTGGCAAGGATGTGGAGAAGGCGGAACACTCTTGCACTGTTGGTGGGAATGCAAACTGGTGCAGGCATTCTGGAAGACAGTATGAAGTTTCCTAAAAAAGTTAAAAATAGAACTATCTTACAACCCAGCAATTGCACTACTAGGTCTTTACCCAAAGAATACAAAATATTAATTCAAGGGGATGGATGCACCCCAATGTTTATAGAAGCATTATCTACAATAGAATATTATTCAGCCATAGAAAGAATGAAATCTTGCCATTTGCAACAACACAGATGAAGGTAGAGAGTATATTATGCTAAGTGAAATAAGTCAGTCAGAGAAAGACAAATACCATATGATTTCACTCATATGTAGAATTTAAGAAACAAACGAGCAAAGGGAAAAGAAAAAGAGAGAAAGAGAAAAAGAAAGATATTGCACACCTGAAACTAATATAACACTGTATGTTAATTCACTGGAATTAAAATTAAAACTTAAAAAGGGAGAAAGATTTTGTGTTTTGTTCAAGTGAAGAAAGCTTGGTTTTGGGGGAGCCAAAAGCCAGCCCACCCTCAATGCTTCAAGCCCTGTGTTTGGGGAGCTGCTTCCTTCCAGAGCCTGTGCCTTTTCCTAATTCACACAAAGGCACAGTATGAGCTAGTGATGGCTCTGGCTGAGGACTCCAGAGCTAGAGGGACCATCTCAGGAAGAGACACAGTTCATGTTGTGCCTTTGGCCCTCACCTTTTCAGAACTTTCTGCAAAACATTACCTTATTTCTCCTAAGCAGTATATGGTGATTTACTTAATAAACTTGTATCATCCATCTTCTCTGTGTTGGGCAGAGTACTATATTAGGAGGTATATCAGAAAATATCCCCAAGAGAAAAACAGATGGCATTCTTAGATTAGGATAATTCAAGGAGGAGTTTCTTAACAAAATAATAATTTATAAAGGTGTAGCTGTGGGGAAATCACACGGAATAGGGCAATAACCTAGAGCAGACATGCTGTTACCACACCCAGGCTTGAAGAGATGAAGGGAGGAAGTGATTACTGGAAGTTAGAATCAGACAGACTATGCAGCATTGCTCAAAGTGTGATTTGAAGAACTGTGCAGGTCTGCACACTATTAGTCTATGAGGAGATATGTATTACAATTTTTAAAAAGTAGATGTTTAGAAAATTTTATAGCAATTTGACGTTGCCATAATATCAAAGTGTGTGATTAATGTCAGCAGATATAATATGAAACTTAACTTTTGGGGCTCCTGGGTGGCTCAGTGGGTTAAGCGGCTGACCGTCTTCTGCTCAGGTCATGATCCCAGGGTTCTGGGATCAAGCCCTGCATCAGGCTCTCTGTTCATTGGGGAGCCTGCTTCTCCCTCTTCTTCTGCCCCTCCTCCAGCTTGTGCTCTCTCTTACTCTCTGTCTCTCAAATAAAGAAAGAAAATCTTTAAAAAAAAAAAAAGAAACTTAACTTTTACGTATGAATATGTTCTGATGATGCAGCAGAAATGACGAGAAAACATTCTGGGGTATTTATTCAGATTTAAAAGCTTGTGCCCAGAATGTAAATCAACATGCTGCTTCCTTCATTGAGAAAGTCATGCTCCTCCTCCCCATAGATAGATAAACTGATTGATAGATAAATAAATATTGTGTGGTTGGTGTTGGCATTTGTCAAAATGCTTTTATCCTACCTAGAGAAATTTAAACAGCTAATGTTTCATTTCTTCTCACATAGAATAGTGATTTGTTTGCCTTCATTTAATTGTTATAATAAAATTATTTAATTATTTAAATAAATAAATACATACATAAATAAAGTGAAATAAGTAAAGTCAGCCAAACTAGCTATGTGACACAGTAAAAATTGTTAATTCCTTAAAGACTCGCTGATGCTTTCAATTTGAGATTATTTTCCTTACTATGTGATAAACTGATCATGAACAACTGTAATTATATGCTAAAGTATGATGGTAAGCTAAGGGAAAAGTTCTGTCAAGAATGTTTGAACTACAGGGCACCCGAGTGGCTCAGTTGGTTAAGCATCTGACTCGTTGATTTTGGCTCAGGTCATCACCTCAGGGTCGTGAGATTGAGCCCCACATCAGGCTCTGTGCTGAGTGTGGAGCCTGTTTAAGATACTCTATCTCCCCCTCTGCCCCTCCTCCACTGCTGTCACACACAGGTGTGCACTCTCTGTTTGTCTCTCTCTCTCTCAAAAAAAAAAAGAATGTTTGAACTACAGAATGAAGTCTTAGCGTTTCTGCAAAATAAGGTACCAGTCTGGTCTCAACCTTTGCAGGTTGTGAACTGATCAGCCAGACCTGATTTTTTGTTTGGTATCTTGAGTATTTTTAGTGATCTCCTAATAGTTTCATGGAAGGAAGGAATACTAGCTTGGAAGAACAGAGTTTCTACAAATTGAGATAGTACATTGTATCAACAGTTATCAATGAAGTTGGTAAAATCCTGATATTTCATAAATGTAGGTTAACAGGAAACACCTTACAAATTTGATAGAAGATTTTCAGTTTTATTTTTCATCAAGAGAAGAGCCATGCATAAGAAATTAATAGATCCAGATCTATAACTTAATGGGATATGTTGGCTATTGATAAAGATGACTTTTTTTTTTAAAGATTTTATTTATTAATTTGACAGAGAGAGACAGCCAGTGAGAGAGGGAACACAAGCAGGGGGAGTGGGAGAGGAAGAAGCAGGCTCCCAACAGAGGAGCCTGATGTGGGACTCGATCCCAGAGCGCCGGGATCACGCCCTGAGCCGAAGGCAGACGCTTAACGACTGAGCCACCCAGGCGCCCCGATAAAGATGACTTTGAAACAAAGTATCATTTGCCTCATTTCATATAGAAATAAAAAATGAATAGCCTGAGGCTATTGAGATTACTTAAAATCTCTTCTTCCATTCCTGTCAAAGTACATTTTTCAGATTGATTTCTCTGTTATAGTGTAATTTAAAAACAACAACATTGAAATAGTTTATATACATATCATGTCTTGTCAGTTTCAGTGTTGTCAATCCAACCTAAATTAGATAAATTAACAAGCAAAAAGCTAGATGTTTGTCACATCAAACACTTAAAATTGATACATTGTTATTTCAAAGTGTGTGTAAACATTTAACATGGGCAGTTGCTATATTCTTCCTAATTTTTGGTTTAGATACCATTACAGAATAAAAACTATGCATGTAGTAGCAATTCTTTGTTAATTACCTGTATGCAGACTCCCAATGAACAACATGTATAAGTTTTGTAATCCTTTTTCCTGTTTCTTCCAATTATATTTTTAAATATAACTTTAAGACTTTAAACCTAGTAATACAAATCTAATCTTATCTTTTGCAAGTCACGGCTTTTTAATTTTTCTAATAATTAATTCCAATTGTATTTCATAAAAGTATTATTCTGCACTTGATTGGAAGCAAAATAAACTGACTCTTCACCCCAGATAGTTTAAGGAGGAAGAACAGGACCAGAAGAGGACTGTGAACTTCAGTGAGTGGTACAGCCAGCCTGAAGCCATCTCTTAAGGAGGGAGCCAGGAACAAACACCAGGACCTCACTCCCTGACCTCCAGTCTCCTGCTGGAGCCTCTCCCATTGGCCCAAACAAACCAGAAACCAGAGGGCAAGGAACTCTACAGTAGTGTCCTTCCAGGTCAGCCTCCAGGGCAGAAGGGAAAATGGACAGGAGAAGGTACCTTTTGGTGGGCACTGAGATCAAAGATAAAAGTGTGGATTGTCTTTGTGGGGGGTAATAGGCAAACACACAACCAAAAGGCAATGTAATCAGTGTCAAGATATAAGGAAAACTGGGATACTATGGGAGCACACATCTAATCTAGGGTCCATCTTACCCAGCCTAGGTGTTAGTTTGGGGCCAGAGGTGGTCAGGTATGGAGTGGCTTTCTAGAGAATGTGATGTCTGAGCTGAGGAATGAAGAAAGTACAACAGTTAGCCAGGAGTCAGGCCTCAGGGAATGAGGGTAAGTGCGCCCAAAGGGAACAGCCCATTCAAAGGCATAGATGGTGACTGACAAGAACATAGACTGAAAGGGGCGAGGCAGGAGAGGTGGAACTATTCAGGTCATGGGGCATCTTACTCTGGGGCAAGGAATTTGACTTTATTGTGAAATACACCAGGTGTCAGGTTTATGCTACAGAAGCAATAACTGAGACGGTCTTGAATTGAAAAGCCATGGGGATTTTTCTAATTTTTTGAGAGAGGCTTGTATTGCAATGTACTTGTATGTATTGCAAAGGTTTTGAACAGATGTATTTTCATTCTCATTAGTTTCCATGAACTTTTTAAATTCTTCTTTAATTTCTTGGTTGACCCATTCATTCTTTAGTAGGATGCTCTTTAACTTCCAAGTGTTTGAGCTCCTTCCAAATTTCCTCTTGTGATTGAGTTCAAGTTTCAAAGCATTGTGGTCTGAAAATATGCTGGGAATAATCTCAATCTTTTGGTATCTATTGAGACCTGATTTGTGACCCAGTATGTGATCTATTCTGGAGAAAGTTCCACGTGCACTCCAGAAGAATGAGTATTCTGTTGTTTTCGGATGGCATGTTCTGTATATATCTGGGAAGTCCATCTGGTTCAGTGTGTCATTGAAAGCCCTTGTTTCTTTGTTGATCTTCTGCTTAGATGATCTGTCCATTGCTGTGAGTGGGGTGTTGAAGTCCCCTACTATTAGTGTATTATTATCAATGTGTTTCTTTACTTTGGTTATTAATTGGTTTATATAATTGGCTGCTCCCATGTTGGGGGCATAAATATTTATAATTGTTAGATCTTCTTGTTTGGTAGACCCTTTGATTATGAAATAGTGTCCTTCTTCATCTCTTATTACAGTCTTTGTTAATATGCACCATTTGCATCAACATAGATGGAACCGAGGGGATTATGCTAAGTGATATAAGTCAAGCAGAGAAAGACAATTATCACATGGTTTCACTTGTTTGTGGAACATAAGGAATAGCACAGTGGACCATAGCGGAAGGGAGGGAAAACTGAAGGGGGAGACAAACCATGATTTCAGAGGGGAGGGGGTGGGGGGATGGGTAGCCAGGTGATGGGTATTAAGGAGGGCACATGTTGTGATGAGCATTGGGTGTTATACACAACTAATGAATCGTTGAACACTATATCAAAAACAAAAAAATAAAAAATAAATAAAATTTAGTTTGCATATAAATTGCCAACAGACACATGAAAAAATGCTCCACAACATTTGTCATCAGGGAAATAGAAATCAAAGCCACAATAAGCCTATCCCATTCCCCCTCCCCCCTCCCCTCTGAAGCCCTCAGTTTGTTTCTCAGAGTACATAGTCTCTCATGCTTCATTCCCCCTTCTGATTACCCCCTCTTTCTTTATCCCTTTCTTCTCCTACTGATCTTCCTAGTTGTTATATTGCATAGATGAGAGAAACCATATGATAAATGTCTTTCTCTGCTTGACTTATTTCACTTAGCATTATCTCCTCCAATGCCGTCCATGTTGCAGCAAATGTTGAGAAATCATTCTTTTTGATAGCTGAGTAATATTCCGTTGTATATATGGATCACACCTTCTTAATCCAGTCATTTGTTGAAGGGCATCTCGGTTCCTTCCACGATTTAGCTATTGTGGACAGAGCTGCTATGAACATTGGGGTGCAAATGGCCCTTCTCTTCACTACGTCTGTATCTTTGGGGTAAATACCCAGTAGTGCAATGGCTGGGTCATAGGGTAGCTCAATTTTTAACTTTTTAAGGGACCTCCACACTGTTTTCCTTGCCTTGTCAATTTTTGCCATTCTAACTGGCGTACGTATACGCAACTAATGAATCATTGAACTTTACATCAAAATAAATAAATAAATAAATAACCTACAATGAGTTAGAATGACTAAAATTAAGAAGACGGGAAACAACAAATGTTGGTGAAGATGTGGAGAAAGGGGAACCCTCTTACACTGTTGGTGGGAATGCAAGCTGGTACAGCTACTCTGGAACACAGTATGGAGGTTCCTCAAGAAGTTAAAAATAAAAGCTACCCTATGACCCAGCAATGTAGTAGTAGGTATTTACCCCAAAGATACAGATGTAGTGAAACAAAGGGGCACCCCAATGTTCATAGCACCCCAATGTTCATAGCAACAATGTCCACAATAGCCAAAATGTGGAAGGCACTGAGATGTCCTTCAACAGATGAATGGATAAAGAAGATGTGGTTAATATATGAATAACTACTATTTACATTGACATGGATGGAATTGGAGGGTATCACGCTAAGTGAAATAAGTCAACCAGAGAAAGACAATTATCATATGGTTTCACTCATATGTGGAATATAAGAAACAACTCAGAGGATCATTGAGGAAAGGAGGGGAAAATGGGAAGAAATCAGAGAGGGAGACAAACCATGAGAGACTCTTGACCCTGGAAAAAAAACTGAGGGTTGCAGAAGGGGAGATGGGTGGAGAGATGGGGTAACTGGGTGATGGGCATTAAGGAGGACACGTGATATGATAAGCACTGGGTGTTATATGCAACTGATGAATCACTGAATGCTACATCTGAAGCTAATGATATACTCTATTTGGCTAACTGAATTTAAATTAAAAAAAAAAGAAAAGCCATGGGGAGTATCCAAAATCTATAAAGAACTTATCAAACTCAACACCCCAAAAACAAAGAATCCAGTTAAGAAATGGGGAGAAGACATGAATAGACATTTTTCCAAAGAAGACGTACAAATGGTTAACAAACACATGAAAAGATGGCAACATCACTCATCATCAGGGAAATACAAATCAAAACTATGATGAGACACCACCTCTTACCTGTCAGAATGGCTAAAATTAACAACATAGGAAAGAACAGATGTTGGTGAGAATGTGGAGAAAGGGGAACACTCTTGCGCTGTTGGTGGGGATGTAAACCAGTGCATCCTCTCTGGAAAACAGTATGGACATTCTTCAAAAGGTTAAAAATACAACTATCCTATGACCCAGCAATTGCACTATTAGGTATTTACCAAAGGATACAAAAATACTGATTCAAAAAAGAGTACTGATTCAAAGGGGCACATGCACCCTGATGTTTATAGCAGCATTATCAACAATAGCCAAATTATGGAAACAGCTCAAATGTCCATTGACTGATGAATGGATAAAGAAGATGCAGTATATAAACACTATGGAATATTACTTGGCCATAAAAAGAATGAAATTGTGCCATTTGCAGTGATGTGGATAGAGCTAGAGCCTATTATGCTAAGTGAAATAGGTCAGAGAAAGACAAATACCATATGATTTCATTTATATGTGGAATTTAAGAAATAAAACAGATGAGCATAGGGGAAGGAAAAAAAAAGAGAGGGAGGAAAACCACAAGAGACTATTAACTATAGAGAACAAACTGAAGGTTGATGGAGGGAAGGTGCACGGGGAATGGGCTAAACGGGTGATGGGTATTAAGGAGGGCACTTGTGATGAGCACTGGGTGTTATATGTAAGTGATGAATCACTAAATTCTACTCCTGAAACCAATATTACTCTATGTTAGCTATAATTTAAATAAAAACTTGAAACAAATAAAAAAGAAAGAAAAAAAGAAAAGCCACAGAGAAAAGCAGGAAATAGCAAATTCTGGATTAAGAGAGGAGCAGAGATGGGTGCTTGGGTGGTTATGATCTCAAGATCATATCAAGCCCTGTGTCCAGCTCCATGCTGAGCATGGAGCCTGCTTAAGATTCTCTCTCTCCCTCTCCTACCCCTCTTCACCCACCATCCTCTCTCTCATGTACTCTCTCTATCTGAAAGAAAGAAAGAGAAAGAGAGAAAAAGAAAGAAGAAAGAAAGAAAGAAAGAAAGAAAGAAAGAAAGAAAGAAAGAAAGAAAGAGGAGTAGAGATAATGACAGTAATAACTAAGCCTCAGTGAGAGTTTACTAGGTGCCACACATTGTCCTAAGTTCTTAATATGTGTTAATTAGTTTAATACTCCCAACAACACTACCAAAGAGATGCTGTTGCTATTCCCACTTTACAGATGAAGAAACTGAGGCACAGAGAGTTTGGGAAATAGCTGGAGTTCCTAGTGCAAGTAAAAAGGGCTAGCATTTGAACCCAGGCAGTCTGGCTCCAGCAACTGTGCTCTTTTCTTAAAATATTTTTTTATTATATTATGTTAGTCACCATACAGTACATCCCTGGTTTTTGATGTAAAGTTCGATGATTCATTAGTTGCGTATAACACCCAGTGCACCATGCAATACGTGCCCTCCCCACCACCATCACCAGCCTATCCCATTCCCCCACCCCCCTCCCCTCTGAAGCCCTCAGTTTGTTTCCCAGAGTCCATAGTCTTTCATGCTTCATTCTGGAGTAGGGGAGCAAGCCAGAGTAGGGCAAATGGGGATGGGAGCTAGAGGGGACTAAGACTAATATCTGCCTTCCCACTGTTTCCTCTATGGAGAGCCTAATAAGCATGAAAACCATGGCTACTCCCCTCTTCCAAATTGGCTATTCCTCAGTACTTGATTTGTTCTTATCCACACCCCTAAGATGCCTGGACCTATCATCTGTTTTGGACAAGCTTTTCTCATTGCCATTTTGCTATGATAAAATGGAAAGAACATGACCTGGGAGACTTAGACTCAAGTCCCAGTCTGAAGCAATTTTTCCCATGAAGCTATTTTCCTTTTTCCAGTGGCTCCCCTTTTGTCTTTTTGCACAGTCTGATACATATTTGCTCTCTTTGCCACATTCACTCCCATTCTGGACATTTTGGTGATTGATAACTACATTATTATTATTATTATTATTATTATTATTATTATTATTATTATTGGTTCCTGACTACAGACATTTGGTTTTCTAGTTGATCTGGGTTGCTCATGAAGCGCTTCATCATCATTTGTCCACGGTAGTTCCTGTGTTCCTCTTGGTGGCACAAACAAGCAACTTGGGGTGGGGGTGTGTGTGGGGGTGTGTTCCAAGGGAAGAAGGCACTTGCCTTCTTCTTCTTATTATTATTATTATTAGCTCATGCTTTGTCAGCAAAATATGTTCACAAGAAAGCAAATTGCTGTTATATCTGTTGCAGTAATGTCATGTTGCTCATATTTTGTTTTTCAGAGTTCATTAGTTTTTATGTATCCTCGGTTAATACCTAGCTCAATGGATTTTGTAAGTAGAATGACCCCCAAACACAAAGCCACCCTTTTAAAATATAATTGAAAATATACGCACATTAATTTTGTGTTGCTGATGCTGGATATTATAATAGCTGAGGGCATAGGATTATGGAGTTAGACTACCTGGGTTCAAATCCCAACTTAGCCTCTTGCCATAAAAAACTTAACAGCTTTAAACCTCAGTTTCTTATTCTGAAGAACAGAAATTATTAAATCAGATAGTCTATATGAAATCTTCAGCATACTGCCTGACTCAGGGTAAGTCCTTAACCGTTATTAGCTATGATTATTATCATGCCAACTACCCTTGCTTTAATGAGGCAGGAAAGTACTCAAGCTCATCATCCAAGCATCCGCACTTTCTCAGACTAGGAGAGGAGCATATATGTGCATGTTGGTATTTTAACTCAGAGCCCTTAGTCCAGTGAGGCTCTTGACTCAGATAGTATCAAGTTTACTCTATTGTTGAGCAATCACTTCTGCTGACCAATGAAACTGACATAATGCTTTTTTTTTTTTTAAGCACCAGCCATGCACCTAGAGCTGTCTGTGTCAAGAGGAACAACATGCTTCAATTGGCTGGAGTAAGCAATCCAATTTGGAGAATGAGAAATGCTGGTGATGAGATAAAGAAAATAAACAGTCCTGGTAGGAATCATTGAAAATGAGGAACAGGTAATGGGGTGCAGTATTGAGTTAGGACAAAGCCAGTTATTCTGTAGTCCAACAGGTGGCTCTTTGGAGAAGAAACTAAGCCAGGCCCCAGTTCCCAGGTCCCAGATCCTAAGGGACTGCCAGCAGCTCTCGGTTGTCTATGAAAGAGAAGTAGAGGGGTGAACATCTGCTTGGAATTAATTGGGGCATAATTTGAATCCCTTGTCTCCTGAGATGGAGATTGGAGATTATGCCCAGATCAGGAGACCTCAATCAGAACTCTGCCCACCCACACTCCCTTCTCCTCAGGGCTTGCTTGACCACACAAAATGAATAAACTCTTTGGAAAGCCAGGCAAACTCCTGCAATGGTGCTTACCAGCCCAGGCCTTGCTGCACTTGACCTGTGACTGAGGCTGATGCCTGGCCCTTACACACGCTTAGAGACTCTTTCCATCCATGGACATACTGTGCCTACACAGATAGTTGTGAAGTGTACTTTTGGTTTGGGGAGCTGCCCCACCAGTTGCCTTATAAATATGTAGAATTGAAATGGGATGCCCTAGAGCTTAGCTAACGTTTTTTTTTCCCTCTTTAAAATAAAAGAGATACTAGTTCTGTTTACCTTATGAAAAGTGGAGCTGTGGCTCAGTTGTAAGAACATTTGAAGACAGATTTGTTGGGAGGAAGCTAGTCTGAGCCTCAGAGATTTTTCTTTTTTACTGGAGTACCAGCTTTGTAGTCCTGGCTTTTAATCCTGGCTCAGCCACTCTCCAGCTGTACAGGCTTCATGAAGTTGCTTGACTATGCTGATTCTTGGCTTACTCATTTGTGAATGGAGGTGATAATAACAGCTATATGTATGAAACATCTACCACCAGGCATTCTTATAGGATGACGGTGACAATTATGTGAAATAACACATATGAAGAACTTTGTACATTGCAGGCACATTGTAGGTATTCTATAAATGGTAGTCCCAATAAACTTTATAATACTTTAGGAGAGGGTGTCCCTTGGACTTAGCCAAAAGGCAAAAGCATTTGAAAAGACTGACATATGATGGCTATTTCTTAAAGGTCCAGACCTCTACCTATCCACACCGCCAGAGACCCTCGTTTGCTCAGGGGGGGCCCTTCATCCTCTTCACTCCTGGTTTGGGATGAGGCAATTGCCCTAGGACTGACAGGACTGCCACTACAAGCTTGATTGCTGCAAGAGTCTTCCCTCTCCCCAAGCTAATCACATGTAAGCCACTTGCATCATATGACTACAGGAACTCAAAGAGAACTAAAAACATTAACACTGAACAACAGTTTGTTCATCTTCTCTCCAGTTGATGGGCAGGTTTTGGATATTGCGAACAGAGTTTTTAGGAACATTCCTGTACATGTCTCCTATTTTACATGAGCAAGAATTTCTCTTGGATATAGAGTGGAATTGCTGAGTTGTGAGGCATGTGAATATTCAACCTTATGAGATAGAGCCAAACTGTTTTCCAAAGTGTTGCATCACTATATTGTATGGCTGAAGCTAATACAGCACTGCATGTTAACCATACTGGAATTAAAATAAAAACTTAATTTAAAAAAAGTGGCTGTATCATTTTACACTCCTAGCAAGCAGTACATAAGAGATCTTGGGATCTATATCCTTTGGTGTTGTCAAATGGCAGCCAAAAAGAATAAACACCAGATATAAATGTTGTTGTTTATGTGAATCTTAGCAATATATTATAATTATAATTACATTATAATTTAACCAAAAAAGCAAAACCCAGAAGGACGCATACAGTGTACATTATGTAGCTTGGAAAATAGCTAAAAAGAAAATAGGTATATATATACTTTAGGATTACATAAAGATAACATAAAGCTACATCAAAAACAACTCAAAGGGAAGGGATATTTGTAATCCATGTTCATAGCAGCCATTATTCACAATAGCCAAAAGGTGGGAGCAACCTAAGTGTCCATCTATGGAGGAAAGGATGAACAAAGTATGGTATATACATACCATGGAATATTGTTTGGTTTTAAAAAGGAAAAAAATTCTGACACATGCTATAACATGGATGAACCTTTAGGTCATTATGCTAAGCGAAATAAGCCAGTCACAAAAAGACAAATACTACATGATGCCACTTATGAAGTAACTAGAGTAGTCAAGTTCATAGACAGAAAGTGGAAGGGTGGATGTGAGGGGCTGGGAGGAGGGTGGAAATGGGGAGTTATCTAATGAGTACAGAGTTTCTGTTTTGCAAGATGAAAGGAGTTCTGGGGATTGGTTGCACAGCAATGTGAATGTACTTAACACTACTCAACTGTCCACTTAGAAATGGCTAAGAGAGTAAATTTTAAGTTATGTGTATTTTTTTTACCACAATTAAACAAACAAACAAACAAACAAACAAACAGGAAGTAAAGGGAATCAGGAACATGAGATTCAGGAAAGTGGTGACCTGTGTGTGTGTGAAGCGAGGGGAATGATGGGAAGATACGGACATGGGAAAGTATCATGTAGCATTAAGTTGTTGTCAGGGTCCTAACTTTCATTTTGAGCAGTGAATTCCCTTAAAAAATATAATAATAATTGCATTAAAAAAATAAACAAATATATAAAAATGCACCAATAATGAGAGATTGTCCTAAACCAAGGATTAGATCAGTCCAATTCTCTACACCCAAGGTGGAGAAACATTTGTTCTCAAGGTTCTCTATAGGAAATTATAAACTGTTTTTAAATTTGCAATAAAAGTTTAAACTTCCTTTGCTAACATCTCCCTGCTGTTATTTTCATGAAGTCTTGATTTAAAGAGCTCTTCCAGGTATTACTGCAGGCAGAAGCCTGAACCAGGCAGACCTACACCTGGCAATTTCAGTCAAAATTCTGGCACCCAGAAGAGGCAAACAAGGTAGGAAGCTTGCCCTTATAGAAAGCTATATTTTAAAGCAATTTAACAGAAAGCTAATTTATTAGTTAACCCAAGTGAGAATTTAGTTGCAAATTATCCAGTCAGCATTCTAATTTTTTTCATAAAATTAATCCATAATAAATTTATAGTTGACTTCTTCTGACCCAGATTCATTATAGGATGCTGGTTTAACAAGGCTTTGTCCAGGTCTGTTTATGTCATTGGGTATAACAAAATAGATTTTAGAACTGAAAACAACTGTAGCGATCATCTCGTCTACAGATGGCAGATAGTTGCCACATATGCCTCTATTCTCCAAACCCATGCCCAAAAGCAGACATTGCTAATTGATTGTGGCACACTTTGCCAGTAAGCCTGATCCTTTCTAAGGATTCCAGGCAGCTGTATGAGATGAAACCTATACGGCAACTTTGATCTAGTCTAAACCCTTTGTTTGTACAGATGGATAAACAGAGTAAAGGAAGTGACTCTCCAAGATCAAAAACAAGTCCAGTGCCTTTTCCACTACCCTTGTGTCATCCTTTCCTTTGGAGCTCTGACAGAAACCGGACATTCTGTTATCACAGGAATCCCAGTCTCTCCTGCTCTAATGAGCTGAGTCTAGCCCCAATTATGCAGTCCTTTCCACAGACCATTTTCTTTCTGGGACTTAAGCTCTCTCTCCTATTCCCTGTCCTTTAAGCTGCTGCTGCTGTTGGCAAAACCTTCCACAGAGAAGAAAGCATCCTTCTTACCTTATATGAAGTTCCTTAGGCATCTCCCCAAGCCAAGCCCTTATAAACACCACCACCAGATGGATGGATGTAATCCATCAGGGACGTCACCCAGCAGGGATATCTCTCCTTCAAGACTGTTTTTTTTTTTTCAACGTGGTGCAGGTTCCCTTTATGGCCTGAGATGATCTTTGCCTCCACAACCCCTTACCCACTCTACCCCCACCCCACAAATGGCCAGGAATTATTTCTCTGAGAAAACCTACAAATTCCAAATTGTTAGACAGATAAAATGGAGATGAAATTGTGGGAACAGGTAAGCTGGCTACATTCCATGTGAATTATCCATGGAAACAGAATTAAAGAACATTTGATGCCTCATGAAATTGGCTTTAATGAGGATGCTTTAACAGAGCTGAAAAAGGCAGGCAGCAGCTAAGGATCCTTCCCTCTGAAGTGCCACAAAATGGTGGCAGAGAGGCCTGTTCCTCTAAGAGAGGCACCAGGGGCAGGCAGGGTATCACCTGCTTCCCTTAAAATATATGAGGACATTTCACAACATTGACTAAGCTGCCCAGATCAGAATTGAACTTCGAGTAGTTTTGCCAGGCCCTCTTCCAGCTAAGAAGAAATACATTGCCTTAAAGCCATAGGAAAGGCTTTGGAGATAACTGGTCCAACCATCTCATTTTATCTTAATTAATTAATTAATTAATTAATAGTTTCAGAAGTAGTGTTTAATGATTCATCAGTTGCACATAACACCCAGTGCTCATTCCATCAAATGCCCTCCTTAATGCCCACCATCCAGTTACCCCATCCTGCCACCCACCTGCTCCCCAGCAACCCTCAATTTGTTTCCTGTAGAAGAGTCTCTTATGGTTTATCTCCCTCTCTGTTTTTATCTTATTTTTATTTCCTTCCCTTCCTCTATGTTTATCTGTTTGGTTTCTTAAGTTACACATTTGAGTGAAATCATATGGTATTTATCTTTCTCTGACTTATTTCGCTCAGCATAATACCCTCTAGGTCCATCCACGTTGTTGCAAATGGCAACAATATTCCATGATATATATATTATATATATATATATATAATATATATATATATATAATCACCTCTTTTTTATCCATTCATCTGTCAAAGGACATCTGGGCTCTTTCCATGTTTTGGTTTTTGTGGATATTGTTGCCTTGAGAAAGGGACAAATCAAAGAGAGCAAAGAAAGTCACAACTGAAGGCTAGCCTCACTGGAGAACACACTGCTGCTGGTGACCAAATAAAATCAGAGGACTTTGTAACTGGAGGGTGAGGTTGACAGAGGCAAGGGACTGGAACTGGCCTGGTGCCCAGCATGGTGCAATCGCTTTGCAGGTGTTTTTCCCTTTTAATCTTCTCAACGAATCTAGGGGATTTACACCCATTTCATGCATAACATGGAGGCTCAGAGATGTAAGTAACTTGTCTAAGATGACCACCTTAGGAGAAGTTGCCTGTGCCATTTGAACCCACATCAGCTGAGAGCCTAGGCCTTCTTCCTGAAACACTCAGGAGCATACCCAGGCTACATAGAGTCAAACCACTTCTCTGTGGATTTTTAAGAACCCAGAGTTAGGTAGAAGTGTATTTTATTTTGATACTTCCAAGGGAAGTCCTGGGTAAGCAAATAAGATTATAGTTAGGTGTTGGTGGGGGACTTTTATTTTTTGTGGGGAATACTAAATCCTCTTACGTGAATAAAATGTTCTCAAGCTACTTGGGAGTAGCTGTTTTTATAAATCTGTTCTATTATGAGATATTACTTCTAGCTCACTGGCCTACATCTTCCAGAAAAGAAGACTTTGCATTTAAAGTTTAAAATAAATATTTATTTTTATAGGGTTTTATACCTTATTATAGTTATAATATATATAATATATATATAATATAATATATATACACCTTTATATATACCTTATTATACATTTGGAAAATGTAGGAAATTGGGGAATGTTATATGCCCTATAGCCTCAAGCTGGGCTCTTCTGAACATGTTTCATAATGAGAATGTTGCTTAATAACTCAACCCAAACCTTATTTGTGGACATTTTTGTGGTTTTTAGCTTTTAAAATATTATCAACTACATTGTAACAAATATTCCTTAGTTAAGTCATAGTTGATATACAGTATTATTTCTTTATAATTAATTAGTAGAAATTATCAGATTTAAGGCTTTTGATAGATATTCCCAAATTGCCTCCAGAAAAGTCGCTCCTATTTACATTCTCAGCAGTGTATGAAAGGGCCATTTTCCTAAACCCTCATTAACACTAAGGTCTGCATTTTTTTATTACAGTGAAATTGAATGTTGTTTTATGTGTTCATTGGCCATTTATATTTCTTCTTTTCTGAATTATACTTCATTTCCTTTACCCATTTTTCTTATTACTGTGCTTGTCTTTTTCTCATTTGTTGACAAGCACTTTTACTAGTGAGAATACCCACACTTTGATATAGTTCATTACACAGAAATCAAACTTCTGTACTTGGTGAGACACCAGAAAAAAAATTAAAAGACAAATTGAGAAAAACAAATTTGCAATAGCTATAATGCCTTTACTTAGTTTCTGAACAGAGGGTCACTCTTAGAACTAGATTGTTCCAGATGAAAAGAACAAGACAAAAATCTCAGAAAAAAAGAACTAAACAAAACACAGACAAGGAACTAACCTGATGAAGACTTCCAAATAATGATTATAAAGAACTTTACCAGACTTGAGAGAATAGTGTATGAACTCAGAGAGAATGTAAAAAAAAGTAGATAGAAAATATAAACAGAGAACCAATCAGAGCTGAAGAATACAATAATTGTATTGAAATTGAACTGAAATGAATTGAAATGAAATGAAATGAAATGAAAAATACACTTCAAAGAATCAACAAGAGAATAGAGGATGGAGAAGAATGGATCAGCAATCTGGAAGACAGGGTAGTGGAAAGCACCCAAGATGAACAGCAATCAACAAATCTACCAATAATGAGGATAGGTTAAGCGGCCTCTGGAAGGCACCAAGCATACTAACATTCACATTAGAGTCTCAGCAGGAAAAGAGAGAGAGAACGGGGGAGAAAATTTAAAGGTGTAATAGCTCCTCCTAACCTGGGGAAGGAAACACACTTCCAGGTCCAGGGAATAGAGAGAGCACCAGTCATGATGAATCCAATGAGGTCCACAACGAGACACATAATAATTAAAATGGAAACAAAATTAAACATAAAGAGACAATCTTAAGAGCAATAAGAGAAAAGCATTTAGTCACATATGAGAGAAACACTATAAAACTGTCAGTTGATTTTTCAGCAGAAACTTTGCTGGTCTGAAGAAAGTGGCATAATATATTCAAAGTCCTAAAAGAAAAACAAAAACAAAAAACAAGAATACTCTACATGGCAAGATTATCATTCAGAACTGAAGGAGAGATAAAAATTTTCCCTGACAAACAAAAGTTAAAGGAACTGTTCACCACTAAATCAGCTTTATAATAAATGTTAAATGGACATCATTAAGCACAAAAGAAAAGTCCATAAGTAGAAATAAGAAAATTATGAAAGAAAAAAATCTCACTGGTAAAAGTGGACCAACAATTTATAAATCTAATATTTAGGTTAGAAAACAAAAGTAGTAAAATCAACTATATCTATGATAATTAGTTAAGGGATTCACAAAATTAAAAGATGTAAAATATGAAATATAATACATAAAACATGAAGGCGTGAGTAAAAGTGTACTGCTTTTAGAATGTGCTCAAACTTAAGTGACCATAAACTTAAAATATACCTGTCTATACACAGAGTGTTTTATATGAAACTCTTGATAACCACAAACCAAAAACCTAAAATGGATACACAAAAAATAAAGAGAAAAAAAACCCAAACGTAACATTAAAGAAAGATCTCAGATCACAAGGAAAGAGAAAGAGAAGAACTACAGGAACAATAAGAAAACAATTAACAAAACGGAAATAAGTACATACCTATCAATATTATTTTAAATGTAAGCAAAGTAAATGCTCCAATCAAAAGACGTAGGGTGGCAGAATGGATAAAAAAAAGACATGTTGTGTTTAAGAGACTCACTTGAGACCTACAGACACAAACAAACTGAAAATAAAGGAATAGAAAAAGATAGTCCATGCCAATGGGAATGAAAAGAAAGGTAGGGTAGCAATTTGTACATCAGACAAAATAGACTTTGAAACAAACACCGTAACAAGAGACAAAGAAGAACACTACAAAGGGATAAATCTAACAAGAGGATATAACAATTATAAATATTTATGCACCCAACATAGGATCACTTAACTATATGATATAAATATTTAAAAATATAAAGGGAAAAATTGACAGTAATATAATAGCAGCCAAGACTTTAACACAACAGACAGAAAACCAATAAATAAACAGTGACCTTAAATGACAAATTAGGCCAGATGGACTTGATAGGTATATACAAAACATTCTTTTTTTAAAATTTAAATTCAATTAGCCGACATATAGTACATCCAACCAAACCCAGCAGAATACACATCCTTTTCAAGTGCACACTGAACATTCTCTAGGATAATCACGTTAGGCCATAAAAAAAGTTTCAATATATTTAAGAATACTGAAGTCATGTCAAGCATCTTTTGTAAACTCAACAGTATGAAAGTAAAAATCAGTTACAGGAAAAAAACTAAAACACAAACTCATGGAGGCTACTCAACATGCTACTAAATAATCAACGGGTCAATGAAGAAATCAAAGGGCAAATAAAAAATAGTTTGAAGATGTGATCTATATCTATATCTATATATCTACACACAATGGAATTTTATCTATCAAAAAGAATGAAATCTTGCCATTTGCAACAACATGGATGGAACTAGAGGGTGTTATGCTAAGCTAAATAAATCAGTCAGAAAGACAAATATATGATTGATTTCACTCGTATGTGGAATTTAAGAAAGCAAACAGATGAACATAGAGGAAGGGAAGGAAAAATAAATAAGATAAAAAGAGAGAGGAAGATAAACCATAAGAGACTCTTAACTATAGGAAACAAACTGAGGAGAAGTAGGTGGCAGGATGGGGTAACTGGATGATGGGCATTAAGGAGGACACTTGATGGAATGAGCACTGAGTGTTATATGCAACTGATGAATCACTAAATTCTACCTTGAATCTAATAATACACTATATGTTAACTAAATTGAATTTAAATAAAAATTTAAAATAAAAAAATACTTTGAGACACATGAAAATGGAAGCACAATGTTCCAAACGTTTTGCAGATGCAGCAAAAGCAGTTCTAAGAGAGAGTTTTATAGTGATACAGGCTTACCCCAAAAAACAAGAAACATTCTGGGAATGGTAATCATACAGTTAAAAAAAATATAGTGTATTTATGTGAATGAAGGTGTTTACCAATTAGTACAGCATTCACTACACTCTCTAATGGTGCAAGTATTGTCAACCATTTTTGTAGGAATTCCAGTTGAAAATGTGATTGAGTACACTGTAATTCCACTGAAAGAATGTGTACCCCACAATGTGTTGCTGAGAATAGCCTGAGTAAGTTTTCAGATATAAAATATGTTTCTAAGAGTTATAAAATTTCATCGCATCTGGGAAAAAAGTCATTTTTGTGATAGTATGTTGTCTTAGTTCATTTGAAATGCTATAACAGAATATGATAGACTGAGTTGCTTATTTATAACCACACTGATTAATTTCTCATAGTTCTGGGGGCTGGGAAGAACAAGATCTAGATCCTGAAAACTTTGGTGAGTGGTCAAGGTATGCTTTTGCCTCACAAATTGCCATCTTGCTATGTCTTCACATGGTGCAGGGGAAAAAAACTCTTTGAGGTTCCTTAAATATGGACACTAATCCCATTACTCTCTCTCTCATGGTCTAACTAGCTCCCAAAAGACTTACTTTATGATGCCATCATATTTGGAGTTTGGATTTCAACATATGAAATTGCCAGGGGAGGGGGGACACAAATATTCTTTCTGGGACATTCTGCCCCTTACCCCCAAATTTATGTTTTTCTCACATGCATATATATTTTTAATGTTTTTTAAATTACATTATGTAATTTACATAATTTACATAAATTACATTATGTACAGTACCTCCCTGGTTTCTGATGCAAGGTTCGATGATTCATTAGTTGTGTATAACACCCAGTGCACCATGCAATATGTGCCCTCCTTACTTGAGAGAAATCATATAATTGTCTTTCTCTGCTTGACTTATTTCACTTAGCATTAACTCCTCCAGTGCCATCCATGTTGCAGCAAATGTTAAGAACTCGTTCTTTCTGATAGCTGAGTAATATTCCCTTATATATATGGACCACAGCTTCTTAATTCAGTCATCTGTTGAAGGGCATCTCGGTTCCTTCCACGATTTAGCTATTGTGGATAATGCTGCTATGAACATTGGGGTGCATATGGCCCTTCTTTTCACTACGTCTGTATCTTTGGGGTAAATACCCAGTAGTGCAATGGCTGGGTCATAGGGTAGCTCAATTTTAACTTTTTAAGAGACCTCCACACTGTTTTCCAGAGTGGCTGCACCAAACTGCATTCCCACCAACAATGTAGGAGGGATTTCCTTTCTCCACATCGTCTCCAGCAATTGCCGTTTCCTGCCTTGTTGATTTTTGCCATTCTAACTGACATTAAGGTGGTATCATAGTCTGGTTTTGATTTGAATTTCTCTGATAGCTAATGATTTTGAACATTTTTTCATGTGTCTGTTAGCCATTTGTATGTCCTCATTGGAAAAGTGTCTGTTCATATCTTCTGCCCATTTTATGATGTTTATTTGTTTCTCGTGTATTGAGTTTGAGAAGTTCTTTGTAGATCTTGGATACCAGTCTTTTATCTGTAGCATCATTTGCAAATATATTCTCCCATTCCGTGGGCTGCCTCTTAGTTTTTTGGACTGTTTCCTTGGCTGTGCAGAAGATTTTTATCTTGATGAAGTCCCACATGTTCATTTTATCTTTTGTTTCTCTTGCCTTTGGAGATGTGTTATGAAAAAGGTTGCTTTGGCCAATGTCGTAGAGGTAGTTGCCTATATTGTCCTCCAGGATTCTGTTGGATTCCTGCCTCACATCGAGGTCTTTCATCCATTTGGAGTTTATCTTTGTGTATAGTGTGAGAGAGTGGTCAAGTTTCATTCTTTTGCATGTAGCTGTCCAATTTCCCCAGCACCATGTATTGAAGAGACTGTCTTTTATCCACTGGATGTTTTTTCCTGCTTTATCAAAGATTAGTTGCCCAAAGAGCCTAGGGTCCATTTCTGGGTTCTCTATTCTGTTCCATTGGTCTATGTGTCTGTTTTTGTGCCAGTACCGGGCTGTCTTTGTGATCACAGCTTTGTAGTACAGCTCGAAATCCGGCATTGTGATGCCCCCAGCTTTGTTTTTCCTTTTCAACAGTTCCTTGGCGATTCGGGGCCTTTTCTGGTTCCATACAAATTTAAGGACTCTTTGTTCCAGTTCCTTGAAAAATGTCCTTGGTATTTGGATTGGGATAACATTGAAAGTGTAGATTGCTCTGGGTTGCATGGACATTTTAACTATGTTAATTCTTCCGATCCATGAGCATGGAATTTTTCTTTCCATCTTGTTGTGTCTTCCTCAATGTCTTTCAAGAGTGATGTATAGTTTCTAGAATATAGATCATTTACGTCTCTGGTTAATTCCAAGGTAACATATGCTTTTTGGTGCTATTGTAAATGGAATGGATTCCCTAATTTCTCTTTCTTCAGTCTCATTATTCGTGTATAGAAATGCAACTGATTTCTGAGCATTGACTTTGTATCCTGCCACATTACTGAATTGCTCTATAACTTCTAATAGTTTGGGAGTGAATTCTTTTGGGTTTTCCATGTAGAGTATCATGTCATCTGTGAAGAGAGACATTTTGACGACTTCTTTGCCGATTTGGATACCTTTTATCCCTTTTTGTTGTCTGATTGCTGTTGCAAGGACTTCTAGTACTATGTTGAATAATTGTGGCGAGAGTGGGCATCCGTGTCGTGTTCCTGATCTTAAGGGAGAGGCTTCCAGCTTTACCGGTTGAGAATAATATTTGCTGTATGCTTTTCATAGATGGCTTTTATGAGCTTGAGAAATGAACCCTCCATTCCTACACTCTGAAGGGTTTTAATCAGAAAAGGATGCTGTATTTTGTCAAAAGCTTTTTCTGCATCTGTTGAGAGAATCATATGATTTCTGAATTTTTCTTTCTGAATAAAATCTAAGACACTGATAGGTTTCTGAATGTTGTACCACCCTTGCCTCCCAGGGATGAATCCCACTTGGTCATGATGAATAAACCTTTTAATGTACTTTTGGATTCTATTAGCCAGGATCTTGTTGAGGATTTTGGCGTCCATATTCATTAGGGAAATTGGTCTGTAATTCTCCTTTTTGTTGGGGTGTTTGCCTGGTTTGGGGATCAAGGTAATATTGGCCTCATAGAATGAGTTAGGTACCTTTCCTTCTGTTTCTATTTTTTTGAAATAGCTTTAGGAGAACAGGTATTATTTCTTCCTTGAATGTTTGGTAGAATTGCCCAGGAAAACCGTCCAGGCCTGGAGTTTTGTTATTTGGAAGGTTGTTCATCACTGACTCAATCTCTTCATAATTAATTGGCCTGTTTAAAAAATCAATTTCCTCCTCTTTCAGTCTTGGTTGTTTATGGGTTTCAAGGAAGGCCTCCATCTCTTCCAGATTGCTTAATTTATTTGCATAAAGGTGTTGATAAAGTTTCTAATAATCCTTCCAATTTCATTGGTGTTGGTTGTGACCTCTCCTTTTTCATTCATACTTTTTTAAATTTGGGTCCTTTCTCTATTCTTTTGGATAAGTCTTGCCAGAGGTCTGTCAATCTTATTAATTCACTCAAATTAATTTATTAGTTCTGTTGATCTGCTCCACTGTACTCCTGGTTTCTAATTCGTTGATTTCTGCTCTAATCTTGGTCAACTGCTTCCTCGTGCGTGGATTAGGCCTGTCCCTATGTTGCTGTTCCAGCTTCTTGAGGTGAGAATATAAAAACTACATTTTAGATTTTTCCATTCTTTTGAGTGAGGCTTGGATGGCTATGTATTCCCCCCTTAGGACTTCCTTTGCAGTATCCCATAGGTTTTGGACCATTGTGTTTTCATTCTAGTTGGTCTCCATAAATTGTTTAATTTGAATTTTGATTTCCTGGTTTATCGAATCATTCCTGAGCAGGATGGTTCTTAGTCTCCAAGTGTTTGAGTTTCTTCCAAATTTTTCCTTGTGGTTTGAGTTCCAATTTCAAAGCTTTGTGGTCTGAGAATATGCAGGGAATAATTTCAGTCCTTTCCTATCACTTGACAGCTGTTTTGTGACCAAGAGCATGATCTATTCTTGAGAATGTTCCATATGCATTAGAATAGAATGAGTATTCTTTGGTTCTGGGGTGTAGTGTTCTATATATATCTATGAGGTCCAACTCATCAAGTATGGCATTCAAAGCCTTTGATTCTTTGCTTAGTTTTTGCCAGGGTGTTCTGTCTATTTCTGATAATAGGGTGTTGAGGTCCCCTACTATTAATGTATTTTTATCTATATGTCTCTTTATTCTGGTTAAGAGTTGGCTTGTGTATCTTGCTGCTTCCCTGTTGTGGGCGTATATATTTATAATTGTCATATCCATTTGTTGGATACATCCTTTAAGAATAATATAGTGCCCTTCTGTATCTCTAACTATAGTCTTTAGTTTCAAATCCAATCTATCTGATATGAGAATTGCTACCCCAACTTTCTTTTGAGGTCCATTGGCGTGAATGTTGGTACTCCATCCCTTTACTTTCAGTCTGAATGTATCTTTGGGTTCAAAATGAGTCTCTTGTAGACAGCAAATGGATGGGTCATGTCTTTTTATCCAATCTGCAACCCTCTGGAAATTTATGGGAGCATTTAAGCCATTCACATTGAGACTGAATACTGAGAGATATGGTTTTAATGATGCCATGTTGCCAGTAAAGTCTGTGTTTGTATCGGTTGTGACTTTCTGTTCTGTATCACTCTTGGGGCCTTTTTACCTTTATAGAACCCCCCTTAATATCTCCTGTAGGGCTGGTTTCATGGTTACGAAATTGATCAGTGACTGGCGATTCTGGAAGGTCTTTGTCTCTCCATCAATTCTGAATGACAGCCTTGCTGGATAAAGGATCCTTGGCTGCATGTTTTTCTCTGAAAGAGCTTTAAAAATGCCCTCCCCCCAACGCTTTCTCTCATTCCAGGTCTGTGTAGACAGGTCTGATGTAATTCTGATACCTTTCCCTTGGTATGTGAGAAATTTCTTTGCCCTGGCTGCTTTCAATACTGTATCCTTGGATTTAATATTTATGAATTGCACTGTTATGTGACGTGGCGTAGGTTTGTCATGGTCGAGCTTGGGAGGGGTCCTCTCTGCCTCTTGGACATGAATATTTGTTTCCCTCACTAGATTAGGGAAGTTTTCAGGTACAATTTGTTGAAATATCTCTTCTAGACCTCTGTTTTTCTCCACCCCCTCAGGGATGCTGATGATTCTCACATTGGATCATTTCATTGAGTCAGTAATATCCCATAACCTCATTCGTGGGCATGGATTTTTTTAACTCCAGCTTCTATTTTCGTTTTTTCTTCTACTAACCATCCTTCAAATTGCTGATATGTTCTTCTGCCTCATTCACCCTGGCTGTCAGAGCCTCTAGTTTTGACTGTATTTGGCTCATAGAATTTTTAATTTCTGCCAGATTTGCTCTCATTTCCACCCTTAGAGATTCTATATTCTCATTAACATTTTCATTAATACTTTTTTCAAGTCTACACATCATCTTGACCATTGTTACTCTGAATTCCATTTCTGATAATTTGGTTACATCCATATCCATTAGTTCTGTGGCAGAGGCCACAGACTCATTGTCTTTACTTTGCTGGGGTGGGGGGTTTCTCCTTCTCGTCATTCTGATGAGGAGAAGTTGCGGGGTTGTCCAGAGCCCAAATTATTGACCAGGTCCCAGGCCATGCACCTTTGTTTTATAGGGACCTTAGGGATGTGGGCTTCTTGATTTTTCAGCCTGCCTTCTGGGGGAGGGGCCTGCAACCCCGTTTGGGTAGGGTCTCCATGTCTCCTGTGAGTGGGGATGGGGATGGGCATTCTGTGAGCCGGTGTTTCCAGGCTTTTGTTCTCTGGTGACTTTCCCTGTCGGTTTGCTGTGCCTTTTCTGAGAGACAGAGCAGCAGTGGCCGAATCTCAGCCTCCGTCACAGAACAGAGGGGATTGCGGACCATTCTCCACTGATGATCTGACCACTTTAACTCTGTTTCTGTTGGTGCTGCTCAACCCTACAGCGTCCTGGGATGTGCGCCCCACACCCAGCGTCCCAGCCCTCACTTCCAGGCCTGGCCCTTCTCTGTCCTTTGTGTTTCTAACACCACCAGCCACCAGCCGCCAGCCACCAGCCACCCACGTGCGCTCCCGGAGCTCCCGGTCTCAGTGTGTTTCCAGTGAGCACACCAGAGTTCCGCGAGAAGTCTGGTGGCATGCACTCCCCCGCTCACGGTCACAGTCTGTTTTCTCGCAGGTGCCGTCAGTGAGTCCGCCCGCTCCCCCGTGCAGGTGGCTACCGCTTCCCGGCTCCCAAACGCGGCGGCTCCCTCCCCCTTACATTTATCTGCCGATATCTGTGCGTGGTTTCACGGCTCCCCACTTCATACCTCAATACTCAGCGCTAGAGATGTTCATTTGTAGAGATCCAGATGTATCTTCATGCATCTCAGGCTGATTCCATGGATGTTTAGGCTGGTCTGGAACCTATCCAACTTGACTCAGGGGACCAGCTGAAAAAGGGGTCCCCTACTCCTCCGCCATCTTATATATATATTTTGTCCATCCCAACATCCCCCAAAGTCTTTTTTCTTTTTTTTTACATTTTTAAAATTTAAATTCAGTTAGCCAACATGCAATACATCTTTAGTTTTTGATGTAATGTTCAATGATTCATTATTTGAGTATAAAAACCAGTGCTCATCACATCTCATGCCCTTCTTAATGCCCATCACCCAGTTACCCCATCCCCCTACCCTCTCCCCTCCAGCAACCCTCAGTATGTTTCCTAAGATTAAGAGTATCTTATGGCTTGTCTCCCTCTCTGGTTTCATCTCGTTTCATTTTTTCCTCTCTTACCCTATGATCTTCTGCCTTGTTTCTCGAATTCCACATATCAGTGAGATCACATGATAATTGTCTTTCTCTGATTAACTTAGCATAATACCCTCTAGTTCCATTCACATCATTGCAAATGGCAAGATTTCTTTCTTGATGGCTGTGTAATATTGCAGTGTGTGTGTGTGTGTGTGTGTGTGTGTGTGGTGTGTGTGTGTAACTCTTCTTTATCCATTAATCTGTCATGGGACATCAGGGTTCTTTCCATAGGTTGGCTATTGTAGACATTGCTGCTACAAACATTGGGGTGCAGGTGCGCCTTTGATCACTACATTTGTATTTTGGGGGTAAATACCCAGTAGAACAATTGCTCTATTTTCAACTTTCTGAGGAACCTTCATACTGTTTTCCAGAGTGGCTGCACCAGTTGCATTCCCCCCAATAGTGTAGGAGGGTTCCCCTTCCTCCACATCCTCGTCAACATCTGCCATTTCCTGTCTTGTTAATTTTAGCCATTCTGACTTGTGTAAGGTGGTATCTCATTGTGGTTTTGATTTGTGTTTCCCTGATGACAAATGATGTGGAGCATTTTCCATGTGTTTGTTGGAAATTTGTATGCAGCCAAACTAGATTTTAAACAAAGACTGTAATAAGAGATGAAGAAGGGCACTATTTCATGATCAAAGGGTCTACCAAACAAGAAGATCTAACAATTATAAATATTTATGCCCCCAACATGGGAGCAGCCAATTATATAAACCAATTAATAACCAAAGTAAAGAAACACATTGATAATAATACACTAATAGTAGGGGACTTCAACGCCCCACTCACAGCAATGGACAGATCATCTAAGCAGAAGATCAACAAAGAAACAAGGGCTTTCAATGACACACTGGACCAGATAGACTTCCCAGATATATACAGAACATGCCATTCTAAAACAACAGAATACTCATTCTTCTGGAGTGCACATGGAACTTTCTCCAGAATAGATCACATATTGGGTCACAAATTAGGCCTCAATTGATACCAGAAGACTGAGATTATTCCCTGCATGTTATCAGACCGTAATGTGTTGAAACTGAAACTCAACCACAAGGAAAAATTTGGAAGGAATGTAAACACTTGGAGCTTACAAAGCATCCTGCTAAAGAATGAATGGGCCAACCAGGAAATAAAGAGTATCTTAATCCATGCAAACCAATGAAAATGAAAACACACCGGTTCAAAACCTATGGGATACTGCAAAGTCTGTCCATAGAGGGAAACACATAGTCATCTAAGCCTCTCTCAAAAAATTAGAATAATCCCAGAGGCCCAAGTTAACCTTACACTGAAAGGACTTGGAGAAAAAACAGCGTATAAAGCCTAAACCAAGCAGGAGAAGAGAAGTAATAAAGATTAGAGCAGAAATCAATGAAATAGAAACTAGAAGAACAGCAGAACGGATCAACAAAACTAGAAGCTGGTTCTTTGAAAGAATTAATAAGATCGATGAACCTCTGGCCAGACTTAACCAAAAGAATCAGGAGAAAGGGCACAAATTAATAAAATCATGAATGAAAGGGGAGAGATCACAACCAATACCAAGGAAATAGAGATGATTGTTAGAACTTATTACCAGCAACTATATGCCAACAAATTAGGAAATCTGGAAGAAATGGATACATTCCTGGACACTTTTACACTACCAAGACTGAAGCAGGAAGAAATAGACAATCTGAACAGACCAATAACCAGTAATGAAATTGAAGCAGTGATCAAAAACCTCCCCAAAAGCAAGAGTCCAGGGCCAGATGGCTTCCCAGAGGAATTCTACCAAACATTTAAAGAAGAAATAATACCTATTCTACTGAAGTTGCTTCAAAAAATAGAAATGGAAGGAAAACTTCCAAACTCTTTTTATGAGGCCAGCATTACCCTAATCCCAAAAGTAGACAAAGACCCCATCAAAAGGAGAATTACAGACCAATATTCCTGATGATCGTAGATGCAAAAATACTCAACAAGATCCTAGCCAATAGGATCCAACAGTATATTAAAAGAATTATCCATCATGACCAGGTGGGATTTTCTCCTGGGATGCAAGGGTGGTTCAACAGTCACAAATCAATCAATGTGATAGAGCACATTAACAAAAAAAAAAAAGAGAGAGAGAGAGAGAGACAAGAATCATTTGATTCTCTCTATTGATTCAGAAAATGGATTGGCAAAATACAGCATCCTTTCCTGATTAAAACTCTTCAAAGTATACAGATAGAGGGAATATTCCTCAATATCATAAAATCCATCTATGAAAAGCCCACAGCAAATATCATTCTCAATGGGGAAAAACTGACATCTTTTCCCTTAACGTCAGGAACATGACAAGGATGCCCACTCTCACCACTTTTGTTCAACATAGTAGTAGAAGTCACAGCCTCAGCAATCAGACAACAAAAATAAATAAAAGACTTTCAAATTAGTAAAGAAGTCAAACTCTCTCTCTTCACAGATGACATGATATTTTATGTGGAAAACCCAAGACTCCACCCCCAGATTACTAGAACTCATACAACAATTCAGCAATGTGGTACGATACAAAATCAATGCACAGAAATGAGTTGCATTTCTTTTTTTTTTTTAAGATTTTATTTATTTATTTGACAGAAATAGAGACAGCCAGCGAGAGAGGGAACACAAGCAGGGGGAGTGGGAGAGGAAGAAGCAGGCTCATAGTGGAGGAGCCTGATGTGGAGCTCGATCCCATAACGCCGGGATCACACCCTGAGCCAAAGGCAGACGCTTAACCGCTGTGCCACCCAGGCGTCCCATGAGTTGCATTTCTATACACTAACAAGGTGACTGAAGAAAGAGAAACTAAAGAATCTATTCCATTTACAATAGCTCCAAACACCGTAAGACACCTAGGAATAAACCTAACCAAAGCGGTAAAGGATCTATAGTCTAGAAACTACAGGACACTTATGAAAGAAATTGAGAAAGATACAATGAGATGGAGAAACATTTCATGCTCATGGATTGGAAGAATAAACATTATAAAAAATGTCTATGCTGCCTAGAGCAATCTACACTTTCAATGCAATCCCTATCAAAATACCATCTACAACTTTCAACAGAGCTGGAAGAAACAATCCTAAAATTTGTGTGCAACCAGAAAGACACTGAATTGCCAGGGGACTGTTGAAAAAGAAAAACAAAGCTGGGGGCATCATGTGACCTGACTTCATGCTATATTACAAAGCTGTGATCACCAAGACAGCACGGTATTGGCACAAAAACAGACACATATGTCAATGGAACAGAATAGAGACTCCAGAAATGGACCCTCAACTCTATGGCCAACTAATCTTTGACAAATCAGGAAAAAGATATCCAATGGAAAAAAGACCATCTCTTCAATTAATGGTGCTGGGAAAATTGGACAGCCACATGCAGAAGAATGAAAGTGGACCATTTTCTTACACCATACACAAAGATAAACTCCAAATGGATGAAAGACCTCAATGTGAGACAGGAATCCATCAAAATCCTAGAGAAGAACATAGGCGGTAAGCTCTTCAACATCAGCCACAGCAACTTCTTTCAGGACACATTTCCTAAGGCAAGGGAAACAATAGCAAAAATGAACTTTTGGGACTTCATCAAGCTAAAAAGCTTTTGCACAGCAAAGGAAACAGTCAACAAAACTAAGAGGCAACCCACGTAATGGGAGAAGATATTTGCAAATGACATTACAGATAAAGGGCTGGTATCCAAGTTCTATAAAGATCTTATCAAACTCAACATCCAAAAAAACAATCCAGTCAGGAAATGGACAGAAGACATGAACATACACTTCTCCAAAGAAGACATACAAATGGCTAACAGACACATGAAATAATGTTCAAAATCATTAGCCATCAGGGAATTTCAAATCAAAACCACAATGAGATATGACCCTACAGTAGTTAGAATGGCAAACATCAACAAGGCAAGAAACAACAAATGTTGGAGAGGATGTGGAGAAAGGGGAACCCTCTTACACTGTTGGTGGGAATGCAAGCTGGTACAGACACTCTGGAAAACAGTGTGGAGGTTCCTCAAGACATTAAAAATAGAGCTACCCTATGATCCAGCAATTGAACTACTAGATATTTACCCCAAAGAGTCAGATGTAGTGAAAAGAAGAGGCATATGCACTCCAATGCTCATAGCAGCAAGGTCCACAAACTGGACCACAGCCAAACTGTGGAAGGAACTGAGTTGCCCTTCAGCAGATGAAGGGATAAGGAAGATATGGTCCATATATACAATGGAATATTACTCAGCCATCAGAAAGGATGAATACCTACCATTTGCATTGACATGGATGGAACTGGAGGGGATTATGTTAAGTGAAATAAGTCAAGCAGAGAAAGACAATTATCATATGGTTTCACTCTTTTGTGGAACATAAGGAATACTGTAGGGGACAACAGCAGAAGGGAGGGAAAACTGAATGGGAAGAAATCAGAGAGGGAGACAAACCATGAGAGACTCTGGACTCCCGGAAACAAACTGAGGGCTTCAGAGGGGAGGGGGGTGGGGAGATGCAGTATCCAGGTGATGGGTTTTAAGGAGGGCACATGATATGATGATTACTGGGTGTTATATGCAAGTAATGAATCATTGAACACTACATCAAAAACTAATGATGTACTATATGGTGGCTAATTGAACATAATAAAAATGCGATGCCTTATAAAGAGAAAAAGAAAAGGCAAAAAGCTTCTGTACAGCATAGGATATGATCAACAAAACCAAAAGGTAACCTATGGAAAGGAAGAAGATACTGGCAAATGACATATTCAATAAAGGGTTAGTACCCAAAATGTAGAAAGAACTTATCAAACTCAACACTTCAGAAACAAATGATCCAGTTAAGAAATGGGCATAAGACATGAAAAGACATTTTTCCAAAGAAGACATATGGATGGGTAACAGACACATGAAAAGGTACTCAACATTACTCATCATCAGGGAAATATAAATCAAAAGTTTGATGAGATACCATCTCACACCTGTCAGAATGGCTAAAACTAACAACACAAGAAACAACAGGTGTCAGTGACGGTATGAAGAAAGGGGAACACTCTTGCACTGTTGGTGGGAATGCAAACTGGTACTGCTTCTCTGGAAAACACCGTACGACCCAGCCTTTGCACAACAAGGTATTTACCCAAAGAATAAAAAATACCAATTTGAAGAAGTACATGCACCCTGATGTTTATAGCAGCATTTTCAACAATAGCCAAAATATGGAAACACCCCAATTGTCCACCAACTGATGAATGGATTAAGAATTCTGATATATATATATATATATATATATATATATATATATATATATATATATATATATATATATATATTATTCAGCCATAAAAAAGAAGGAAATCAGGACGTCTGGGTGGCCCAGTGGGTTAAGCGTCTTCCTTCAGCTCAGGTCATGATCCCAGGGTCCTGGGATTGAGTCCTGCATCGAGCTTCTTGCTAGGTGGGGAGCCTGCTTCTCCTTCTATCTGCCACTCCCCCTGCTTGTGGCTGCTATCTCTCTCTCTCTCTCTGTCAATTAAGTATATAAACTCTAAAAAAAAAAAAAAAAAAGAATGAAATCTTGCCAGTTGTAATGACATGGATGGAGCTAGAGAATATTACCCTAAATGAAATGTCAGAGAAAGAAAAATACCATATGATTTCACTCATATGTGGAATTTAAGAAATGAAACAGATGAACATAGGGAGAAACAAAAAAGAGGCAAACCAGAAAACAACCTCTTAACTATAGAGAACAAACTGATTGTTACCAAAGAAGAGGTGGGTGGGGGGACAGGTTACATAAGTGATGGGGATTAAGTAGTGCAATTGTTTTGATGAGCACTGGAAGTTGTGTGTAGGTGTTGAGTCACTAAGCTGTACACATGAAACTAATACTACACTGTCTGTTAACTAACAGGAATCTGAATAAAAACCAAAAAAAAAAAAAGCATATTCATAAGCTTTTTTAAGAATGTTGGTTGAATATGAGAATATGTAAAGTATTATAACATTGAAAAATGTGTAAACACTGAAGTGCACAGAATACTCTTTGTAGATCACACAAAGTGTTTTTAAGAGTTATAGAATGTTTTTGCATTCACATATTATTTATTTGAAAGAATGTGTTCAACTCACCATGGTAAACTTAGTGTGCTTTTAAAAGATACATGCATAAATAATGTTTCCAAGAATGGTAAATTTGTTCATAAGTACAATATTAATGAAATGTATTTATTTGTGCCCATTCAATGCACTTTTTTCTTTTTTTAAATTTTTAAAAAAATTTTTTATTTTTATTTACTTATTTTTTTGATGTAAAGTTTGATGATTCATTAGTTGTGTATAACACCCAGTGCACCATGCAATACATGCCCTCCTTAGTACCCATCACCAACCTATTCCATTCGCCCATTCCCCTCCCCTCTGAAGCCCTCAGTTTGTTTCTCAGAGTCCATAGTCTCTCATGCTTCATTCCTCCTTCTGATTACCCCCCCTTTCTTTATCCCTTTCTTCTCCTACCAATCTTCCTAGTTCTTATGTTCCATAGATGAGAGGAAACCATATGATAATTGTCTTTCTCTGCTTGATTTATTTCACTCAGCATTATCTCCTCCAATGCTGTCCATGTTGCAGCAAATGTTGAGAAATCATTCTTTTTGATAGCTGAGTAATATTCCGTTGTATATATGGACCACAACTTCTTAATCCAGTCATCTGTTGAAGGGCATCTCGGCTCCTTCCACAATTTAGCTATTGTGGACAGAGCTGCTATGAACATTGGGGTACATAAGGCCCTTCTCTTCACTACGTCTGTATCTTTGGGGTAAATACCCAGTAGTGCAATGGCTGGGTCATAGAGTAAATCAATTTTTACTTTTTAAGGGACCTCCGCACTGTTTTCCAGATGGTTGTACCAACTTGCATTCCCACCAACAATGTAGAAGGGATCCCCTTTCTCCACATCCTCTCCAGCAATTGTTTCTTGCCTTGTCAATTTTTGCCATTCTAACTGGCATAAGGTGGTATCTTAGTGTGGCTTTGATTTGAATTTCCCTGATGGCTAATGAT
>NW_024425230.1:26687534-26817215 GCF_017311325.1 Ursus maritimus | reverse complement strand
TTTAAGAAATGAAACAGATGAACATAGGGAGAAACAAAAAAGAGGCAAACCAGAAAACAACCTCTTAACTATAGAGAACAAACTGATTGTTACCAAAGAAGAGGTGGGTGGGGGACAGGTTACATAAGTGATGGGGATTAAGTAGTGCAATTGTTTTGATGAGCACTGGAAGTTGTGTGTAGGTGTTGAGTCACTAAGCTGTACACATGAAACTAATACTACACTGTCTGTTAACTAACAGGAATCTGAATAAAAACAAAAAAAAAAAAGCATATTCATAAGCTTTTTAAGAATGTTGGTTGAATATGAGAATATGTAAAGTATTATAACATTGAAAAATGTGTAAACACTGAAGTGCACAGAATACTCTTTGTAGATCACACAAAGTGTTTTTAAGAGTTATAGAATGTTTTTGCATTCACATATTATTTATTTGAAAGAATGTGTTCAACTCACCATGGTAAACTTAGTGTGCTTTTAAAAGATACATGCATAAATAATGTTTCCAAGAATGGTAAATTTGTTCATAAGTACAATATTAATGAAATGTATTTATTTGTGCCCATTCAATGCACTTTTTCTTTTTTTTTTTTTTTTTTTAATGATTTTTTATTATATTATGTTAGTCACCATACAGTACATCCCCGGTTTCCGATGTAAGGCTCGATGATTCATTAGTTGTGTATAACACCCAGTGCACCATGCAATACGTGCCCTCCTTACTACCCATCACCGGTCTATCCCATTCCCCCACCCTCCTCCCCTCTGAAGTCCTCAGTTTGTTTCTCATAGTCCATAGTCTCTCATGTTTCATTCCCCCTTCTGATTACCCCCCTTTCTTTATCCCTTTCTTCCCCTACTGATCATTCTAGTTCTTATGTTCCATAGATGAGAGAAATCATATGATAGTTGTCTTTCTCTGCTTGACTTATTTCACTTAGCATTATCTCCTCCAGTGCCGTCCATGTTGTAGCAAATGTTGAGAACTCGTTCTTTCTGATAGCTGAGTAATATTCCATTGTATATATGGACCACAACTTCTTAATCCAGTCATCTGTTGAAGGGCATCTCGGCTCCTTCCACGATTTAGCTATTGTGGACATTGCTGCTATGAACATTGGGGTGCATATGGCCCTTCTCTTCACTATGTCTGTATCTTTGGGGTAAACACCCAGTAGTGCAATGGCTGGATCATAGGGTAGCTCAATTTTTAACTTTTTAAGGGACCTCCACACTGTTCTCCAGAGTGCCAGTACCAACTTGCATTCCCACCAACAATGTAGGAGGGATCCCCTTTCTCCACATCCTCTCCAACAATTGTTGTTTCTTGCCTTGTCTATTTTTGCCATTCTAACTGGCATAAGGTGGTATCTTAGTGTGGCTTTGATTTGAATTTCCCTGATGGCTAATGATTTTGAACATTTTTTCATGGGTCTGTTAGCCATTTGTTTGTCTTCATTGGAAAAGTGTCTGTTCCTATCTTCTACCCATTTTATGATTTGTTTATTTGTTTCTCGTGTATTGAGTTTGAGAAGTTCTTTGTAGATCTTGGATACCAGTCTTTTATCTGTAGCATCATTTGCAAATATATTCTCCCATTCCGTGGGCTGCCTCTTAGTTTTGATTGTTTCCTTGGCTGTGCAGAAGATTTTTATCTTGCTGAGGTACCAGAAGTTCATTTTATCTTTTGTTTCTCTTCTCTTTGGAGATGTGTCATGAAAAAGGTTGCTGTGGCCAATGTCGTAGAGGTTGCTGCCTGTGCTCTCCTCTAGGATTTTGATGGATTCCTGTCTCACATCGAGATCTTTCATCCACTTGGAGTTTATCTTTGTGTATGGTGTGAGAGAGTGGTCAAGCTTCATTTTTTGCATGTAGCTGTCCAATTTTCCCAACACCATTTATTGAATAGACTGTGTTTTTTCCACTGGGTGTTTTTTCTTGCTTTATCGAAGATTAGTTGCCCAAAGAGCCAAGGGTCCATTTCTGGGTTCTCTATTCTGTTCCATTGGTCTAGGTGTCTGTTTTTGTGCCAGTACCATGCTGTCTTTGTGATCACAGCTTTGTAGTACAGCTTGAAATCTGGCATTGTGATGCCCGCAGCTTTCTTTTTCCTTTTCAACAGTTCCTTGGTGATTCGGAGCCTTTTCTTGTTCCACACAAATTTAAGGGCTATGTGTTCCAGTTCTTTGAAAAGTGTCATTGGCATTTTGATCAGGATAGCATTGAAAGTGTAGATTGCTCTGGGTAGCATGGACATTTTCACTATGTTAATTCTTCCGATCCATGAGCGTGGAATATTTTTCCATCTTTTTGTGTCTTCCTCAATGTCTTTCAAGACTGATTTATAGTTTCTAGAATATAGGTCCTTTACGTCTCTGGTTAAGTTAATTCCAAGGTAACGTATGATTTTTGGTGCTATTGTAAATGGGATGGATTCCCTAATTTCTCTTTCTTCAGTCTCATTGTTCGTGTATAGAAATGCAACTGATTTCTGAGCATGGATTTTGTATCCCGCCACATTACTGAATTGCTCTATAACTTCTAATAGTTGGGGAGTGAATTCTTTTGGGTTTTCCATATAGAGTATCATGTCATCTGTGAAGAGAGACAGTTTGACTTCTTTGCTGATTTGGATACCTTTTATCCCTTTCTGTTGTCTGATTGCTGTTGCAAGGACTTCTAGTACTATGTTGAACAGTAATGGTGAGAGTGGGCATCCGTGTCGTGTTCCTGATCTTAAGGGAAAGGCTTCCAGATTTTCCCCATTGAGAATGATATTTGCTGTAGGCTTTTCGTAGATGGTTTTTATTTTACTGAGGAATGTACCCTCTATCCCTACACTCTGAAGGGTTTAATCAGAAAAGGATGCTGTATTTTGTCAAATGCTTTTTCTGCATCTATTGAGAGAATCATATGATTTCTGAATTTTTCTTTCTGGATAAAATCTAAGACACCAATCGATTTGCAAATGTTGAACCACGCTTGCATCCCAGGGATGAATCCCACTTGGTCATGATGGATAATCCTTTTAATGTACTGTTGGATTCTATTAGCCAGGATCTTGTTGAGGATTTTGGCGTCCATATTCATTAGGGAAATCGGTCTGTAATTCTCCTTTTTGATGGGGTCTTTGCCTGGTTTGGGGATCAAGGTAATATTGGCCTCATAGAATGAGTTAGGTAGCTTTCCTCTGTTTCTTTTTTTTTTTGAAATAGCTTTAGGAGAATAGGTATTATTTCTTCTCTGAATGTTTGGTAAAATTTCCCAGGAAAACCATCCGGGCCTGGAGTTTTGTTTTTTGGAAGGTTGTTTATCACCGACTCAATCTCTCCATAATTAATTGGCCTGTTTAAAAAATCAATTTCTTCCTGTTTCAGTCTTGGTAGTTTATAGGTTTCCAGGAAGGCCTCCATCTCTTCCAGATTGCTTAATTTATTTGCATAAAGGTGTTGATAAAAGTTTCTAATAGTCCTTCCAATTTCATTGGTGTTGGTTATGCCCTCTCCTTTTTCTTTCATAATTTTATTAATTTGGTTCCTTTCTCTATTCTTTTGGACAAGCCTTGCCAGTGGTCTGTCAATTTTACTTATTCTTTCAAAACACCAGCTTCCAGTTCAGTTGTTCTGCTTTACTGTGCTCCTAGTTTCTAATTCAGTGATTTCTGCTCTAATCTTGGTCAGCTGCTTCCTCATGCATGGATTAGGCCTGTCCCTCTGTTGCTGTTCCAGCTTCTTGAGGTGAGAATATAAAAACTACATTTTAGATTTTTCTATTATTTGAGTGAGGCTTGGATGGCTATGTATTTCACCCTTAGGTCTTCCTTTGCAGTATCCCATAGGTTTGGGACCATTGTGTTTTCTTTCTCACTGGTCTCCATAAATTGTTTAAATTGATTTTTTATTTCCTGGTTTATCGACTCATTCCTGAGCAGGATGGTTCTTAGTCTCCAAGTGTTTGAGTTTCTTCCAAATTTTTCCTTGTGGTTGAGTTCTAATTTCAAAGCGTTGTGGTCTGAGAATATGCAGGGAATAATTTCCGTCTTTAGGTTTCAGTTGAGACCTGTTTTGTGCCCCAGAACATGGTCTCTTCTTGAGAATGTTCCATGGGCATTAGAATAGAGTGAGTATTCTTTGGTTCTGGGGTTTAGTGTTTTATATACATATAATGTCCAACTCATCAAGTATGGCATTCAAAGCTCCTGTTTCTATGTTGATTTTCTTCTCCAGTGCTCTGTCTGTTGCTGATAGTGGAGTGTTGAGGTCCCCTACTATTTATGTATTTTTATCTATATGTCTCTTTATTGTGGTTAAGAGTTGGCTTTAGTATCTTCCTGCTCCCCTGTTGGGGGCATATATATTTATAATTGTCATATCCACTTGTTGGATACATCTTTTAAGAATAATATAGTGCCCTTCCGTATCTCTAACTACAGTCTTTGGTTTAAAGTCCAATCTGCCTCTTATGAGAATTGCTACCCCAGCTTTCTTTTGAGGTCCATTGGCGTGAAAGATGGTATTCCATCCCTTTACTTTCAGTCTGAACGTATCTTTAGGTTCAAAGTGAGTCTCTTGTAGGCAGCAAATGGATGGGTCATGTCTTTTTATCCAATCTGCAACCCTGTGGTGTTTAATGGGAACATTTAGGTCATTTACATTGAGACAGATTATTGAGAGATATGATTTTAATGATGCCATGTTGCCAGTAAAGTCTTTGTTTCTATAGATTGTGACTTTCTGTTCTGTATCACTCTTTGGGTCTTTTTACTTTTATATTACCCCCCTTAATATCTCCTGTAGGGCTGGTTCCATGGTTACGAAATGGGTCAATGCCTGGCGATTCTGGAATTTCTTTATCTCTCCATCAATTCTGAATGACAGCCTTGCTGGTTAAGGAATCCTTGGCTGTATGTTTTTCTCTGAAAGAGCTTTAACAATGCCCCCCAAACCCTTTGTCTCATTCCAGGTCTGTGTAGACAGGTCTGACGTAATTCTGATACCTTTGCCTTGGTATGTGAGAAATTTCTTTGCTCTGGCCGCTTTCAATACTGTATCCTTGGATCTAATATTTGCGAATTTCACTATGACGTGACATGGCATAGGTTTGTCGTGGTTGAGCTTGGGAGGTTCTTCTCTGCCTCTTGGACATGAATGTTTGTTTCCTTTGCTCGATTATGGAAGTTTCTAGCCACAATTTGTTCAAATATCTCTTCTAGACCTCTGTTTTTCTCCACCCCCTTCGGGATGCTGATGATTCTGACTTTGGAACATTTCATTGAGTCAGTAATCTCCCGTTACCTACATTCCTGAGAATGGATTTTTTTGAGCCCAGATTCTATTTTAGCTTTCTCTTCTACTTACCCATCCTCTAATTCGCTGATATGTTCTTCTGCCTCATTCACCCTGGCTGTCAGAGCCTCTAGCTTTGACTGCATTTGGCTCATAGAATTTTTAATTTCTGCCAGATTCGCTCTCATTTCCGCCCTTAGAGATTCTATATTCTCATTAACATTTTCGTTAATACTTTTTTCAAGTCTACACATCATCTTGACCATTGTTACTCTGAATTCCATTTCCGATAATTTGGTTACATCCATATCCATTAGTTCTGTGGCAGATGCCACAGACTCATTGTCTTTTCTTGGCTGGGGTGGGGGGGTTTCTCCTTCTCATCATTCTGATGAGGAGAGGTTGCGGGGTTGTCCAGAGCCCAAATTAGTGATCGGAACCCCGGCAGTTCACTCTTGTTTTATAGGGATCTTAGGGATGTGGGCTTCTTGATTTTTCAGCCTGCCTTCTGGGGGAGGGGCCTGCCGTGCTGATACTCAGGCAACCCTATTTGGGTAGAGACTCCGTGTTCCCTGCAAGGGGGGATGGGGATGGGCACAGTGTGAGCCGGTATTTCCAAGCTTTTGTTCTCTGGAGGCTTTCCCTGGAGGTTTGCTGTGCCTCTTCTGAGAGTCAGAGCAGCAGTAGCCAAATCTCAGCCTCTGTCTCAGAACAGAGGAATCGCGGACTGTTCTTCTCTGATGTTCTGCCACTTAACTCTGTTTCTGTTGGCGCTGCTCAACCATGCAGTGTCCCGGGATGTGCGCCCCACAACCGGCGTCCCAGCCCTTACTTCCAGGGCCAGTGCATCTCTGTCCTTTGTGTTTCTAACACCGCCAGCTGCCAGCCACCCCCACGCGCTCCTGTGGTCCCGGTCTCAGTCTGGTTCCAGTGAGCGCACCGGAGCTCTGTTTCACTCTTGTCGTGCACTTTCCCTGGCTCACGGTCTCAGTCTGGTCTCTCGCACGTGCCGGTCCGCGAGTCCGACCGCTCCCCCATGCAGGTGGCTACTGCTTCCTGGTGCCCTAATGTGGCGGCTCCCTCCCCCTTCCATTTATCTTCCGATATCTGTCCGTGGTTTCAAGGCTCCCTGCTTCGTACCTCAATACTCAGCGCTGGAAATGTTCATTTGTAGAGATCCAGATGTATCTTCCTGCATCTCATGCTGATTCTTTGTATGTTCAGAATGGTCTGGTACCTATCCAGCTCGACTCGGGGGACCGACTGAAAAACGGGTCCGATACTCCTCCACCATCTTAACTCCCTCACGAGTTTTCTGCTGTGATCTCACAAGATTTGGCTAGATGTCTGGTGAGATAGACAGATATCTCTTGAGATTTGGAGTACAATGTCACGAGATTTAGATGAGGTCTCACAAGATTTGGCTGAGATTTCACGAGATTTTGTTGGATGTCCTTTGAGAAATGTTAAGGCCTCACGAGATTTGGCCTGAGATCTTATGAGATTTGGACAAAGATCTCATGAGATTTGGATGAGATGTCACGAGATTTTGATAGAGATGTCACGAGATTTTGATAGATATCTAACAAGATATGTTGACATATGAGATTTTTACTAAGATATCATGTTGGTTAGATGAGATCTTATGAGATTTCAACGGAAATCTCACGAGATATACTGTGATCTCAGGAGATTTGGCCTAAGAGCTCACAAGATTTGGATGAGATCTCTTGAGGTTTGGCCTGAGTACCAAGGAGATTTTGCCTGACTTCTCACAAGATTTGGATGAGTTGTCATGAGATTTCGACTGAGATGTCACGTGATTGGATAGATAAGTCATGAGATATGCAGAGAGCTGACATGATTTGGACTAATAACTCACAAGATTTAGATGAGTTCTCACGGTTTTGGATGAGATCTCACAAGATTTCAATGGATATATCATGAGATATTCTGAGATCTCATGAGATTTAGCTTGAGTTCTCAGGAGATCTGGCCTGAGTTCTCATGAGATTTGGACTAAGATTCCAGAAGATTTGGATGAGAATTCTTGAGATTTCAATGGGTGTCTCATGAGATATGTGGAAATCTCACAAGATTTGGGCTAAGATCTCATGAGATTTGAATGAGATCGCATGAGAGTTCTACTGAGGTCTTATGAGATCTGGTAAATATCTTGTGGGATATGCTGATATCACATGAGATTTAGACTAAGATGTCACGAGATTTATATGAGATCTCACGAGATTTGGAGGAGATCTCACAAGATTTCGATGGATATCCCGCAAGATATGCTGAGATCTCACAAGAATTGGACTAAGATCTTATGAGACTTAGGTGAGATCTCACTAGATTTTGAGGGATATCTCGTGAGATATGCTGAGAGCTCATGAGATTTGTACCAAAATCTCATGAGATTTAGATGAGATCATCATGAGATTTCAATGGATATCTCTTGAAATATGCTGAGATTTCACAAGTTTTGGACTAAGACCTCATCAGATTTACATGTCATCTCACAAGATTTGGATGAGATCACGTGACATTTTGATGGATAATGTGTGAGATGTATTGAGATCTTAAGAGATTGGACTATGAACAAAATTTAGTTGAGGTCTCGTGATATTTGGATGATATCTCATGAGATTTTGCTGAATATCTCATGAGATATGGTCAGATCTCATGAGATTTGGACTAAGATCTAACAAGATTTGGATGATTTCTCACGTAATATTGACTGAGATCTCACTAGATTTCACTAGATGTCTTGCAAGATATACTGAGATCTAATGATATTAGGCTAGATATCTCATGAGATATGCTGAGATCTCACGTGATTTGGACTAAGATCTCAGAGATTTGGATGAGAACTCATGAGATTTCCACTGAGATCTCCTGAGACTTCGATGGATATTTTGTGAGATATGCTGATATCTCACAAGATTTGGACTAAGATGCCAATAGATTTAGATGAGATCTCATGAGAGTTGGATGAGATCTCATGAGATTTGGATGATATCTCATAAGATTCCAACAGAGATCTCACGAGATTTGGCTAGGTGTCTCACAAGATATGTGGAGATTTCATGAGATATAGCCTGAGTTCTCATGAGATTTGGTGTCATTTCTTTACTTGATTTGGACTAAGAAATCAGGAGATTAGAATGAGATCTTGCTAGATTTAAATGCATATCTCATGAGATATACTATGATCTCAGGAGACTTGGCCTACAATCCCATGAGATTTGTATGCCACTCATGAAATTTAGCCTGAGATCTCTCCAGGTTTGCCCTGAGTTCTCACAAGATTTGAATGAAGACCTCAAGAGATTTAGATGAGAAGTCAGGAGAATTTGAATGAGATCTCATGAGATTAGGCTACATATGTAAAGAGAAATACAGATCTCAGGAGATTTGAACTAAGATCTCACGAGATTAAGATGAGATCTGAGGAGATTTGGATGAAATCTCACCAGATTTTGGTGGATATCTTGACAGATATGCTGCGATTGCACTAGATTTGGCCTGAGTACTAAAGAGATTAAGCCTAGATTCTCAGAAAATTTGGAGAACAATCTCACGACATTTGAACAAGATGTCATAAGATTTAGAATGAGATCTTATGAGGTATTGTTAGATATCTCACAATATATGCTGAGATCTATCTTCACGATAGCAGTTCGTTTTAAGATGCTTTTCTACACAGTGAAGTTTGGATGAGGGAAATAATGGCACCTTCCTTAAGTTTCCCCACCATTGCAAGCAAGGATGGTATCTGAAAGATGCTTTTGAAAGAGTCCTCTTCCTCACTCTTTTCTTTTCCTTTTTTTAAGCCTAAATTCAGTTAGCCAAGATATAGTACCCAGGGTGCTGTTTCATTGACTTAAGTATATGGCACTTTCCTTCTGTTTCCACACATACCTTTGAAAGCCCTGCTAGCTTCATGAGAGAAGATGTTAGCTGAATGATGCTTTCTTCTACACAGTGTCTTTCAGCGAGTCAAGTGTGTGGCATGTGCCTTATGCCTCAACCTGTATATTTGCAAACGCTATTCTCTTCATGAAGGAAGATGGCATTTGCAAGGTTGAGTACTTTGCACTTTCCTCCGCCTTCCACAGATATATGTGAAAATACTTCTCCCTGCATGAACCCTCATATCTGTTGAAAGATGCTTCCCACACACTGTTGTTCGAAGGGGGTCCAGTCTATAGCAGTTTCCTTACACTTCCACTCATACGTTTGAAAACACTTCTAACTTCCTGAGAGAAGATGTTAGTTGAGGGATGCATTGCCCACAGGGCTGTTTCAAGGAGATCGTCGTTTGACACTTGCCTCATGCATCCACACAGACATCGGTGAAAGAAGATGTGCATGAAGGGTGCCTTACCCCTGCCCCCTTCGATTTCAATGCATTCGCTATGTGGATGTTTCCTTCTCCTCTGCACACAGACATTTGAGAATGCTTCTACATCCAGTGGGACAAAAGACAGTCTCTTCAATAGATTGTGCTGGGAAAATTGGACAGCTATAGGCAAAAAAATGAAACTTGACCACTCTCTCTCACACCATACACAAAGATAAACCCCAAATGGAGGAAAGACCTCGATGTGAGGCCAGAATCCATCAAAATCATAGAGAAGAACATAGGCTGCAACCACTTTGACATCAGCCATGGCAACTTTCTTTCATGACACATCTCCAAAGGCAAGAGAAACAAAAGAAACAATGAACTTGTGGGACGTCATCAAGATAAAAAGCTTCTGCACAGCCAAGGAAAGAGCCCATGCAATGGGAGAAGATATCTGCAAATGCCACTACAGACGAAAGCCTAGAATCCAAGCTTTACAAAGAACTTCTCAAACTCAATACACAGGAAACAAATCATCAAATCAAAACAATGGGCAGAAAATATGAACAGACACTCTTCTAATGAAGACATACAAATGGCTGATAGACACATGGAAAAAAGTTCAAAATCATTAGCCATCAGGGAAATTCCAATCAAAACCACATTGAGAAACCACCTTATGCCAGCTAGAGTGGCAAAAAATGACAAGGCAGGAAACAACAAAAGTTAGAGAGGATGTGTGGAAAGGGGATCCCTATTATGCTGTTGGTGGGAATAATGCAAGTTGGCACAGCCACTTTGGAAAACAGTAAGGAGCTTCCCTTAAAAAGTAAAAAAACTGAGCTACCCTATGATCCAGCAATGCACTACTGGGTATTTACCCGAAAGCTACAGAAGAGAAGGGCCAGATGCACCCCAGTGTTCATAGCAGCACTGTCCACCATTGCTAACATGTGGGAGGAGCTGAGATGCCCTTCAACGGATGACTGGATTAAGAAGATGTGGTCCAAATATACAGTGGAATATTACTCAGCCATCAGAAAGAACGATTACAGAAGATAGGAGTTAAGATGGTGGAGGAGTAGGAGTCCCCTTTTTCAGCTGGTCCCCTGATTCGAGCTGGATAGGTACCAGACCTTCCTGAACACCCATGGGATCAGCTTGAGATGCAGGATGATACATCTGGATCTCTACAAATGAACATCTCCAGCACTGAGTATTGAGGTTCGAAGCAGGGAGCCGTGATCCTCGCACAGATATCAGAAGATAAACGGAAGGGGGAGGGAGCCACTGTGTTCGGGCCCAGGAAGCTGTAGCCACCCGCACTGGGGAGCGGCCAGACTTGAGGACCGGCACCCACGAGAGAGCAGAGTGAGACCATGAGCTGGGGAAAGCGCACGGCCAGAGTAAAAACCAGAGCTCCTGAGTGCATGTGAACCACACTGAAACAGAGCTCCGGAGTGCATACAGGGGTGAATGGCAGCTGGCGGTGTTAGAAACACAAAAGACAGAGACGTGCCGGCCTAGAAAGTGAGGTTTGGGATGCCGGCTGTGGGGCGCACATCCCGGGACGCTATAGGGTTTAGCAGCACCAACATAAACAGAGTTAAAGAGGCCAGAAGAGCTCGGTGGAGAGTGGACTATGATCCTTCTGTTCTGAGACAGAGGCTGAGATTCAGCTACTGCTGCTCTGACTCTCAGAAGAGGCACAGCAAACCTCCAGGGAAAGCCACCAGAGAACAAAAGCCTGGAAAAACCAGCTCATAGTGTGCTCATCACATCCCCCCTCGCAGGGGACAGAGAGTCTCTATCCAAACAGGGTTGCCTGAGTATCAGCACGGCAGGCCCCTCCCCCAGAAGGCAGGCTGAAAAATCAAGAAGCCCACATCCCTAAGATCCCTATAAAACAAGTGCACACTGCCTGGGTCCTGGTCAATAATTTGGGCTCTGGACAACCCCGCAACCTCTCCTCATCAGAATGACGAGAAGGAGAAACCCCCCCCCCCCAGCCAAGAAAAGACGATGAGTCTGTGGCATCTGCCACAGAACTAATGGATATGGATATAAGCAAATTATCAGAAATGGAATTCAGAGTAACAACGGTAAGATGATGTGTAGACTTGAAAAAAGTATTAACGAAAATGTTAATGAGAATATAGAATCTCTAAGGGCAGAAATGAGAGCGAATCTGGCAGAAATTAAAAATTCTATGAGCCAAATGCAGTCAAAACTAGAGGCTCTGACAGACAGGCTGAATGAGGCAGAAGAACGTATCAGTGAATTGGAGGATGGGTTAGTAGAAGACAAAGCTAAAATAGAATCTGGGCTCAAAAAAATCCATTCTCAGGAATGTAGGTTATGGGAGATTACTGACTCAATAAAATGTTCCAATGTCAGAATCATCAGCATCCCTGAGGGGGGTGGAGAAAAACAGAGGTCTAGAAGAGATATTAGAACAAATGTAGCTGAAAACTTCCCTAATTGAGCAAAAGAAGCAAACATTCGTGTCCAAGAGGCAGAGAGAACCCCTCCCAACCTAAACCACTACAAACCTACACCACGTCATGTCATAGTGCAATTCACAAATATTAGATACAAGGATACAGTATTGAAAGCGGCCAGGGCAAAGAAATTTCTCACGTACCAAGGCAAAGGTATCAGAATTACATCTGACCTGTCTACACAGACCTGGAATGAGAGAAAGGGTTGGGGGGAGGGTATTTTTAAAGCTCTTTCAGAGAAAAACATGCAGCCAAGGATCCTTTATCCAGCAACGTTGTCATTCAGAATTGATGGAGAGACAAAGACCTTCCAGAATCGCCAGGCATTGACCAATTTTGTAACCACGAAACAAGCCCTACAGGAGATATTAGGGGGGGCTCTATAAGAGTAAAAAGGCCCCAAGAGTGATACAGAACAGAAAGTCACAATCTATAGAAACAAAGACTTTACTGGCAACATGGAATCATTAAATTCATATCTCTCAATAATCAGTCTCAATGTAAATGGCCTAAATGCTCACATAAAACACAACAGGTTTGCAGATTGGATAAAAAGACATGACACATCCATTTGCTGTCTACAAGAGACTCATTTTGAACCTCAAGATACATTCAGACTGAATGTAAAGGGATGGAATACTATCTTTCATGCCAATGGACCTCATAAAAGCTGGGGTAGCAATTCTCATATCAGACAGATTGGATTTTAAACTAAAGACTATAGTTAGAGACACAGAAGGGCACTATATTATTCTTAAAGGATGTATCCAACAAATGGATATGACAATTATAAATATATATGCCCCCAGCAGGGGAGCAGCAAGATACACAAGCCAACTCTTAACCAGAATAAAGAGACATATAGATAAAAATACGTTAATAGTAGGGGACCTCAACATGCCACTATCAGCAACAGATAGATCACCTAAGCAGAAAATCAACGAAGAAAGAAGAGGTTTGAATGCCATACTAGACAAGTTGGACCTCGTAGATATATATAGAACACTACACCCCAGAACCAAAGAATACTCATTCTACTCTAATGCATATGGAACATTCTCAAGAATAGATCATGCTCTTGGTCACAAAACAGCTGTCAACTGATAGGAAAGGACTGAAATTATTCCCTGCATAATCTCAGACCACAATGCTTTGAAATCAGAACTCAATCTCAAGGAAAAATTTGGAGGAAACTCAAACACCTGGAGACTAAGAACCATTCTGCTCAGGAATGAGTCGATAAATCAGGAAATCAAAAATCAATTTAAACAATTTATGGTGACAAACAAGAATGAAAACACAATGGTCCAAAACCTATGGGATACTGCAAAGGCAGTCCTAAGGGGGAAATACATAGCCATCCAAGCCTCACTCAAAAGAATAGAAAAATCAAAAATGCAGTTTTTATATTCTCACCTCAAGAAGCTGGAACAGCAACAGAGGGACAGGCCTAATCCATGCATGAGAAAGCAGTTGATCAAGATTAGAGCAGAAATCAACGAATTAGAAACTAGGAGCACAGTATAGCAGATCAACCGAACTGGAAGCTGGTGTTTTGAAAGAATAAATAAAATTGACAGACCACTGGCAAGCCTTATCCAAAACAATAGAGAAAGGACGCAAATTTAAAAAATTCTGAAAGAAAAAGGAGAGGTCACAACCAACAAGAATGAAATTCTCAGGATTATTAGAAACTTTTATCAACACCTTTATGCCAATAAATTAAGCAATCTGGAAGAGATGGGGGCCTTCCTGGAAATCCTTAAACTACCAAGACTGAAAGAGGAAGAAATTGATTTTTTAAACAGGCCAATTAATTATGAAGAGATTGAGTCAGTGATAAACAATCTTCCAAGAAATAAAACTTCAGGCCCAGATGTTTTTCCTGGGGAATTCTACCAAACATTCAAAAAAGAAATAATACCTGTTCTCCTAAAGCTATTTCAAAAAATAGAAACAGAAGGAAAGGTACCAAACTCATTCTATGAGGCCGATATTACCTTGATCCCCAAACCAGGCAAAGACCCCAACAAAAAGGAGAATTACAGACCAATTTCCCTAATGAATATGGACGCCAAAATCCTCAACAAGATCCTGGCAAATAGGATCCAACAGTACATTAAAAGGATTATCCATCATGACCAAGTGGGATTCATCTCTGGGATGCAAGGGTGGTAAACATTCACAAATCTATCAGTGTCTTAGATTTTATTCAGAAACAAAAATTCAGAAATCATATGATTCTCTCAATAGATGCAGAAAAAGCATTTGTCAAAATACAGCATCTGTTTCCAATTAAAACCCTTCAGAGTTTAGGAATAGAGGGTTCATTTCTCCAGCTCATAAAAGCCATCTATGAAAAGCCTACAGCAAATATTATTCTCAATGGGGAAAATCTGGAAGCCTTTCCCTTAAGATCAGGAACACGACACGGATGCCCGCTCTCGCCACTATTATTCAACATAGTACTAGAAGTCCTTGCAACAGCAATCAGACAACAAAAAGGTATCCAAAACGGCAAAGAAGTCAAAATGTCTCTCTTCACCGATGACATGATACTCTATATGGAAAACCAAAAAGAATCCACTCCCAAACTATTAGAAGTGATAGAGCAATTCAGTAATGTGGCAGGATACAAAATCAATGCTCAGAAATCAGTTGCATTTCTATACACGAATAATGAGACTGAAGAAAGAGAAATTAGGGAATCCATCCCATTTATAATAGCACCAAAAACCATATGTTTCCTTGGAATTAACATAACCAGAGACGTAAAGGACCTATATTCTAGAAACTATACATCACTCTTGAAAGACATTGAGGAAGACACAAAAAGATGGAAAAATATTCCATGCTCCTGGATCGGAAGAATTAACATAGTTAAAATGTCCCTGCTACCCAGAGCAATCTACACTTTCAATGCTATCCCGATCAAAATACCGAGGACATTTTTCAAGGAACTGGAACAAATAGTCCTTAAATTTGTATGGAACTGGAAAAGGCCCCGAATCGCCAAAGAACTGTTGAAAAGGAAAAACAAAGCTGGGGGCATCACAATGCCGGATTTTGAGCTGTTCTACAAAGCTGTGATCACAAAGACAGCCCGGTATTGGCAGAAAAACAGGCACATATCTCAATACAACAGAATAGAGAACCCAGAAATGGACCCTAGGCTCTTTGGGCAACTAATCTTTGATAAAGCAGGAAAAATCATCCAGTGGAAAAAAGACAGTCTCTTCAATAAATGGTGCTGGGAAAATTGGACAGCTACATGCAAAAGAATGAAACTTGACCACTCTCTCACACTATACACAAAGATAAACTCCAAGTGGATGAAAGACCTCGATGTGAGGCAGGATTCCAACAGAATCCTGGAGGACAATATAGGCAACAACCTCTTACAACATCGGGTACAGCAACCTTTTTCATGACACATCTCCAAAGGCAAGAGAAACAAAAGATAAAATGAACTTGTGGGACTTCATCAAGATAAAAATCTTCTGCACAGCCAAGGAAACAATAAAAAAAACTAAGAGGCCGCCCACGGAATGGGAGAATATATTTGCAAATGATGCTACAGATAAAAGACTGGTATCCAAGTTCTGCTAAGAACTTCTCAAACTCCATACGTGAGAAACAAATAAAAAAATCATGAAATGGGCAGGAGATATGAACACTTTTCCAATGAGGACATACAAATGGCTAACAGACACATGAAAAAATGTTCAAAATCATTAGCTATCAGAGAAATTCAAATCAAAACCAGACTATGATACCACCTTAATGCCAGTTAGAATGGCAAAAATCAACAAGGCAGGAAACAGCAATTGCTGGAGAGGATGTGGAGAAAGGGGATCCCTTCTACATTGTTGGTGGGAACACAGGTTGGTGCAGCCACTCTGGAAAACAGTGTGGAGGTCCTTTAAAAAGTTAAAAATTGAGCTACCCTATGACCCAGCCATTGCAATAGTATCTTTACCCCAAAGATACAGACGTAGTGAAGAGAAGGGCCATATGCACCCCAATGTTCATAGCAGCATTGTCCACAATAGGTAAATCATGGAAGGAACCGAGATGCCCTTCAACAGATGACTGGATTAAGAAGTTGTGGTCCATATATACAATGGAATATTACTCAGCTATCAGAAAGAACGAGTTCTCAACATTTGCTGCAACATGGACGGCACTGGAGGAGATAATGCTCAGTGAAATAAGTCAAGCAGAGAAAGACAATTATATGGTTTCTCTCATCTATGGAACATAAGAAGTAGAAAGATCGGTAGGAGAAGAAAGGGATAAAGAAAGGGGGGTAATCAGAGGGGGGAATGAAGCATGAGAGACTATGGACTCTGAGAAACAAACTGAGGGCTTCAGAGGGGAGGGGGGTAGAGGGATGGGATAGGCTGGTGATGGGTAGTAAGGAGGGCACGTATTGCATGGTGCACTGGGTGTTATACGCAACTAATGAATCATCACACTTTACATCAAAAACCAGGGATGTACTGTATGGTGACCAACATAATATAATAAAAAATATTTTTAAAAATCCATATGCCATATTCGCCCAGATAACTGGCCAGGGATGGCGGACATGATGAAGGTATTCCCAAAGAAGAGCATGGCGGACTTGGCCAAATCCTGCAGGAGCAGGTCATCTTTGGACTGCTGCTTGGAACCGCCTTTGGAAGCCATGGTGGAGTTGAGCCATGAGCTTGGAAGCTATTATGATTTTAATAATATTTTCTTTTCTCTAACTTACCTTATTGTAGAATACAGTATATAATACATAGAACATACAAAATATGTGTTAATCAACTATTTTTGTTATTTGGTAAGGCTTCTGATCAATAGTCAGCTATTAGCAGTTGTTGGGGAATCAAAAGTTATATTGGGATTTTCAACTGTGTGGGAGCCAGGAACCCCGAATCTCCAAATTGTTCGAGGGTATGCTATCGGCATAATTTTATAGTATACTATAGTATAGTATAGTATAATTTTATAGTATAGTTTTGCTCTAAGTTGAATAGCATTAGAGAAAATAGAACCCACTGGATGTGCAAGGAGTCAAATTGACTAGTACATGTTGGGCATGCAAGGAGTGATGGCTGAATGATACAGAGTGGTTCTGCATAGAGTGGTTGAATCACAAACAAGTTTGAGGGGCATGGTATTTAGTTGCGAAATTGCTGATGAACAAAAAATTGGAAGTCAAATGGCACAGCCTGGCTGGGTATAAGTTGAATAGCACAGAGGTGGGCATCAAAGGGAAGTTGCAGTGAGTACAATGGGTGCACAAGGAAAAGAAGGTTGAATGGCACCAGCATGGGTGTGCATGAAGTATATGTTGGATGGTGCAGATGAATGAACAAGAAGTGGCTACTGAATCACACACAGTGGGAATGCAAGACTGATATCTGAAAGGCAGCAGGTGTCAAGATGCAGACATTGGTTGCTGCACAACTGGTATTCAGATAGTGGTTTTGAATCAATATAGCACAGGTGCTGAAAGTGAAACTTGATGTCCAAGAAGTGGAAGTAGATCTTCAAACAGCTAAAAGACAGTGTACAATGTTTGGATAAGTGACGGTTCACAATGGGTATGAGGCATATAAACTGGATAACACAATTGGTGTGCAAATTATTAGGTGCATGGAACATCTAGATGTTCAAGGAGTCAAGTTAGGATGATGTAGAATGGGTGAGCAAGGAGTTGTTATTTCTCTATAAATTATAATTGAACGGCACAGTGTATATGCAAAGTACAGAAATGGAGAAGACAGCCTGGTTGTGCAACAGGTGCAAGGTGAATTCTACAGAGGGGGCTCCAGCAGGTGGGTTTTAGGGTGCGGGGGTTGGGGAGTCATCCTAGGAACATAGCCTAATGCTGCAAAAAGCCATGCTAGAGTTTGGTCAAGTCTCCTAATGCAGGGGTTTAGAGGGAATTGTTATATGCTGAGAGTTCTGCAGTCCTCACCCCCAGGGCCTCCTGGAATACTTTGTTTCTACCAACACAGGGGTGGGTGGGATCCATGCAGTGGTGTGGGGGGAGCTTGGACAAATTCCATGGTCACCCCTCTAGTCAGATTGTTCCAGCCCTCTAGGAAATGTTTTTGGAGGTGTGCCAACCCTGGAAGTGGGAAGCCGGTTCCAGGCACCCTTCCAGGCCTACCTGTCTGGTCCAGAAATGGACCTGGAAACATTTTCTAGAGGGACATGTGATGACAGGAGTCCATGCAGGACTATGGTCAGACCACTGATTGCTCCACAGATGTCTCTGGCTGGCCACTCCAGAGATCTGAAAAATATTTAAAAGGCACATCAGACCACCTAATCACACCCAGGACTGTGGCCAAGACCATGCTGTCACTGGGCCTCCTTGTCCATCCCAGGCTGATCTCTACTTCCAAATGGGACTGCGTTTGGGTCACGTCACCATCCCATGGCATCCCTACCCAGTGCCACAGACAGGACTCAGAAACGTTTTCCACAGGCACATCAGGTGATGAGTACCCACACTTGACTATGGTCAGGACACTTTCACAAGGCTCTCTACCCACCCAAGCCAGGCTCCGTCAACCAAAGAGAGCTTAAGAAACTTGTCAGGTGGTATTTCCGATGACTGGCCCTACACAAGACCTCAATGAGCCTGGAGTGCAATCTCAGAGTGTATCTGACCTGCCTATAGTGCTCCCTTCTCTGGTGAGGGACATAGAAAATATGTGGGGGGCTGCATATGGTAAGCAGCCCCACATGGGAAACCGCCAGACCTGGGCATCCCCTTTTTGGTTCTCACCAGCTCCCCATCTTTGGAGTAGGAATGTTTTGGGAGTGCCTCATATGACTAGGTCCCATGTGGGGCCACAGCTGGGCCATAGGCACCAACTTAAGGCCTCTCTGGCCAGCTTGGATCAATCCCTGTTTCCAAGAGGCATCTGGCAACCATGGCCAGGACCAAGATGCCCTGCTGTGGCCTCCATGTCAGTCACAGGCTGATGTCCACCTCGAGAGAGGGACATAGAAAAAGTTTCTGGGGGCACAACCTAGACCTCATGAGACCCCCTCCCTGGGCAGCCCCTATTGGCCCAGCCAGTGCCACATCCTCCAGAGAGGGATATTCGGAGGCCATCTAATGACCACACAGGACCAGGGCATGACCCTTAGCGCCCTCTCAGGCCTCCCTGGCAGGCTGTTTCCGTCTCAGCCACTGGAGGTGGGTCAAGAAACATTTTTGGGAGGCACCTCTTTACTTTATAGGCACCAGCTTAATCAGTTTTACAGGTTAACAGGGAGGCCCAAGAGGTCACCCCAGTTCTAATGTGATCGCACTTTGGAGACTAGAAGCTGAATGCACATTCAGAAAATGTTTATGCCTCCCTCCAAAGAGGGCAATTACCAGGGCAGGTCTGGGGGTCCTAGAAGGGTACCATGGATCTGGCTATTGCCCTGCCTGGGAACTGTTCTTTGGAGGCACCCCCAAAACATTTCTAAGTTTCTCTCTGGCATGGAAAAGCCTGGGCATGCCACCAAGTCCTTGAGAAGGAGCTTTGATGAGTCTTGGAATTGGGAGCTCCACCCAAAAAGTTTCTAATTACCCCTCCAAAGACCAGGACCAGCCTGCTTAGTACAGACAGGCCTGGGGAGTGCACTCTGCTGGCCACAAGTCCCACACGCGTCCTGGCCGTTGACTTGGCTCCCAAAACATTTCCAATTTCTCTTTCAGAGTTAGGCACTGCCTCAGGCTGGCCATGGATGAAGAGAAGGGCATTGCACATCCTCCAAATTTTGTAAGTCCCCTTCAGAAACCAGTACAGACTTGGGGCGGGGCATGCGGGTCTGTGATATGTATCCCCAGACTGACATAGTCCCATGGGTGGCACATTTGACAGAGACACCCTTTAAATATTTCTAAGAGCCCCTCAAGCGAGCATGTGGGGGGAGCGTTGGGACAAGATGGACAAGTAGGGTGAGGATGGTGCTTTCGGCCAGGCTGCAGTCATGCATGGAGCCCAGCCTTTGCATGCACTTCCAGAAAATTTATCTAAGTGCCATTCTGGAGAACAGCACTGATCCAGGTCTGCGAAGGACTGGTGGCAGTGTGCCTGGCTTGTTTGCTGTCCCATCTTCATATGTACTTCCCCCAAATTTCTCCATGTCCACTACAGAAGGGGTGACCAGCAAGGGTCAGCTTTAGAGGTCTACAGAAGGTATCTAGAACCCTATGGTATTTTGAATGGGGCTCAGTCATCCAGGGCACCTCTGAAAAAATTTTCCAATTCCCTTTCCAGAAAGGAGACATTGGCCCAGGCCAACCAGAGAAGGCCAGGAGAGTGGCTCAGTCTTTAAGAGGTCCAAGTCACTGGGAGCAACCCGTGGAAAGTTTTCTAAGGCTCCCTCCAAAAGCCAAAACCAACTGTCTGGACAAGGAAATGGGAGACACATGTGAGTGTGTGTGTGCGTACTTTGATTTTTTTTTAAGATTTTTATTTATTTATTTGACAGAGACAGCCAGCAAGAGAGGGAACACAAGCAGGGGGAGTGGGAGAGGAAGAAGCAGGCTCCTAGCGGAGGAGCCTGATGTGGGGCTCGATCCCAGAACGCTGGGATCACGCCCTGAGCCGAAGGCAGACGCTTAACAACTGTGCCACCCAGGCGCCCCCATACTTTGATTTTTAGAGATGTACGGTAAGCAGTTAGATTATAGATTTGGGGTGCTAAGAAAATTGTGAACTTACACAGATGTGAGAGTTATAAATTTAGAGATGATAGGTGAAACTGGAGTACAAAATTTCCCCAGGAAAAGAGTAAAAATCCCCTTCCACAGAACCATTTCTAATACTAAGATTCTCTCTTTGTGAGATTTGTGCAATCACCTGCAGTCTATGTTTTAGGTGGTTGCTATGGTGTCTGAACGGTCCCCCCCAAATTTATATGTTGAAATCTTAATGACCAATGTATTAGCAGGTTGGTCCTCCTAGAGGTGATTAGGTCATAAGGATGGAGCCCTCATGAATGGGATTAGTGCCCTTATAAAAGAGGCCCCAGTGAGCTCCTTTGCCCCTTTCACCATGTTGAGGACACAACCATAAGTCTGCTCCAGGAAGAGGGCTCTCACCAATCCCATCCTGGCACACTCATCTTGAATTCCAGCCTCCAGAACTGTGAGAAATAAATTTCTGTTGTTTATAAGCCACATAGTCTGTGGTATTTTGTTTCCAAAGCCCAAATGGACTGACAGTGGTATATCAGCTATTACTACAGTAATGCAATGTAATAAATCACATGAAAATCCAGCAGATCACTAAAATAAAAAACAGAGGTGTATATAACAGGTTTCTGGAATGGTTATATACAATATTGAGACAGAAAGTCAGTTCAAAGGTAGTTTTAATTATGAACAACAAAGACAATACCCCATCTCTGGTCAACAAGGATGATAAAATTGCCTTTCGGTGCTCCTAATCACAGCGGAGCAACGCTCAGCCTGTCTCGGCCAGACAAGCCTCTTTGCTGATACCTGCTGTAGTGTGGACCATGCAGTGTGACCTGAGTAGACAAAGTGAAACTGAGAGATTAGAGATCACCACTAGAAGGAGAAACTAAAGCTGGGATAAGAATGGACAACTGGTCACGGTACCTGAAAAGGCGGGTGCAAATAGGTACACTGAATGAAAACTAACAGGCGGCTCTGGAAATATCGTAAGGTAAACCACCAGCCAAGGTTAGCCAGAGATTACTATTATTAATTGCATTATTATCATTATTATTACTATCATTAATCTAACGGCTAATTCTTTGAGGACACTCCTAAACGTACCGAGGTGAGACTGGCAAAGGCAGCCCGGAACCGCAGGCAAGCACCGGCGTGGAAGCAACGCAGCGTTAGGGCGAACTCTCGCGACAGCGTCCTGAGGCTCTCGGAGGCGCAAAGAAGCGGGAGCTTGAACTCTCGCGAGAGCGACCACAACCCCGCGGAGGCTCGTTGCGGTAGAAGTTCCAGCAGTATGTCTCGGCCGCCTTTACATTGGGGCGAACTGGACCAGCAGCAGGAGCGCGACGTTCGGGAGCTCGTTCGCCATGTGGCGGGCCTTCAGGACGAGGCGGACCCCAACTTCCAGCTCGCCCTGCACTTTGCGTGGTCCAACTTCAGGTGTGCGGCGCGGCTCCCGGGCCGAGGCTAGGGACAGGAAGGGGTCAAGCAGTATCTGGAGCGCGCGGCCGGGTTTCCCCACCCCCAGCAAAGCTCTCGCGCGCCCTGCTGCTCCTGCAGTAGCTTGGTGCCCTAATGCTCCCTAAATCTCTGTCGTGTGTGACACACGCATACTGAAATAGTGGGTTGTGGGTTGTTGAGGGTCGGCCTTATCCTTTAGAAGCGCGCTTCTGGAGAACTGGTCTGTGTCTGTTGTTTCTTGTTCCACCCACTGCCCTTAGCGCGGTACACTGCGCATTGTTTTTTGAATGGATAGGTAAGTGAAGTTTTAGAGCAGAATAATGGTCACACCCTGCTTAACACTGTGTTCTTACTGATTCCCTATTTCTTCTTGGTCCATTCCAGATTTCTCTTACTTTGGTCTTTTTTTTTTCTTTTTCCAAAACACACAGCATAATACACTGAATAACTTATACCGTTTGTCTCCTCCACCCCTACCTCCAGCTAGAATCTAAGTTCCACCAGGTTAGGGATCTTGGTCTGTTTTGTTCATTTATTATCCCAACACCTAGAACAGTTCCTGGCACATAGTCCTAAGCCACCAAATAATACAACTTCTAATACAGTTTCTCATGTAATTTTTCAAGATTTGTCTGGTTTAGATACTTAGGTGAAGTCAGAGCTCTTATTTTTATTTATGGAGGATGTAAATTAGACAATACTGTTATCATTATCTGTAATGGAATTATTACTAAAAAAATGTTCATCAGTGTTAATATTCTGCCTATTTAATTTCAGTAGAAATCTTTTTTTAAATAAAGATTTTATTTATGTCTTTGTCGGAGAGAGAGCACAAGCAGGCAGAGTAGCATGCAGAGGGAGAAGCAGGCTCCCTCCTGAGAATGGAGCACAGTGCAGGACTTCATCCCAACCTGAGCTGAATGAAGGCAGACGCTTAACCGACTGAGCCACCCAGGCGTCACTTCAGTAGAAATCTTGAATAGTAATGTTTTTCAGTATCTGTAATTTTGAATATCAGCCCTAACAATCATACATACAGTACCTACTTGGTTTATAATGAGAACAATGAGTCTAAAAGCTCACCAAGTTTCTGAAATAATAAGCTCATTTCTTAAGTGTCACTTAAATATAACTGTCTGAATAGGTCATACAAGATGGAAATTTAAGTGCTGTATCCCAAGTAATTTCTCTTTTAATTAATTTCTCAATGGCATTAAGTAGATGGATATCATTTTAGACTTGGGAGAGACATTAGAATTTACTATCTCCTTTTACACATTGAGAAACTGATAAAAAAAGAGAAACTAAATAATAGGTTAAAGTGGTGTTCTACTCAGCCATTTACTGGGATAGCATTAGCTATATTATTTAGTAGTGTGAATTACTTCTTTTAAATACAGATTGTTGTCTTTGATACTAAAAAATGGAAAACGAGTTGATTGAGCTGTACGACAATTTTATAATGTTTTAGTCCATCAGGAAAATGAACTACTCATGTTTGTTTTTTTTTTAAATTGTGGCCATGTTCTAGGCCCTAGAAAATCAGGTAAGTGAGATATAGCTTCTATCCTAAAGGAAGACAGAGACAAAAGTTAATTACATATGATGTAGAATAGGTGTTTTTAACCTGAGAGCCTGAAGATAGAATTCAGGTGTTATGAATTTGGACAAGAAAAAAAATTACACTAACCTCTAACTAAAAAGTAGCATTTTCTTAAATTATGAATGAAAGCAACAAGCAATACTGGTTTACCTATGACTCTGTCAAAGGTAGAAATCACACAGTTCACATCATAAAGTTGTGGCATATATTTCTAAATATTTTTTACTGTTACTTTAATGATAGTTAAGGATCCACTGCTAGATCTTGTTATTTAATGCTTTAATAAATATGTCTCTTACTATATCAGCAAACTTTAAAAAATATTTCACCACTATATTTTAGTATACTTGGTTTTCTTTGTAGCTCATTTTATGATCTAAAAACATTATTCTGAGAAGGGAGCCCTAAACTTCACTGGGCTTCACTATGGCATAAAGAGATTAGGAACCCCTGCTATAGAATGTGCTATGCTGGACTTAGATGCAGGGCATTATGGGAAGGTGAAGAAATCAGAGGACAGAGGAGGCTAAGGATGACCTGTGCTTGAGCAGTCTCCAAGACCACTGAGTGGCTGTTTGCCTGGGTAGAAGTGATGAGAGGAGAGAGGTGCACTCCTAGAAATAATATTGCTGAATATAGGGTATCTGTAGGGATATGGAGGGCTCTCGACTAGTCCACTTAGCTATATGACAAGATTCATATAAGAATTGCATTTTATCTTTTAGATTTCATCGTTTCTTGGATGTTAACAGCCACAAAGTAGAAAAGACAATAGCAGGGTAAGTTAGTTTCATATGTATGTATATATATGTATATATTCAGAAATAGTACATATTTACTTGTAGATCTTTTTATTAATGTAAGTTTATAACTATCAGTTTATTTTTTTAAATATATTTTAGAATTTATGAAAAATTCATCATTCATTCTGATCTCAGCAAAGCTGCTAGTTGGAAGAGACTAACTGAAGAATTTCTAAATGCATCACTTCTGAGCATAAAGGAAATAAAGGTATGCATTATATTGTGACATCTCCTTGTATTTTACTGTTTCCAGTCTATTATCGTCAGCTTGTTTCTGTTACTATTTAAACATTCATTCTATTTTATAATTATCTGCTAATTGGAGCAGAACCTTCTGGAAATTGACTTAAGCATTGTCATCAAACCCAGTGTGCCTCAGGCTTATGATCCATGAACAAGCGTGTTCTTGTGTAATTGTCTTCTTAGCTGAACCGACTGTGGAAATTGAGATCAGAGATTGGCACAAATAATAGCACTGTCTGGCTATCTTAAAACTTTTTTTTTTTTTTTAAAGATTTTATTTATTTATTCGACAGAGAGAGAGACAGCCAGCGAGAGAGGGAACACAAGCAGGGGGAGTGGGAGAGGAAGAAGCAGGCTCATAGCGGAAGAGCCTGATGTGGGGCTCGATCCCATAACCCCGGGATCACGCCCTAAGCCGAAGGCAGATGCTTAACCGCTGTGCCACCCAGGAGCCCCTGGCTATCTTAAAACTTTTAAATGGCTTTTCAGCACTTGGTAATAATAACTACTTATGTAATGCTAACCAAATGCCATGTACTATCCTAACCACATTCATATTCAGTTGTGGGTCTGTAAGATCACCCTTAGACTTGATTTACTGGAAGGATTCACAGAACTTTAAAAATGCTGCTATCCTGTTAGGTTTATTATAGTAAAAAGATATGGATTTAAAATGAACAAAGGGAAAAGATACATAGGATAAAGTCAGAAACCAGGTATAAGCTTCTAGGTGTGCCTTCCCAGTGGAGTTGTATGAGGATGCACTTAATTCTCCCAATGATAATGTATGACAACATGTGCAAAGTGTTGCAAACCAAGGAAGTTCACCTGAGCCTTGGTGTCTAACATTTTGATTGGTGGTCAGTCACATGGATGTGCAGTGCACATGTGGCTGACCATAGCCCTTTAGTCGCCAACCCCTCAGAGGTCAAACCAAGGACCTCAGACATTCACTGTAAGTCAAATTGTTAACATAAACTAGTCAAACTGATACCTCATGGCCCAAAGCCTCTGGTATACAGAAACACTCTTCTCTGCAGGATATTCCCGGGGCTCAGAGGTTCTCTCTCAGGAGCTAGTCAAGGGCCAGTCCTAAAGACCTTTGAAATGTTCAGAGTTTGGGCAACTCAGGCTTCCTGAGTAAACCCTTTATTGTGCACATATATTAACTCGTCCTCACAGTAAACACTGAGGTATTCTGTAATTGTTAGGCTTTCCCTTTGTCTATACTGTGGGAAGTGGTAAGGAAGAGATCTTCCTTCTTCGTGAGGAAGAGAGCTTTAGATAATTCTTTAAAACTGTCTATTAATTTAAGGAAAGGCTATAAAAATATTTCTGGAAAAGAAAGCTACATAGAGCTCTGAATCCATGCCCTGAGGATTAGAAACACACTTCTGTGTATTATTCCTGTAAGGACCATTTTAAAAGAGAAATAGGAAAATCTTTTTTAGATCTTTTCTTAGTTTATTTTATATAGCTTCTTAGATAGACTTTAGACTTTAGAATTTAATAATTTAGATCCTATAACAACATAATATTAATTTTTTAAAAATGGCAGGGCACCTGGGTGGCTCAGTTGATTAAGCATTCAACTCATGATTTCAGCTCAGGTTTTGATCTCAGGGTCATCGGTTCAAGCCCCGCATTGGGCTCCTCACTGGGCGTGGAGCCTACGTTTTTGTTTTTGTTTTTTAAGATTTTATTTATTTGAGAGAGAGAGAGAGCATGAGCAGGGGTAGGGGGAGAGGGAGAGGTACAAGCAGACTCCCTGCTAAGTAGGGATCATGGGACCATGATCAAGGACCATGGGATCATGACCTGAGCTGAAGTCAAATGCTTAACTGACTGAGCCATCCAGGCACCTCTGGGCGTGGAGCCTACTTTAAAAACAAAACAAAACAAACTGGTGCAGCTACCCTGGAAAACAGTGTGGAGGTTCCTAAAAAAAAGTTAAAAATAGAACTACTCTATGACCCAGCAATTGCACTACTATGTATTTATCCAAAAGATACAAACATAGTGATTTGAAGGGGCACATGAGCCCCAATGTTTATAGCAGCAGTGTCCACAATACCCAAACTATGGAAAGAGCCTAGATGTCCATTGATAGATGAATGGATAAAGAAGATGTGGTATATGTGCATAATGGAATATTACTCAGTCATCAAAAAGAATGAAAGCTTGCCATTTGTAACAACGTGGATGGAACTAGAGGGTGCTATGCTAAACAGAGTAAGTCAGTGAAAGACAAATACCATATGATTTCACTCATGTGGAATTTAAGAAACAAGACAGATGAACATAGGGGAAGGGAAGGAAAAATAAAGTAAGATGAAAACAGGGAGAGAAACCATAAGAAACTTAATTATAGGGAGAAAATTGAGGGTTGCTGTAGGGGAGGTAGATGGGGAGTGGGGTAATTGGGTGATGGGTGTTAAGGAGGGCACTTGATGTAATGAGCACTGGGTGTTATATGCAACCGATGATTCACTAAATTTGATCCTTGAAACTAATAGTACACTATATATCAACTTAATTGAATTTAAATAAAAATGTTAAGTAAATAAAAATAAATAAGTAATAATAATAATGGCAAGCATTTTTAGAGCACTTGATGCATGCCAGGCTCTCTTAGTCCCATAAAGACCATACTCAGTAGGTATTATTATACTACTCAGTAGTATTACTATACTCATTTTGGCAAGGCAGATGCCTTAATTGCAGTCTCGTTTGTACCAATGAAAATACTTGTGTTATACAGAATAATTAAATGAAAGAAACCATGAGTGTCACTTCTTATTCCTACTTTGACCTTTTCATTGCCATCTCTGGTCATTTTTCTGTACATTTCCCTGAACACAGGGGAACCACATTCCCTTGCTCTGCTGTGGCACATCCTATGTCCTATACTCGCACTGCTCTTCCCCTTCTCTCCTGCCTGAGGAATCTCATCTTTTAATATTAAATTCAAGTGTTGTCTATATAGATACTATGTATTTCAGTTATTTATTATGTTTGTTATTATTTATTTCCTGTCTCCTGGTTTAACATGCTAGTTTTACAAGTTCAGGGTTCTTCATCTGATTTGTTCTCAGGTACCTAGACCAGAGTAGACAATAAATACCTGTTGCAGAATGAAATCTGTACAATCCTGTCTGCCATTCTGTCCCTGTCTGTCCTCAGTTCTTGCCCTACTTACATGCAGAATTGGTTACCATTTTCCCCCCTGCTGAGGCATCTTCCACACATCTGTTATAGTGTAGCAATACTTTATACTTTTTTTTAGCTTTATCAGTATATAACTTCACATACCATAAAATCCATCCATTGTGAATGTACATTCCACCAGTTTTAGTAAACATGTAGTTATATAACCACAACCTAGTTTTAGAACATTTCCATCGCCCCAGAAGTTTCCCTTAAGCTCATTTCCAGTCAGTGCCTGCTCCTACCCCAACCCCAGACAGCTGCTAATCTGTTTGCTCTATCTATAAAGTTTTCTTTTCTGGGCGTTTCATATAAATGAGTTCACACAATATGCAATTTTTATGTCTCTTTCATGATATTTTTGAGATTTATTCATGTTGTAGTATGTTTCGGTTTTCTATTTATTTTAATTGCTGAATGGTATTCATTGTATAGCTAAGCCACATCTTGCTGATGCACCAGTAGATGACACTTAGATTGTTGCCAGTTTTTGGTTAGCATGAATAATGAACTGCTGTTAACATTCTCGTAGAAGCTTTGTGTGAATTTAAGTATTCACGCTTTTTGGACAGATTACTAGGAGTGTAATTGTTCCTTTATATGGTAAGCTTAGGTTGAACCTTTTGAAAAACTGCCAAGTTATTTCCCAGAGTGGCTATATCATTTTATATTCCCCCAAGCAATATGCAAGAGTTCCAGTTTCTCCACATCCTTGCCAACACTTGTTTTTAATCTTTTATATTATAGACATCCTAGAGAAAATGTGATGATACATCATTGTGGTTTTGATTTACATTTCCCTAATGACTAAAGATATTGAGCATTTTTTCATGTGCTTTTTAGCCATTTGTATCTCTTCTGTAATGTCTGTTAAAGTCCTTTCCCATTTTGAAATTGGATTGCTTGTCTTCTTACTGAGTCATCAGAGTTGTTTATTCCTCACACAAGTTCTTCATCAAAAAAATGATTTACAAGTATTTTCTTCCAGTCTCTAGCTTGTCTTTTCATTTTCTAAGTGGTGTTTTTTTGAAGTTCATAAGTTTTTCATTTTAATGAAGTTCAATTTATCTATTTCTTTCTTTCATGAATTGTGATTTTGGGGTCATATCTAAGAACTCTGCCTAATCCAAAGCTAAAAGGCTTTTCTCCTGTCTTGTCTTCTAGCAGTTTAAGCACTTGCATTTCAATTTATGTTTTATTATGAGTTAAATGTTGTAAGGAAAGGATCTTAATTAAATTTTTTTTACCTTCAGATATTCAGTTGTAGAAAAGACTATTTTTTACCTATCGAATTGTCTTGGCAACGTCGTCAAAAACAAATTGGACATAAATACAAGGATTTATTTCTGGACTCTGAATTGTGTCACTAATTTATATGCCTATCCTTACACAAATACCACACTGTGTTTATTATTGTAGCTTTACAGTGAGTTTTGGAATCAGGTAATATAAGTACTGCAACTTTTTTATTTTTTAAAACCATTTTCTCTATTCGAGACCCTTTGAATTTCTATGCACATTTTAGGATTAGCTAAATTTCTACAATAAGCCTTCAGAAATTTTGTCAGGGATTGCGTTGAATCATTAGATCATTTGGGCAGTATTGCTCTCATTGGTTGAATTGTGAACCCAGAAAAGATTTGTTCTCAAGTCCTATCCCTTGAGGTCTATGTTTTTTTAATAATAATATTTTTTTATTATATTAGTCACCATACAGTACATCCCTAGTTTTTGATGTAAAGTTCCATGATCATTACTTGCATATAACACCCACTGCACCATGCAATACGTGCCCTCCTTAATACGCATCACCGGCCTATCCCATTCCCCCCGGAAGCCTCAGTTTGTATCCCACAGTCCATAGTCTCTCATGGTTCATTCCCCCTTCTGTTTACCCCCGCTTTCTTCTTCCCTTTCTTCTCCTACCGATCTTCCTACTTCTTATGTTCCATAAATGAGTGAAACCATATGATAATTATCTTTCTCTGCTTGACTTATTTCGATTAACATTATCTCCTCCAGTCCCGTCCGTGTTACAGCATGTGTTGAGAAATAGTTCTTTCTGATAGCTGAGTAATATTCCATTGTATATATGGACCACAACTTCTTAATCCAGTCATCTGTTGAAGGGCATCTCGGCTCCTTCCATGATTTAGCTATTGTGGACAATGCTGCTATGAATATTGGGGTGCATATAGACCTTCTCTTCACTACATCTGTATCTTTGGGGTAAATACCCAGTAGTGCAATGGCTGGATCATAGGGTAGCTCAATTTTTAACTTTTGAAGGGATCTCCACACTGTTTTCCAAAGTGGCTGTACCAACTTGCATTCCCACCAACAATGTAGGAGGGATCCCCTTTCTCCACATCCTCTCCAACATTTGTTGTTTCCTGCCTTGTCCATTTGTGCCATTCTAACTGGCATAAGGTGGTATCTCAGTGTGGTTTTGATTTGAATTTCCCTGATGGCTAATGATTTTGAACATTTTTTCATGTGTCTTAGCCATTTGTATGTCTTCGTTGGAAAAGTGTCTGTTTATATCTTCTGCCCATTTTTTGATTTATTTGTTTCTTGTGTATTGAGTTTGAGAAATTCTTTGTAGATCTTGGATACCAGTCTTTTATCTGTAGTGTCATTTGCAAATATCTTCTCCCATTCCATGGGCTGCCTCTTAGTGTTTTTGACTGTTTCCTTGGCTGTGCAGAAGCTTTTTATCTTGATGAAGTCCCACAAGTTCATTTATCTTTTGTTTCTCTTGTCTTTGGAGATGTGTCATGAAGAAAGTTGCTGTGGCTGATGTCAAAGAGGTTGCTGCCTATGTTCTCCTCTAGGATTTTGATGGATTCCTGTCTCACATCGAGGTCTTTCATCCATTTGGAGTTTATCTTTGTGTGTGGTGTGAGAGAGTGGTCAAGTTTCATTCTTTTGCATGTAGCTGTCCAATTTTCCCAGCACCATTTACTGAAGAGACTGTCTTTTTTCCACTGGATGTTTTTTCCTGCTTTGTCGAAGATTAGTTTCCCAAAGAGCTGAGGGTCCATTTCTGAGTTCTCTATTCTGTTCCATTGGTCTATGTGTCTGTTTTTGTGCCAGTACCATGCTGTCTTTGTGATCACAGCTTTGTAGTACAACTTGAAATCCGGCAACGTGATGCCCCCAGCTTTGTTTTTCCTTTTCAACAGTTCCTTGGTGATTCGGGGCCTTTTCTGGTTCCACACAAATTTAAGGGCTGTTTGTTCCAGTTCTTTGAAAAATGTCATTGGTATTTTGATCGGGATGGCATTGAAAGTGTAGATTGCTCTGGGTAGCATAGACATTTTAACTATGTTTATTCTTCTGATCCATGAGCATGGAATATTTTTCCATCTCTTTGTGTCTTCTTCAATGTCTTTCAAGAGTGATTTGTAGTTTCTAGAATATAGGTCCTTTACATCTCTGGTTAAGTTAATTCCAAGGTAACGTATGATTTTTGGTGCTATTGTAAATGGAATGGATTCCCTAATTTCTCTTTCCTCAGTCTCATTGTTCATGTATAGAAATGCAACTGATTTCTGAGCATGGATTTTGTATCCCGCCACATTACTGAATTGCTCTATAACTTCTAATAGTTTGGGGGTAGAGTCTTTTGGGTTTTCCATATAGAGTATCATGTCATCTGTGAAGAGAGACAGTTTGACTTCTTTGCTGATTTGGATACCTTTTATCCCTTTTTGTTGTCTGATTGCTGTTGCAAGGACTTCTAGTACTAAGTTGAATAGTAGTGGGGAGAGTGGGCATCCTTGTCGTGTTCCTGATCTTAAGGGAAAGGCTTCCAGCTTTTGCCCATTGAGAATGATATTTGCTGTAGGCTTTTCCTAGATGGTTTTTATGAGATTGAGCAATGTACCCTCTATCCCTACACTCTGAAGTGTTTTAATCAGGAAAGGATGCTGTATTTTGTCAAATGCTTTTTCTGCATCAATTGAGAGGATCATATGTATCCCTTGATGTCTGTGAATGTGACCTTCCTATGGGATGTTTGACAATGTAAGCAAATTGAAATGAAGTCAGACTGGATTAGGGTAGTCTCTGATCCATGATTGATATCCTTGTAAGACAATAGAAATTTGAACAGATACACACAGGGCAGACATGCAATAATGGAGGCAAAGATTAGAGCCATGCAGCTGCAAATCAAGGAGCCCTAAGGATTTGTGGCAACCACCAGAAGCTGGAAGAGGCAAGGAGGGATTCTTCCCTCAAGCTTTCAGATTGAGTGTGGCCTTGCTGACAGCTTGATCTCAGATTTCTAGCCCCAAGAACTGAGGAAGAATAAATTGCTTTTAAGCCACGCAGTTTGTAGAATTTTGTTATGGCAGCCCAAGGAAACTACTACACAGTCTTACCAATATTAAATCTTCTAATCTGTATGAACTCTCCATTTATTTGGATCATCTTTCATTTTTCTCAGCAATTTTATTTTTCCAGGTACAAATCTTTCATTTCTAATGTTTACTCCTAAATGTTTTATTCTATTTGGTGCTACTCTGAATGGAATTTTCTTCTTAATTTTATTCGCAGGTTGCTTATTGTTAGCATATAAAAATAAAATTCACTTTTATATTGATTTTTTATGTAGTTAGCCTTGTTAAAGTCGTTTATTTTAGTAATTTTCTTCTGGATTCCTTAGTATTTTCTACCCTGAGGGTCATGTTATCTCCAAAAGTAGTTTGACTTCTTCCTTTCCAATGCAAAGTGTTTTGGGGCTTTTTGCACTGGCCAGAAGCTGCAATACAATGCTGAACAGGAGAGTGGACATTTTTTTTCCTTGTTCATAGTCTTAGAGGAATAGCTTCAGTTTTAACCCTTAATTATGATATTAATCACAGATTTTTCATAGATGCCCTTTATCAGTTTGAAGATGTTCTCTTTTACTCCTAGTCTGTTGAGAGTTTTTATCATGATTAAGTGTTGGATATTGTCAAATCTCTTTAGGTACCTTTGAGATAATCATAGGTTTTTTGTTTTGTATTCTGTTAATATGAGGTGTTAGACCGCCTGCTGTAACAAAATACCATAGACTGGATGGCTTAAAGACACAAATTTATTTTCTCATGGTAGTGGAGTCTGGGAGGACTAAGATTAAGATGCTGGCTGATTCAGTTGCTGGTTATGATTCTGTCTGACTCATAGGTGGCCATCTTCAATGGCAGAGCTCTCTGGTATCTCTTCTTATCACATTGGACCTGGGCTTCACCCTTATGAACTAATAACCTCTGAAAGCCCCATCTGCAAATACCATCACACTGGCAGTTAAGAGTTTCAGCACAAGGGGCGCCTGGGTGGCACAGCGGTTAGGCGTCTGCCTTCGGCTCAGGGCGTGATCCGGCGTTCTGGGATCAAGCCCCACATCAGGCTCCTCCGCTATGAGCCTGCTTCTTCCTCTCCTGCTCCCCCTGCTTGTGTTCCCTCTCTCGCTGGCTGTCTCTCTCTAATAAATAAATAAATCTTTAAAAAAAAAAAAAGAGTTTCAGCACAGGAATTTGAGAGGGACACACACTTTTAGTTCATAATATATGATGTATTATATTAAATGAACTTAGGGTGTTAATCTGATTTGTGTGTGTGGACTGAGAAGTACATTCATACTTAAGGCCATTTTCAAGACTTTCCTGGCTTATATTTTGTGTTGGTTGTCTCTCTTCTTCTCTTTGCATGAACTCATGTTCCATCAGCCAAGGCTCTGCTGTGTACAGCACAGCCTGTAGTCACCCAAGACATATGGAGAGCTGAAGCAAGCCCTGTGTGGCTGTTGTGCCTCCAGGAATTCCCTGATAAACCCTCAGCTATTCTGGTATCCTGCTACTCACCCCACACAGGACTGCAATCACTGACACCCCACTTCCCTTGCCACTGCGTTTGCCACTTTAACTGACAGCTATTTGAGTCCAGTGAGACTCTTCCATCAACAGAAGCAAAGCTGCTAGTTTTCAGTCCTTGTCTAGTCTGGTTGAACTACAACTGTGATAAAGCTAGAAGGAGGAGGAAAATAGCTCTGGGCAAATATGCCACAAACTCACACAGTTCCTCCCTGAGACCATTTTCATGAATAAATGCTTCTCACCGTTTGTATGCCCATGCTCTACTGAGAGCACTGAAATGGTTCTCTGGCAGTTTTGTCCAGCTTTTAGTTACTTTTAGGGGAAAAGTTTTGAAGACCACTTCCTTTCATCATGCCAGAAGTATATCTCTAACCACACTATCTATTATAAATAGTTAGGGATTTATATTATCCATGGGGGTTATTCAGTAAATGACAGTTCACTATTTCCAGGCTCTGAATGATATTTGGCAAAAGAGAATTTGGGGTTATTTGTTATTCTGGAAAAAATAAGCAAAGACTTTGACATATTTATAAAACCCCAGTGGAACTATGAATTCTACTTCTTTGTAGCTTTGAGTTTCAAAGAATGTGAAAGTGGAGTGTAAGTTATCCTTAAATATCCTTTGAGATTCAAGACCACCTCTGATACAATGTACAACACATGGGATTGCTTCTTTCATCGTGTGTGTGTGTGTGTGTGTGTGTGTGTGTGTGTGTTCATGTGTGTGTTCATTGACTTTTTACAGAGTAGCAGGGACTACTACTCAGAAGACAGACTAGGGTCATGTGGCTGATGTGTAGATAGAGTTCCAACTCTTTACCTTTATCTCTTATGTAAAGAGATGGTATAAAAAACAAGTTAACTTATATTTTTGAAGTTAAATAAAATAGTTCATATCTTCTAAATGTAAGTCCTAGAGTCCTAAGTCTAAGCAGTCTTCTTTTTCTTTATTACAATTAGTAATTTTGGTCAAAGCATGATATATAGCTGGTTGATAGGCTATGTTTTGACCATTAGTGCTAATTTGTAGTTCAGTGATAACCCAATTAATGAGTCCCATCAGGGTCAAGCTCCTTTATAGATGTTACTCAAAAATGAACAATATATAGAAGTGGGGAAATGGCATCATTCAGGTTCTCCTCCCATGACCAAGAGCTGCTTTTTGTGCATCCCTACACTGCTACACAGCAATAGTTCTAATCCTTGGCAAAGTAGGGAGGTCTGCAAGGGTGCAGTATGTGCCCTTTTACTGTACCTACTTCCTTCCTCTGTCATTGGTAATTCTCACCTCATTCAGGTGCACAAAATCCAAAATAAAAAAATATCTGATGCTCGCAATTCCTACTAAATAATAGATTTCTATAGTGAGAGGTGTTTTCTTTAAGGATTTATATTTTAGACTTTTTATTCCACTTTTCTTTGTGGAATAAAAATTCTTTTCTTTGTTAAAGGAATTTCAGGCATTACCAAGCGGGTGAGAAATTATCAGAGAAAGGGCAGTTCCTTGCAGTTTTATTAGTGATATATTTCCTAAACATTCCTAGGAAAGTTTAGTAAGTGTTTACTGTGCCCCTGGCATCATACTAGGTGGTAGGAATACAGAATAAACAAGACATGATCATCATTGCCCGGATTTTTAATAGTATTTAATTGTAATTATGATAAACATTATGAAGACATATGCAAGGTACTACAGATGGTCCCTGACTTAGAGTGGTACAAAAGCAATTCATGTTCAGGGGAAATTCAGATTTTGAACTTTGATCTTTTCTCAGGTTAGTGATAAGCAGTATGACACTGTCTGGGTGATGCTGGACAGCAGCAGCAAGCCACAGCTCCCAGTCAGCTAGGTGTTCATGAGGGTAAACAACCAATACACTTACAGCCATGTTATACCTGTACAACCATTCTGTTTTTCACCTTTGATACAGTATTCAATAAATTGCATGAGATATTCAGCACTTAATAATTATATAGGTTTTGCCTTAGATGATTTTGCCCAACTATAGGCTAATATAGGTCTTCTGAGCATGTTTCACATAAGGTAGGGCAGGGATGCCTGGCTGGCTCAGTCAGTAGAGCGTGGGACTCTTGATCTTGTGGTCCCGAGTCCTTATGTTGGGTGTAGAGATTACTTTAAAAAAAAAAAAAAAAAAGGTAGGGTAGGCCAAGCTATGATGTTCAGTAGGTTAGGTATATCAAATGCATTTTTGAGTTACAATATTTCCAACTTACAATGGCTTTCTTGGGATATAACCCCATCGTAAGTTGTGGAAGACTTGTTTAGAACATACAATAGGAAAAGCTCACGGGGTCTTTAGGCATTGGAGACTTACCTTCCTTGAATTTAACCCATCTCTTCTTTCCAGTATAGTTTATGACTTTTAGCCCATTTGGGGTATTTTTATTTTTGGTAACTTTTAAACATGATTTGGTTTTTTAAGATTTTATTTTTATTTATTTATTTTAGAGATAGCACAAGTAGTGGGAGGAGCAGAGCAAGAGGGACAAGCAGACTCTGCAGAGAGTGCGGAGCCGGACGTGGGTCCCGATCCCAAGACCCTGAGATCATGACCTGAGCTGAAATCAAGAGTTGGATGCTTAACCAACTAAGCCACCCAGGCACCCCAGATATGGTTTTTTTTAAATATAGTTTTTTTTTTTTTAACTTAAAGAAGAGTTGAAGAATATTAAGTGAACTCCAGTGTATTCTTTGCTCAGGTTCACTAATCAGTGTTTTTTGAATCTGGAATAGTTCCTCAGGCTTTCTTTTTCTTGACCTTGACATTTTTTGAGAGCACAGCCTCAGTTTTGGTATTTCTTGATGATTCCTCATTATAATTAAGGTAATGCATTTTTGACATGTTCTTTGTACGTACACATTTGAACTCTAAAAAAGGCTAGGGCTTTGGATTTATTTAGATATAATTCATGTTTTCTCAAACTAGAAAAAATATTGGGGACATAATTGACATGGGGTTATCTTTTCTTAAACTAGTTTTGAAAGCTCTCACCAACCTCAGTGATTCATATCTTCATTTTTTTTTTAAAGACAGATGCACATTATTCTATATTGTCACTTCTTCTGTGTCTATCTGATTCTCCTTCAAACAGCAATTATGTGGAAACACCAAGAGATAAAGAAGTGGGTACGTAGCCAAATGTTTAATATATAACAAAAGTGAAATTGGTTTTATTAATTACCAGACATTTTATAAAAAGTTGTAAAAATCTATGAAACTAAAATATTTCTGTTGCTTTGGATATAATTGCAATGACAAATCATTTAAAGTTTAAGTTCTGACTTTAAGTTAAACTACTTTCAACTATATAAAGAGAAAAATCACTTTTGAAGTTAAGTTAAATTTTAAAATGTAGTAGAATATCAATTTATTGAGTGTTTCAGTAATTTTGAGCTTTGTCATCTCCGGAGTGCGTTTTAAGTTTTGATAGACTTTTTTCCTATAGTTTTGGGGTTTTTTCCCACATATTTTTTATAAAGCTGATGAAATTCTTCTGTTATGTTTTAGAAAAGAAAGATGATTTTGACTGGGGAAAATACTTGATGGAAGGTGAAGAAATTGACCTTGGTCCAAATGTGGACACACCAGTAAGTGGCAATAGTTTCGCTATTGAAAATATAAATATATGCCAAGTGATACATTATTTTTATGGTTCCTTTCACTCTAGAGCAACTTAACTAAAACAAGAACATTCTTCACTAAATTAGTATAGTTTATTATCAAAGATTTATTAAGATTTTGCACTGAACCAATAGTATGAGGAAGTTGAATGGAATGAATGTAAGTATCGTGTAAGGAGTATCCTTTAATCCTGGGGGTTTTGCCACCAAAAATAATTCCAGGCTATCATAGTAACTTTCAAGACGTTTAGAAAAAAGTGTCATTAGGTGTAGTTTTTGCTTTTTTTTTTTGAAATTTTCTTGTTCTTTTCATCTAAATAGCTTCAGTCACCATATACTCTTAAGGGTAAGATGTATTTTCCTTTTTTTTTTTTTACATAATTTAATATACTTATTGTTTGTATTATAATACAATTAGCATCTGAATATATCCCTAATTATATAATTTATATTTTCCCTTTCAATTTTAAACATTGACTATTTAGATAAAATAGGTTTTTAGAAGATGTGTATGAAAATAGTTTTATTTTATTTTTTTAATAATACTTTTTTATTATATTATGTTAGTCACCATACAGTACATCCCTGGTTTTTGATGTAAAGTTCCATGATTCATTACTTGCATATAACACCCAGTGCACTATGCAATATGTGCCCTCCTTACTACCCATCACCAGCCTATCCCATTCCCCCACCCCGCTCCCCTCTGAAGCCCTCAGTTTGTTTCCCAGAGTCCATAGTCTCTCATGGTTCATTCCCCCTTCTGTTTACCCCCCGCCCTTTCTTCTTCCCTTGATGTATTTCCCTTTTTAATCAGAATTGGTCTGAAGACAGTGAAGATGAAAATGATCAACAGCCCTTAAGTAGAGAAGATTCTGGGATTCAAGTGGACAGGACACCGTTAGAAGAACAAGATCAAAACAGAAAACTGGGGCCTCGTGTCAGCTGGAAAGGTACTGTGTGTTCTCAGATGCATCATTGTCTTGTAGTAGGACAGGCATGGGAATCAATCTATATGATTGAAGATACTGGTAAGCTCTGCCATCCTCACAAATCTTTTTAAACCATTAGTAGATCTATAGTGTCTAAGAAGTGGTACCACAAAATTAATGTTGAAAGGAGATTTAGAGTAAAATTCAGTTCTTTTTTTTATAGTTCTGAGACCTTTACTAGTCCTAAATATTTCAGTTTGTTTCTTATTGGAGAAGGGTTGACTTTGCTAAAGTTAGAAAGCAAATAAAAGGAAAAAGGATCTGTACAATTTAATTTTAAATTGGAATGTTTGAGTTTTAGTGAAGAACTTTGAATAGGTAGACTCTAGAAAGAACTAGAAGCAACCTCAGAGATTAGATTATCTAATTCTACTCCTCATTTTGTGGGTAAGGAAACAAAGTCCTGGTTACGTTGATTTTTCTATGGTCACGTAGCTGTGAAACTCACCCCAGAAGCTGGGCTATGTAACCAGACCCTGTTTACTGTACTCGAACCTTGCTAAATGGACAAAGTATTTAAAGCTGATTTAGCATCCTAATGATTTTCTATTTCTTTTTAATTTTTGTATTGGACCTTGAGGGCAGAGTGTGGTCATTACTAATCCATGCAGGAACTTTTAGTTTAGGTTATATCCTCTATTCTGCTATTTCTGATTCTCACTACCTATTCCCTTTCTCTGCCAGCCCAGTTCTAGGCACCTGTTGTAGAGTATTTGATACCTGTGTTCTCACACAAGTCAAGTTCTTATAAAATACATTCTGTTGGTTGGTGTGTTCTGCTTTAAAATTATGTACTGGTATTATTCTATGTGCAGACTTTGGTCTATTTCTCTTTCATTTATCTCCGTTTTAAATCTGTCTCTGTCAACTCTGTGAAGATTTCTTCTGTTACTCCTAACTGCCGTATAGATTTTTTGCAGTTTGCAGTACCACATTTAAATTATCACTTCCACAGGGAAGTTTTTGCCCCCCCCTACCTAGTGCCATGCCCATTATGGACCTGGCCCACAGTCTCCTCCCTACTTGATAAGATCCACCCCTCTGATTTTGGCTGCTTTTGTTTTAATTTACATGTGTCTGTTTGGGATAAGTACTTGTGGTTCCTCAGGTCCTTCAGTTTTACCCCTTCTGTGAAGTACCCATTGATAACACTCTGCTTGTTTTCTTTTGGTATTCATGATTTCCTTCCCAACCCCATCCTTCAGAGTTCCTTGTATGTCTAGATATTAATTCCTAGGTTTTAGACATTGCAGTTATCATCTAGTCACCTTACTATTAACATTTTTCATGAGATACTTTGAACAGAATCTGTGATTTTTTTTTTTTTCAGTGTTTTGTTGTACTCAGACCTATACATTTTTCATGATATGGTTAGCATTTGGGTCTTGATACTTTTCTGTGCAATAACATTCCGTTGTATTTTCCGTCTGTTGGCTTTTTTTTATACCTTATGTTTAGGTCTTTAGTGACCACCAGGTCCACTTTTGTATATGAACTGAGTTTAAAGGGTCTAACTTACCTTTCTCCGATGTTAGGAGCCAGTTTTCCCAGAAGCATCTAGTAAATAACCCATTCTATCAACATTGCCCTGGATTCTACCATTATTATGTATCAAGTTTTCATATATACATGTATTTATTTCTGAACATTGTGTTTTCTTCCTTCAGTGTGCATCGCTGAGGAACAGAATGTTTTTGTTTATATGGTTTTATAATATATCTCAACACACAGAATGCTAGTTTCCCCATCACCTCCTTTACACTTTTTCAAAATTGGCTTAGCAGCATTATCAACAATAGCCAAACTATGGAGAGAGCCCAAATGTCCAATAAAGATGTGGTAAGCGAGAGAGGTAAGATGGCGGAGGAGTAGGAGATCCTAGTTTCCTTTAGGGGATCCTGGTCCCTTAAAATCAGATAGAGGGTTATCAAATCATTCTGAAAACCTGCAAAATCAACCAGATATCTGAGAAAAGAATTGCTACAATTCTGCAAATAGAAAGGCGACCACTTTTTGCAAGGTAGGAGGTGTGGAGACATGAATCTGAGGTGATATAACCCAAGATAAACCATGGTGGGAGAGACCCTCCATAAGCCAGGTACTGGAAAGTCTTATAAGCAGCAGAGCACAAAATTGGAACTTTTAGAAGTTTGCCTGACAGGTGCTTAGGAGGCAAAGCAGGGTGGAATCCCAGGTGAGACAGCATGGTCTCAGGATCCTACGGGCACAAAAAGAACAGGGGTGCCTGAGTGTGGCACAGTTCCCAGGCATTGGAGCAAGGAAGCCAGTTACAAACAGTGAGTCCAGGCAATAGCTTTCTGCTTGGTGTTGGCATAAACCGCAAACTGCTGTGCAGTCATGCAACCACTTTCCCAGTAGGGGCCCAGCAAGAGGCAGAACAACGGGGAGACCTTCCTCCCTCCCCCAAGAGGAGTGGTATGGGTGCATGCCACAAGAGTCCATAAGTTTAGAAACTCGTGTGTGCCTGAGATAAAAATGTTGGTCATAGGCTGGGTGAACACAGAGTTTGGACGGAAACCAGGGAGACAAGAGTGGTTGACTACTTTTCTTTGAGGGCTCACTGCAGAGTGGGAGACATAAACTTTCAGCTCTCAGTCTAGAGATTGGGACACTACCATTCTTATCCCCTACATCAGTGCAGAATGCCTTCAGGGAGCAAAACAGCGCTACACAGTGCATCCTGATCTGTATACATTGAGCCCAGCCCCCTGGCAAGGGCGGTGCAATTCCACCCAGGCAAAGACATCAGGGAATCTGTAGCAGGCCCCTCCCCCAAAAGACCAGCAGGAACTTCCGGTGAGTACCAAGTTTACTGATAATACAGAACTGTAAAACTCTAGTTTATATAGCATTCATGGTTTATTCTTATTATTCTTTAGTCTTTCAGTTTTATATTTTATTTTCCTTTTCAGCTGTTTTCGTATTTTATCAGTTCTTTTCTTAAGTCATTTTTGCTTTTTATTTTTATACTTACGGTTTATATCTGTTATTTTTCATCTTTGGCTTCCTTTCATTGTATTCAACTAAATTTTTGTGTATATATGCATACATACGTATATACATAGAGTTTTTCTTACCTATTTTGGGAACCAGTTTCTTCTAACAAACAGACCATAATACACCCAGGATCTAGTTTAATGTTCTGTTCAACTTCTTGTCTGATTTTATTCTCATTTTTTTTCTTTCCTTTTTGTTTCTGTTCTCTACTGATTTGTATAGTGTGTATTTTTCTGGTATCCTTGTTGTTTTTGTATTTTCTCTCTCTTTCATCTGTTATTCTCTGGACATAATGATAATACAGAAGAACTCATTCCAAAAAAAAGGGCAAGAGGCAGTACTCACTCGAGTTATTTAATCAATATGGATATAAGTAAGATGTCAGAACTAGAATTCAAAACAATGAATTATACCTGGGTTTGAAAAAAACATAGAGGACGGTAACGAATCCCTTACTAGAGAAATAAAAGAACTGAAATCTAATAAGGTCGAAATAAAAAACGTTATTACTGAGTTGCAATAAAAAATGGAGGCTCTAACTGCTAGGATAAACGAGGCAGAAGAGGAAGTCAGTGATATGGAAGAGAAAATGATGGAGAATAAGGAAGCTGAGAAAGAGAGATAAACAACTACTGGATCACAAGGGGAAGATTCAAGAGATCAGCAATACCATAAAGCAGAACAATATTAGAATAATTGGGGTCCCAGAGGAAGAGGAGTGGGAGAGACAGAAGGTTTATTTGAATAAATTATAGCTGAGAAATTCCCTAATCTGGGGAAGGAAATAAGCTTTCAAAACAGGGAAGCACAGAGAACCACCCTCAAAACCAATAACCTTGACATAGAGTACTGAACCTTACAAGTTTCAGCAATAAAGAGAAAATCCTGAAAGCAACTCAGGACAAGAGGTCCTTAACCTGCAAGGCAGCAGACCTGGCCGCAAAGACATGACAGGCCAGAAAGGACTGGCATGATACATTCAACATGCTAAACGAGAAAAATACGCAGCCAAAATACTTGATCCAGCAAAGCTGTCATTCAGAATAGGAGGAGAGATAAAAAGCTTCTAGAACAAGCAGAAACAAAGAATTTGTGATCACTAAACCAGCCCTGCAAGAAATATTAAAAGGGATCCTATAAACAAAGAGAGCGCCCAAATGTAACAAAGACCGGAAAGGAACAAAGACACTATACAGAAACACTGACATTACGGATAATACAATGGCACTAAATTCATATCTTTCAATAATTACTCTGAATGTAAATGGGCTAAATGCTCCAATGAAAAGACACAGGGTAGCAGAGTGGATTTAAAAAAAAAAAAAAGACCACGACCCATCGATATGCTATCTACAAGAGACTCCTTTTAGACCCAGTGACACCTCCAGATTGAAAATGAGGGGGTAGAGAACCATTTATCATGCTAATGGACATCAAAGGAAACTGGAGTAGCAATCCTTATATCAAATTAGATTTTAAACCAAAGACTGTAATAAGAGCTGAAGAGGGACAGTGTATCATAATTAAAGGGTCTATCCAATAAGAAGATCTGACAGTTGTAAATATTTATGCCCCTAACATGGGAACAGCCAATTATATAAACCAATTAATAACAAAACTAAAAAACTCATGGAAAAGAATACAGTAATAGTAGGGGACTTTACCACTCCACTCACAGCAATGGACAGATCATCTAAGCAGAGATCAACAAGGAAACAAGGGCTTTGACTGACATACTGGACCAGATGGACTTCAGAGATATATTCAGAACCTTTCATCCTAAAGCAACAGAATACATATTCTCCTTGAGTGCATATGTGACATTCTCCAGAATAATTAACATACAGGATCACAAATCAGGTCTCAACCAGTACCAGAATATTGGGATTATTCCCTGCATATTTTCAAACCACTATGCTTTGCAACTTGAATTGAATCACAAGGGAAAATTTGGAAGGAACACAAATACATGGAGGTTAAAGAGCATCCTACTATGGGTCAACCACGAAATAAAAGAAGAATTTAAAAACTCGTGGAAGCAAATGAAAGTGAAAACACGATATTTCAGAACCCTTGGGATGCAGCAAAGGTGGTCCTAAGAGGAAAGTATATAGCAATGCAAGCTTTTCTCACGAAACAAGAAGTCTCAAACACTTAACCTAAACGTACACCTAAAAGAGCTGGAGAAAGAACAACATATCCAGCAGGAGAAGAGAAATAAATAAGAATTAGAATAGAAATCAATGATATAGAAACAAAAAAACACAATAGAGTAGATCAACAAAACTAGGAGCTGGTTCTTTGAAGGAATTAATAAGATCGATAAACCCCTAGCCATACTTATCAAAAAAGAAAGGACCCAAATAAATCATAAATGAAAGAGGAGAGATCAGAACCAACACTGAAAATACAAACTGAAAAAAATACAATTAGAATATTATGAGCAACTATATGACAACAAATTAGGCAATCTAGAAGAAATGGATAAATTCCTAGAAACACATAAACTGCCAAAACTGAAACAGGAAGAAATAGAAATCCTGAACAGACACATAACCAGCAAAGAAATTGAAGCAGTAATAAACATCTCCCGACAAACAAGAGTCCAGGTCCAGGGGGCCTCCCAGCGGAATTCTACCAATCATTTAAAGAAGGATTAATACCTGTTCCTCTGGAGCTGTTTGAAAAAAATAGAAATGGAAGGAAAATTTCCAGACTCACTCTATGAGTCCAGAATTACCTTTAAAAAAAAAAAAAAGATTTTATTTATTTATTTCGGAGAGCAAGCAAGAGAGAGAGCATGAGTAGGGGGAGGAGCAGAGGGAGAGGGAGAAGCAGACTCCCCACTGAGCAGGGAGCCCAATGCGGGGCTTGATACCAGGACTTTGGGATCAGAACCTGAGCCAAAGGCAGATGCTTAACCAACTGAGCCTCCCAGGTGCCCCAGCATTACCTTGATCCTACAACCAAAGACCCCACCAAAAAGGAGAATTACAGACCAAATCTCTGATGAAGATGGATGCAAAAATTCTCACCAAGATACTAGCTAATGGGATCCAAAAATACAGTAAAAGGATTATCCACCAGGACAAGTAGGATTTATCCCTGGGCTGCAAGGGTGGTTCAACATCTGCAAATTAAGCAGTGTGGTACATCACATTAATAAAAGAAAGGATAAGAACCATATGATCCTCTCGGTTGATGCCGAAAAAGCATTTGACAGAATATAGCATCTGTTCTTGATAAACACTCTGTGCAGTGTAGGGATAGAGGGAACATACATCAATATCATAAAAGCCATCTGCAAAAAGCCCACAGTGAATATCATCCTCAAGGGGGAAAAAGAGAGCTTTTTCCCCTAAGGTCAGGAATACGACAGGGATGTCCACTCCCACCACTGTTGTTTAACATAGTACTGGAAGTCCTAGCCTTGGCAGTCAGACAACAAAAAGAAATAAAAGCCATCCAGATCAGCAAAAAAGATGTCAAAGTCTCAACTTTGGAGATGACATGACACTCTATGTTTGAAACCCAAGAGACTCCACCCAGAAATGGCTAGCTCTCATACAGGATTTCAGCCACGTGGAATGATATAAAATCAATACACAGAAATCAGTTACATTTCTGTACACCAACAATGAAGCAACAGAAAGAGATATTGAGGAATCAGTCCCATATACAATTGCACCAAAAACCATAAGATACCTAGGAATAAACCTAACCAAAGAGGTAAAGGATCTGTACTCTGAAAACTACAGAACACTTACGAAAGAAATAAAGGAAGACACAAAGAAATGGAAAAACTTTCCATGCTCATGGATTGGAAGAACAAACGTTGTTGAAATGTCTATGCTACCCAGAACAATCTACACATGCAGTGCAGTCCCTATGGAAATACCATCAACATTTTTCTCAGAACTGGAACAGACAACCCTAAAATAGACCCAGAAAAGACCCCGACTAGCCAGAGGAAAGTTGTAAAAGCAAACCAAAGCTGGTGGCATCACAGTTTCAGACCTCAAGCTATATTACAAAGATGTAATCATCAAGACAGTATAGTACTGGCCCAAAAGCAGACACATAGAGTGGAACAGAATACAGAACCCAGAAATGGACCCTCAACTCTGTGATCAACTAATCTTCCACAAAGCAGGAAAGAATATCCGGTGGAAAAAGGACAGTCTCTTCCACAAATGGTACTGGGAAAACTGGAGGGACACGTGTAGAAGAATGAAACTGAGCACTGTCTTATAGCACACACAAAAATAAATTCAAAATGGATGAAAGACCTAAATGTGAGACAGGAATCCATCAAAATCATAGAGGAGAACACAGGTAGCTCTTGGCCTTTGTCACAGCAACTTTTTGCTAGACACGTCTTCAAAGGCAAAGGAAACGAAAGCAAAAATGAACTATTGGGACAAGAGAAGAAGCTTCTGCACAGCAAAGGAAACAGTCGACCAAACCAAAGACAACCTACAAAATGGGAGAAAATATTTGCAAATGTTTTATCAGATAAAGGGCTGGTATCCAATATCTGTAAAGAACTTCTGAAACTCATCACCCAAGAAACAAATAATCCAATCAAGAAATGGGAAGAAGACATAACAGACATTCTCCAAGGAACACATACAAATGGCCAACAGACATATGAGAAAATGCTCCACATCACTTGGCATCAGGGAAATACAAATCAAAACCACAAGGAAATACCACCTCACATAGTCAGAATGACCAAAATGAGCAAGTCAGCAAACAGCAGACGTTGGCGAGGATGCAGAGAAAGGGGAACCCTCTTATACTGCTTGTGGGAATGCAAGCTGGTACAGCCACTCGAACACAGTATGGAGGTTCCTCAAAAAGTTAAAAATAGAGGTACCCTAGGACCTAGCAACTGCACTACTGAGTATTTATCCAAAGGATACAAATGTAGTGATTTGAAGGGGCACTTGCACCCCAGTGTTTATAGCAACAACGTCCACGATAGCTAAATGGAAAGAGCCCAGATGTCCACGACAAATGAATATATAAAGAAGATGTGAATGGAATGGAATGCTACTCAGCCATCAAAAAAATGAAATCTTACCATATGTAATGACATGGATTTAACTAGAGGATGTTATACTAAGGGAAATAAGTCAATCAGAGAAAGACAATTACATGCTTTCACTCGTATGGAATTTAAGATTCAAAACAGAGGATTATAGGGAAAGGGAGGGAAAAATAAAATAAGATGAAATCCTAGAGGGAAACAAACCATAAGAGACTCTTAACTATAGGAAGCAAATTAAGGATTGCTGGAGGTGAAGTGGGTGGGGGAATATGGTAACTGGGTGATGAGTATTAAAGAGGGCATGTGAGGTAATAAACCTGGGTGTTATATGCAGATGAGGGAATCACTAAATTCTACCTCTGAAACTAATCACTGTATTTTAATTAATTGAATTTAAAAAAATTTAAGAAGATATGGCATATATACACACACATACGTAGGTGGCATATATATATACACATACGTATGTGTGCATACACACACACACACACACACACACACAATGGAGTATTATTTAACCATCAAAAAGAATGAAATCTTACCATTTGCAATAACATGGATGGAGCTAGAGTGTATTATGCTAAGTTAAATCAGAGAAGGACAAATACCATATGATCTCATTCATATGTGGATCTTAAGAAAGAAAACAGATGAGCATATGGGAAGGGGGAAAAGAAAAAAAGGAAAGAGGGGAGCAAGCCATAAGAGACTTTTTTTTAATGTTCAGTTAGCCAACATATAGTACATCATTACTTTTTGATGTAGTATTCAACGATTTATGAGTTGCACATAACACCCATAAGAGACTCTTAACGACAGAGAACAACGTGAAGTTTGATGGACGGAGGTGGGCAGGGAATGAACTAGATGGGTGATGGGTATTAAGGAGGGTGCTTCTTATGATGAGCACTGGGTATTTCTTTTAGGTGATGAATCACTGAATTCTGATCCAGAAACCAATATTGCACTATATGTTAACTATCAAAATTTAAATTAAAGGAAAAAATTTTGTATACAGTTAAATATGATAATCACCTATATTTATATAATTTCAACATATTGAAACAAAACTTTGACTTAGCTACTTGTGAACTCTTATTCTTCCATAGACTTTTTAGAAGCAGTATAAGTTCTTTTTAAAAATCCATCTGAAATTTATTGGGATTGCATTGAATTTATATAGTTAGCCTGGGGAGATTAGACATTTTTACTATGAAAGTATCTACATTCATTCTAATTTTTCATTTTACTAGATTTGGAAATTCTCTTTAGAAAGATCATAAGTATTTGTTAATTTTGATACATGCTTATAGTTTTTGCTGTGGGTGATATCTCTTTTGTTTTATTGCTGGTGTACAAGAACACTTGGTTTTTATAAATTGCTCTTACATCCAGCATTCTTGCTAAACTTACATATTAATTATAATAGTTTGTTGATTCCAGGGGGCTTTTCTCTCTCTTTTTTTTTTTTTTCCTTTTTTGATAAGAATTTAGGGAAGCTGAAGTTTTAAAGGTATATCTAGAATTTTAAAGAATTCTATTTTCCCCACCCCACCCCCAATTTTAACTGATTATTGGACAGATGCTAATTTTATGCTATTTGGAATTGGAAATAGGTAAGTTTTTTTATCCTGGGGACAAGTAAAAGTCACATGCTCTTTTTAGAACTGTGATGTTTCATGTATTCATCTGTTCATTTAACCAAATTCATTGAGCTCTTGGTGTTCATCACCAAGATAAAACAAATAGATAAAAAAACAAAAAGCATTATTACTTCCTATGAAGAACTCACAGTCTAGTGTGGGAAACTATTTTGTTAACAGATAAATTGTGATTCAGTGTGGTAAGTGCTATAAGGTGTAATGCTTAAGAGAACCTAAAGGATGGAACAGCTTTATCTGAGAGAGGCAGGAAAGGTTGACTAGAGTCAGAACAACTTAGAAGAATTTACATTTGTGATCTTGAAAGTAATTATTTATAAAATTTTAGTATCATAAGAAGCCACCCGGAGAAACTGTTTAAGAATACTGATTACAGGGTACTTAACTCAGGGAGTCTGATTTTTGGTAGGTTCATTATAAGGCATCTGTATGTTAAACTAGCATTCCAGGTGATTCTGAAATGGGTCATGGATTACACTTCAGAAAACATCGAGATAGATGTTTATGATTTAGAATCCTACTTGAGATCCCAGAACTATTAGATCATTTAACTAAATGATTTTAGATATATTTGAAAGAGGTATGGTTCTCAAAAGAGTATTTTGATATATTAATAGCTTTTTACTATTTTTGGCTGAACTCTGTTCTTAAAACTGATTCACATTTAATGCCTGTATATTAAATTTTGGACTCATTTAGAATTTAATATTTGCAGAAGTATCTTAAAAGTTACTGGTTTTTCAGACGAACACAGGTGAAGGGAACAAAAAATAAGACGAAATCATGGAGATAAACCATAAGACACTCTTTAACTATAGGAAACAGGGTTGCTGGAGGGGAGGTGGGGGGGGATGGTGTAACTGGGTAATGGACATTAAGGAGGGCACTTGACGTAATGAGCATTGGGTGTTATATGCAAGTGATGAATCACTAAATTCTGCCTCTGAAACTAAATATGCTGTATGTTATTCAATTCATTTTATTTTTATTTAGTTTTTTAATTATTATGGTATGTTAGTCACCATACAGTACATCATTAGTTTTTGATGTAGTGTTCCGTGATTTATTGTTTGCCTATAACACCCGGTGCTCCATGTAATATGTGCCCTCCTTAATACCCATCACTGGGCTAGCCCATGCCCCTCCCCAAAACCCTCAGTTTGTTTCCCAGACTCCATAGTCGTTCATGGTTTGTCTCCCCCACTGTTCCCCCCATTCATTTTCCCTTCCTTCTCCTAATGTCCTCCCTGCTATTCCTTATATTCCACAAATAAGTGAAACCATATAATTGTCTTTCTCTGCTTGACATACTTCACTTAGCGTAATCCCCTCCAGTTCCGTCCATGTTGATGCAGATGTTGGGTAATCATCTTGATAGCTGAGAAATATTCCTTTGTATATATGGACCACATACTCTTAATCCAGTCCTCTGTTGAATGGCATCTCGGCTCCTTCCACATTTTGGCTATTGTGGACATTGCTCTGATGACCATTGGAGTGCATGTGCCCCTTGTTATCACTACATCTGTATCTTTGGGATAAATACCCAGTAGTTCCAATTGTTGGGTTACAGGGTAGCTCTATTTTTAATTTTTTGAGGAACCTTCACGCTGTTTTCCAGAATGGCTATACCAACTTGGATTCCCACCAACAGTGTAAGAGGGCTCCCCCTTCTCCACATCCTCTCCAACATTTGTTGTTTCTTGCCTTGTCAATTTTCACCATTCTAACTGGTGTAAGGTGGTATCTTAGTGTGGTTTTGATTTGAATTTCCCTGATGGCTAATGGTGTTGTGCATTTTTTCATGTGTCTTAGCCATTTGCATGTCTTCATTGGAGAAGTGTCTATTCATATCTTCTGCCCATTTTTTGACTTGTTCCTTGCATGTGAATTTGAGAAGTTCTTTATAGATCTTAGATACCAGCCCTTTATCTGTAATGCCATTTGCAAATACCTTCTCCCATTCCATGGGGTGCGTCTTAGTTTTGTTGACTGTTTCCTTTGCTGCGCAAAAGCTTTTTATCTTGATGAAGTCCCAAAAGTTTATTTTTGCTTTTGTTTCCCTTGCCTGTGGAGCCATGTCTTGAAAGAAGTTGCTGTGGCCGATGCCAGAGAGGTTACTGTCTATGTTCCCCTCTGTGATTTTGATAGATTCCTGTCTCACATTGAGGTCCTTCATCCATTTGGAGTTTATCTTTGTGTATGCTGTAAGAGAATGGTCCAGTTTCATTCTTCTGTATGTAGCTGTCCCATTTTCACAGCACCATTTATTGAAGAGACTGTCTTTTCTCCATTGGATATTTTTTCCTATTTTGTGGAAGATTAGTTGACCATAGATTTGAAGGTCCATTTCTGGAGTCTCTGTCCATTCCAATGATCTATGTGTCTGTTTTTGTGCCAGTACCGGGTTGTCTTGGTGATCACAGCTTTGTAGTATAGCTTGAAATCAGGCAATGTGATGCCCCCAGCTTTGTTTTTCTTTTGCACTACTCCTTGGCAATTCAGGGTCTTTTCTGGTTCCATACAAATTTTAGTATTATTTGTTCCAGCACTTCGAAAAAATGGCATTCGTATTTTGATCAGGATGGCTTTGAAAGTGTAGATTGTTCTGGGTAGCATAGACATTTTAACAACGTTTATTCTTCCGATCCATGAGCATGGAATGTTTTTCCATTTCTTGTGTCGTCTTCAATGTTTTTCAACAGTGTTCTGTAGTTTCTAGAGCATAGAATCTTTACCTCTTTGGTTAGATTTATTCCAAGATATCTTACGGTTTTTGGCGCTGTTGTAAATGGAATCAATTCCCTAATTTCTCTTTCTGCATTTACATTGTTAGTGTATAGGAAAGCAACTGATTTCTGTGCATTGGTTTTGTGTCCTGCCCCATTACTGAATTGCTGTATGAGTTCTAGTAATTTGGGGGTGGAGTCTTTTGGGGTTTCCAAATAAAGTATCATGTCATCTGCAAAGAGAGAGTTTGACTTCTTCTTTGACAATTTGCATACCTTGTATTTCTTTTTGTTGTCTGATTGCTGTTGCTAGGACTTCTAGTACTATGTTGAACCATAGTGGTGAGAGAGGTCATCCTTGTTTGTTCCCGATCTTAAGGGAAAGGCTCTCAGCTTTTCCCCATTGAGAATGATATTCGCTGTAGGCTTTTCATAGATGGTTTTTATGAGCTTGAGGAATGTACCGTCTGTCCCTACACTCTGAAGCATTTTAATCAGTAAAGGGTGCTGTATTTTGTCAGATGCTTTTTCTGCATCGATTGAGAGGACTATATGATTTTCGTCTCTTCTATTATTAATGTCTTCTGTCACACTGACTGATTTGCGAATGTTGAACCACCCTTGCATCCCAGGGATAAATCCCACCTGGTCATGATGGATAATCCTTTTAATGTACTGTTGGATCCTATTAGCTAGGATCTTGTTGAGAGTTTTGGCATCCATATTCATCAGGGATGTTGGTCTGTAATTCTCCTTTTTGATGGGGTCTTTGCCTGCTTTGGTGATAAAGGTAATGCTGGCCTCATAGAACGAGTTTGGAAGTTTTCCTTTTTCCGGTTTTTGAAAGAGTGTCAGAAGAATAGGTATTATTTCTTCTTTAAACATTTGGTAGAATTCCCCTGGGAAGCCGTAATCCCAGTGTTCTGGGATCAAGCCCTGGACTCTTGTTTTTGGAGGTTTTTGATTACTGCTTCAAACTCATTGCTGGTTAGTGGTCTATTCAGATTGTCTATTTCTTCCTGTTTCAGTTTTGGTAGTTTATAAATTTCCAGGAATGCATTCATTTCTTCCAAATTGCCTAATGTGTTGGCATGTCGTTGCTCATAATGTTTTTAAAATTGTTTGTATTTCCTTGGTGTTGGTCATGATCTCACCCCTTTCATTCATGATTTTATTGATATGGGTCCTTTCTCTCTTCTTTTTGATAAGTCTGGCTAGGGTTTTATCGATCTTATTAATTCTTTCAAGGAACCAACTTCTAGGGGCACCTGGGTGGCTCAGTCGTTAAGTGTCTGCCTTTGGCTCAGGTCATAATCCCAGTGTTCTGGGATCAAGCCCTGCATTGGGCTCCCTGCTCAGCGGGAAGCCTGCTTCTCCCTCTCCCACTGCCCCTGCTTGTGTTCCCTCTCTCGCTGCCTCTGTCTCTGTTGAATAAATAAATAAAATCTTTAAAAAAAGAAAAGAAAAGGAACCAGCTTCTAGTTTCTTTGATCTGTTCTGTTCTTCTGGTTTCTATTTCATTGATTTCTGCTCTGATCTTTATTATTTCCTCTGCTTGTTGTGGGCTTGATTTGTTGTTCTTTCTCCAGCTTCTTTAGGTTTAAGGTTAGCATGTGCTTTGAGATTGTGTATTCTGTTGTTCTAGGATGGAATGTTCTGGTGTGTGAAGTTCCATCTGGTCCAGTGTGTCATTCAAAGCTCTTGTTTCTTTGTTGATCTTCTGCTTAGATGATGTGTCCATTGCTGTGAGTGGAGTGTTAAAGTCCCCTGCTATTATTCTATTATTATCTGTGTGTTATTTTCAATATGGTTATTAATTGGTTTATATTATTGGCTATTCCCAAGGTAGGAGCATAAATGTTTATAATTGTTAAGACTTCTTGTTGAGAAGACCCTTTAAGTATGATATAGTTTCCCTCTTTATCCCATATTACAGTCTTTGGTATAAAGTCTAATTTGTCTGATATGAGGATTGCTACCCCAGCTTTCTTTTGATGCCCATTAGCATGGTAGATGGTTCTGCATCCTTTCACTTTCAATCTGTAGGTGTCTTTAGGTTCAAAATGTAGTCTCTTGTATACACATATGGGTGGGTCCTGCTTTTTATCCAATCTGATACTCTTTGTCTTTTTATTGGCACATTCAGTCCATTTACATTTAGACTAACTATTGAATGATATGTATTTAGTGCCATTGTATTGCCTGTAAAATCCCCGTTTCTGTAGATTGTCTCTGATGCTTTCTGGTCTATGCTACTTTTGGGGTCTCTCTTTGCTTACAGTATCCCCCTTAATATTTCTAGTGGCCACAACTCTTTATCTCTCCTTGCATTCTGAGTGATAGCCTTGTTGGATTAAGTTTTTTGGCTGCTATTTCTTCTCATTTAGTACCCTGAATATATCTTGCCAGCCCTTTCTGGCCTGCCATGTTTCTCTGGATAGGTCTGATGTTATTCTGATGTTCCTCCCTCCATAAGTAAGAAATATCTTCCCCCGAGCTGCTCTCAGGATAGCTTCCCCAGCTCTAAGGTTTGCAAATTTCACTAATATATGTAGGGGCATTGATCTGTTTTTACTGATTTTGGGAGGAGTCGTTTCTGCCTCTTGGACATGAATGCTTGTTTCCTTCCCCAGATTAGAGAAGTTCTCAACCATGATCTGCTCAAGTATACCTTCTAGCCCTCTGTCCCCACCCCCTCTTGGATCCCAATGATCTTGATATTGGTTCTTTTCAATGTATCATTAAATTCTCTAAGTCTCTCTTCATGTGCTATGAGTTGTTTTACTCTCTTTTCTTCAGTTTCCTTCCTTTCCATCAGCCTGTCTTCTAGATCACTTATTCTCTCTTCTGCCTCGCTTACCCTCTCCATTAGAGCATCCAATTTAGATTGCATCTCATTCATAGGATTTTTAACTTTGGCCTGTTTGGATTTCATTTCTGCCCTTAGAGAGTCTGTATTGTTATTTGTGCTTTTTTCAAGCCTAGCTAATAGCTTTATAATTGCTCTCCTGAATTCTGTCTCTGATATCTTGCTTATTTCCATATCCATTAGTTCTATGGCAGAGGACATTGTCTCTGGTTCTTTTCTTTGTTGAGAGTTCCTCTTTTTTTTTTTTTTTTTTAAGATTTTATTTATTTATTTGACAGAGAGAGAGACAGCCAGTGAGAGAGGGAACACAAGCAGGGGGAGTGGGAGAGGAAGAAGCAGGCTCATAGCGGAGGAGCCTGATGTGGGACTCGATCCCGGAACGCCGGGATCACGCCCTGAGCCGAAGGCAGGCGCTTAACCGCTGTGCCACCCAGGCGCCCCGAGAGTTCCTCTTCTTAGTAATTCTGTCAAGGGATGGTTCAGTGAATGAACAGGGCCCAAAATATCAACCACGACCCAAACAAAATGCACCCTAGAAAAAATTTGAAGTTGCCAGAAGCTACCACAGTATACAAACAAAGCCAAGATGATCCAAAAGAATAAAAAAAAAAGGAGTAAGAGAGACCATAATCTCTCAGGGTGGACAAAGCAGGGTGATCTGCCTGTTCTTGATTGATTTTTGGTCTGTATGTTAGAAGATACCATATCCCAAAATTGCAAAGAAATCAGAATTTATATATATATCAAGATATAATTGAGTAGAGTGAAAAATGGTCTGGTATGGGGCATAAATATAAACATAAATGTGGGAAAAATTAAAAAGCGGCTTAAAAACATAGGTTGGGAAATAATCTATTTGAAATGGGAAGAGAGTTAAAAAAAAGAAAAAGGAGAAGAAGAAAGAATAGAAACTAAGGAGAAGAAGAAAGAATAGAAACTAAAAAGAAATGTAAAATTTTGGCCTCAAGTATAAATGAGTCATGAGGGAACACTTGGAGCTCAATATATTATTTTCCCCTGGTGCTGGAGTTTTACAGTCCTGTGGGAAATAAGCTTGTCATTCACCTGTTCTTCCAGTCTGTCTTCCGGGAGAGGGGCCTGCTGCTCGGCTTCTCCGAGTCGTTGCCTGGGTGGGGTTGCTCCCCCCCTTGTCAAGGAGATGGGCTTAATGTGAGCTGGTTGTCTGTGTAGTTTTTTTCCCTGGTGGCTTTCTGTGCCTCTTTAGAGAGTCAGAGCAAATATGGCCATGCACGAATCTCTGGCCCAGTGCTACAAGGTCACGGTCCCCTTTCTTCAATAAGCTCTCCAGGTCAGACCGTCTCCACTTCTGTGTGCACCAGACTCCACAGACTCGTGCTATTCACACCTGCTGCAACTCTCCCGGGGTAGTTCCAGGGAATCATGAGCGTCTGTGTGCTTTGTGCCTTTGCATTGGCAAGCAGTTGTGGGCTTGTGCATGCACCCTCTTCCGCAGCTCCCAGGTCATGGCTGGGTGCTGCCCCAGTGTCCTTTCGGGGGTCACACCACCCTGAGAGCTGTTGCCCTGTTGTGGGCGCAAGCCATTTCGTATTTCCCCTGGGATATTAAACAGCCCACATCCTCTAGTGCTTTTCAGGGCGCTCAGGCAGAGAGCAGTCTCCCTACCGGCCCGGCTCGCAGTTTATGGTGACTGGAGCTGAGAGTCCCTTCTGGGCTCGCTGACCATAACCAGTCTCACTGCTCCACTGCTTGGGCACTGTATTGGTTCAGGCTCCCCCATTCTTTCTGAGTCTCCTGGGATCCTGAGACCACAGTGATCCACCTAGAATTCTGTCCTGTTCATCCCCTGTGCCCTTTTCAGAATGGGATGTCACTGGAGCAGATTTCTGAGGGTCCCGATTTTGTTCTCTGGTATTATATCACTTTCCGGTGGCTAGCTTATGGAGGCTCCCTGCCCCCTCCATTTATGTTCTCATATTTCCCCGCGAAGATTCAAGATTCTGCATCTCCTACCTTGCAAAAAGTGGTTTTTCCGTTTGTAGAAATCCAGATAAATTTACTTACATCTCAGGTTGAATTCATATGTGTTCAGAATGGTTTGATAGATATCCATCTAAATTTGGGGACCAGATAAAACAGAGTCCCCTACTCTGCTGCCATCTTGTCCCTCCATTTATTAGTTCTAATAGTTTTTTTCTGGTGGAGCCTTTGGGGTTTTCAATATATTATATCATATCATCTGCAAATAATAACAGTGTTACTTCTTCCTCACCAATTTGGATGCCTTTTAGTTCTTTCTCTTCTGGTTGCTATGTCTTGGACTTCCAGTGTTATGTTGAGTAAAAGTGGTAGGTCCTGTTCCTGATCCTCAGCTTTTCACCTTTGAGTATGATGTTACTTGTGGGTTTTTTATATCCAGCCTTTATTATGTTGAGGTATGTTTCCTCTAAACCCACTTTATTGAAAATTTTTATTGTGAATGGATGTTGAATTTTGTGAAATGATTTTTCTGCTTCTACTGAGATGATCATATGATTTTTATCCTTCATTTTGTTAATGTGGTGTATCATGTTGATTGATTTGCAAATATGTATCCATCCTTGCATTTCTGGGAAAAAAATCTACTTGATGAATCATGGTGGATGATCCTCTTAATGTATGTTGAATTTAGCTTGCTAATATTTTGTTGAGGATTTTTGCGTCTGCATCATTGGGGATGTTGGCCTGTAATCTTTCTTTGTAGTGTCTTTATCTGGTTTTGGTGTCAGGGTAATATTGACTTCATGGAATGAATTTGGAATCTTTTTTTTTTTTTTCTATTTTGAAATAGTTTGAGAAGAATAGTTATTCACTGTTCTTTAAATGTGAGATTTACCCAGGAAGCTATCTGTACTAGACCTGTGTTTATTGGGAGTTTTTGTATTACTGATTCAATTTTGTTACTAGTAGTTAGTCCATTCAGATTTTCTATTTCTTCCTTATTCACTGTTGGAAAATTGTATGTTTCTAGGAATTTATTCATTTCTTCTAGGTTGTCCAGTTGGTTGGCATATAGTTTTTCGTAATAGTCTCTTACAGTCCTTTGTGTTTCTGTGGTTTGGGTTGTAACTTCTCTTTCATTTCCGATTTCATTAATTTGAATCCTCTCCCCCCAGCTTTTTTTTTTTTTTTTTTTGATGATTCTGGATAAAGGTTTATCAATTTTTTTTATCTTTTCAAAAGCCAGGTCCTAATTTCATTGATCTTCTCTGTTGTTTTTTAGTCTCTATTTCACTTATTTCTGTTGTAATTGTTATTGGTTCTACTAACTTTGGGTTTTGTTTGTTTTTGGTTTTTTTTAGTTCCTTTAAGTATAAGGTTAGATTGCTTATTTGAGATTTCTCTTTTTTCTTTAGGAAAGCTTGTTACCATTATAAACTTCCCTCATAGAACTACTTTTATGACATCCCAAAGAATTTGGACTCTTATGTTTCCATTTTCCTTGTCTGCATGTATTTTTTAATTTTCTCCTTGATTTCTTCGTTGACCCATTGGTTGTTTAATTACAGGTTGTTTAGCCTGCACATGTTTGTGGGTTTTTTCCAATTGGTTTTTCATAATTAATTTCTGGTTTCATACCATTGTGCTCAGAAAAGATACTTGATGTGACTTCCATCTTAAATTTATTGAGACTTGTTTTGTGGCCTAACATGTAATCTACCCTGGAGAATGTTCCATGTACCCTGAAGAAGAAAGTATATTCTGCTGATTTGGGATGAAATGTTCTGTATGTATCTACTAAGTTCATCTGATCTGTTGTGTGGTTCAAAGCCACTGTTTTCCATATTGATTTTCTGTCTGAATGATCTATCCATTGATGTATGTGGTGTTAAAGTCTCCTACTATTATTGTATCATTGTCAGTTTCTCCCTTTATGTCTGTTAATATTTGCTTTATATATTTAGGTGTATAAATATGTGTAATTGTTAAATCCTCTTGTTGGATTGATCCCTTTATCATTACATCATGCCCTTTGTCTCTTATTACAGAATTTTAAAAGTCTGTTTTCTCTCATGTACGTATTGCTGCGCCAGCTTTTTTTTGTTTCCTGTCTTTTGTCCTTTGTCTTACATTTGCATGGAATATCTTTTTCATCCTCTCATTTTCAGTAGTCTGTATGTGTCTTAGGATCTGAAGTGAATCTCTTGTAGCAGCATGTAGATGGGTCTTCTTTTTTTGTCCACCCAGTCATCCTGTGTCTTTTGATTGGAGTCTTGACTCCGTTTGCAATCGAAGTAATTATTGGCAGGTATATACAAAATGGTATTGCCATTTTGTTAATTGTTTTGTTTGTTCTTGTGGCTCTTTCCTGTTCCTTTCCTCTGTTGCTGTCTTCCCTCATGACTGAGGACTTTCTTTAGTTTTATGAAAATTGGATTCTTTTTTCTTTTTTGTGTGTATATCTTTTATTTTTTATTTTGTTTTGTTTTTGGTTTTGGTTTTTAGTTACCATGAGGTTCATATTTAACATCCTAGGTATATAGCATTCTGTACTTAAGTTGGTGGTTGTTTAAGTTTGAATACATTTGAAAGGCACATTTTTATTCCCCAATGTTTTAATGTATATTTTTTCCTGTTTTACATCTTTTTATTTTATGAGTCCTTAACTAATTTTTTAGATACAAGTTACTACTTTTGTCTTTTCAACTTTCATACTAGCTTTATAAGTGATTGATCTACCAACTTTATTATGTGTTTACCAGTGAAATTGTTTTTCTTTCATAATTTTCTTTCTTCTACTCTTAGCCATTTCATTTCTGCTTAAAGAAGTCCCTTAATTTCATGATATAGGCCAGTTTAGTGATGGTGAACTACTTTAACTTTTGCTTTGGAAAATATCTCTCCATCAATTCTGAATGATAATCTTGCTGTGTAGGTTGTTGGTTGTAGGTTTTCTTTCAGCACTTTGAACATATATATCATGCCACTCTCTTCTTACCTGCAGAGTTTCTGCTGAAAAGTTAGCTGTTACTCTTAGCCAGGTTTTTCTTGTACAAAACTAGTTGTTTTTCTCTTGTTGCTTTTAAGAGCCTCTCTTTATCTTTAATTTGTGACGTTTTACGTGTTATGTGGCTTGGTGTGGACGTCTTTGGGTTCATCTTTTTTTGGATTCTCTGTGCTTCCTGGACCTGGATGTCCATTTCCTTCCCCAGGTTAGGAAAGTTTTCAGCTATTTTTTTTTTTCAAGTTTTTTTGCCTCTTTCCCTAAACTCTCTTCTCCTTCTCGAATTACTATAATGTAAATGTTAGTATGCTTATTGTCTCGGAAGTACCTTAACCTATCCCTGGTGGGCTTTTTTTCTTAATTCTTTTTTTTTCTTTTTGCAGTTCGGCTTGAATACTTTCCAGTATTCTGTATTCTAGGTAGCTGCTCTATTCTTATACATCCTCTAATCTGCTGCTGATTCCTTCTACTGTGTATTTCATATCAGCTCTGATTGGCTCTTTTTTATATTTTCTGTCTCTTTGTTGAAGTTCTGAGTTCCTCCACTCTTCTATCAGGTGCAGTGAGGATCTTTATGATTATTACTTTCAACTCTTTATCAGCTAGATTCCATATCTCTGTTTCACTTAGTTCTTTAGTCTTGTTCTCTCATTTATATTTTTAAAGATTTATTGTTTTGAGAGAGAGGATGGGGGGAGAGGGAGAGGGAGAGAAGCAGACTCCCCACTGAGCACGGAGCCTGACACAGGGTTCGATCTCATGACCTGAGCCAAAATCAAGAGTTGGACGCTTAACTGACTGGGCCACTCAGGGGGGCCCTTGTTCTTTCATTTAGAGCATATTTCTCTGTCTCCTCGTTCTGTTTTACACTCTCTGTTTGTTTCTATGAATTAGATGGAGTAGCTACATCTCCCAGTCTTGAAGGTATAGCCATGTGTAGGAATATCCCCTGCATAGACTATGTATACCTGGCAACTTAGGCTGGCTGGCTGGAGCTGTAGCAGGTACAGGCTGGAGGTATGGGGGCACTCTGCATCAGGGGCACCCTGATGGACAGGTGGAACAGCCACAAACCTGGCTGCTCCATGTAGGGGGTGCTGTGTCAGAAAAGCTGGTGCTGGAGCAGGCATGGGCCAGGGTGTCCCCAGTGTGCTCCACATCAGGGCCGTTTTGGCAAGAGTGCTGGAGCTGTAGTCAGTGCAGGCTAGGGTTGTTCCATTATCTACCACACTGGGATAGCCTTATTGGGAGACAGGAGCTGGGATGAGTACAGGCAGAGGTACTACGTTGGGTATGCAGCTGGAGCTGGTATGGGCTAGGCGCCCAGGACTCACCAAGGCAACACGGCCACCTGGAGCACCCAGACTCTGCTCCCCTCTGTATATCAAGGTGGAGAAGGAACATAAACAATGATGTTCACCAGCACGTCTGATCTGCAGAGAGTTCTTAGCTATTCCTCTGCTGTTTGGTGGACACTCTGGGGTAGTAAAAGGGTTTCCATCACCTCTAGTCTAGTTGCCCTTTAATCTGCAGCTTTTTTCTTTGACCTAGCTTGGGTAAATCTTCTACTGGTCCCTCAGTACTATCTCTTCCCGCTGCATTTCACAGCATTGGGGATCAGATTCCTGTCATTACTATGTTTCTGCTTCTCCTACCCCTCTCTCTATGGTCCCTCTATATTTTGTTGTGCAGAAGCTGTTCAGTCAGCCCTGTTCTTCAGGAGGAATTGCTCTATATATAGGTATACATTTGGTGTGTTTGTGGGAGGAGAAGAGTTCAGAGTCTTCCTATACTGCCATCTTGGACCCCTCTCCCTGTTTTTTAATGTAGATGATCATTATTGTCTACAAACAGTTTTGTCTCCTATCAATTCTTGTATTTTCTTTTGTGACTACGTTAATGGTGTCTGTTCTGGCCAGGCCTCTAGTCTGCAGAGGAAGCATCAGCAGTGAGAGCAGTTTTCCTGGAGTGGGTCTCAGTCTAAAGGGTTGCATCTGAAATTCCTCCATTGAGTGTGATGAGTTTTGGTATAGGTTCTGGGTATGTAGCCTTTATCAAATTAAGACAATTTCCTTCTATTCCTGTTTTTCTAGAAGTCTTTAATCATAAATATTGAACTTTATCAAATGTTCTTCTTTAGGGCGCCTGGGTGGCTCAGTCGTTAAGCGTCTGCCTTCGGCCCAGGCCCACATTGGGCTACTTGCTCCTGTGGGAGCCTGCTTCTTCCTCTCCCACTCCCCCTGCTTGTGTTTACTCTCTCGCTGGCTGTGTCTCTCTCTGTCAAATAAATAAATAAAATCTTACACACACACAAAAAAAGTTCTTCTTTAACTGTGAGATAATCCTAATTTTTCTCTTTTGTTCTATTCCTACATTGATTTTGTGATAGTGAATCATCCTTGAATTCCTGAGCTAAATTCCCATAATGATTCTGTTATTTTTTACTACATTTTTTTAAATAAGCTCTACACCTAACGTGGGGCTCAATCATACTCAAGACCCTGAGATCAGGAGTCACATGATCCACCAGCTGAGCCACCCAGGTGCCCCTGAGTTAGCAATTTTTTAATTTAGGATTTTTCATTTTTATTCTTCGATGAACTTTTTTATGTCTTTATCTGGTTTTAGAAGCAAGGTTATATTAGCCTTATAATCTGAATAAGACATTCTAATTCTTGAAAGCTTAGTACCAGTCCTGAGGGTTTGGGGGTTCTTGAGAACATCTTTACTTACTATTTTGATTACTTTAATGATTATTGAACTATCTGAATATACGGTTTGTGTCGTCTTATTCATGGGGTCATTTAAAATTGAGTAATTTTTTTTTTTACAGACAATGATATTTAACTAAATTTTGTATGTACATTTCTCTATATATATTTTAAAGAGCCTTTTCTTTTTAAATTTTTTTAATTTAAATTTTGTTAGTTAACATACCGTGCAATATAGGTTTCTGGAGTAGAATTCAGTGATTTATCACTTTTATACAACACCCAGTGCTCATCACAAGTGCTGTCTTTAATACCCGTCCTCCATCTAGCACACACACCCCCCACCTCCCACCTCCCTCCATAAACCCTCAGTTTGTTCTCTGTTGTTAAGAGTCTCTTATGGCTTGTTTCCCTTTCTCCTTTTTTTTTCCTTTAACCCCTTCCCATATGTTCATCTGTGTTCTTTCTTAAATTCCACATGTGAGTGAGATCATGTGGTATTTGTCTTTTTCTGACAGACTCATTTCACTTAGCATAATACACTCTAGCTCCATCCACCTGTTGCTAATGGCAAGATTTCATTCTTTTTGATGGTTGAATAATATTCCATTGTGTATATATACCATATCTTCTTTATCCATCTGTTGATCAACATTTGGTTTCTCTCCATAGTTTGGCTGTTGTTGATAATGCTACTATAAGCATCAGGGTGCGTCGTATACCCCTTTGAATCTGTATTTTTGTATCCTTTGGTAAATACCTAGTAGTGCAATTACTGGATTGTAGGGTAGTTCTATTTTTAGCTTTTTGAGGAACCTCCAAACTTCTCCAGAGTGGCTGCACCAGTTTGCATTCCCACCAACAGTGCAAGGGTTCCCCTTTCTCTGCATCCTTGCCAGTAACTGTTGTTTCTTCTTGTGTTGTTAATTTTACCCCTTTCTGAGAGGTGTAAGGTGGTATCTCATTGTGGTTTTGATTTGTATTTCCATGATGATGATGATGTTGAGTATCTTTTCGTGTGTCTGTTAGCCATCTGGGTGTCTTGTTTGGAAACGTGTCTATTCATGTCTTCTGCCCATTTCTTAACTGTATTATTTGTTTTATGGGTTTTGAGTTTGGTAAGTTAAAGAGCCTTTTCTTTTCTTTTGTTTTTTTTTCTTTAAAGATTTTTATTTATTTATTTGACAGACAGCCAGTGAGAGAGGGAACACAAGCAGGGAGAGTGGGAGAGGAAGAAGCAGGCTCCCAGCAGAGCAGGGAGCCCGATGCGGGGCTCGATCCCAGGACCCTGGGATCATGCCCTGAGCCGAAGGCAGACGCTTAACTGAGCCACCCAGGCTCCCCTAAAGAGCTTTTTTATTGACTATTTGAATGGAGTCATAAATCCGGAATTGTGGCATAGTTGCTCAAGTGTTTTGGGTTTTTTTTTGTTAACTCTCATAATTTAAACGTTTTAAATATCCTTCCAGTAGATGAGACAGATGGCCGAAGCTGGCTGGAACAGCATGTGGTTCATCAGTACTGGACAGCCAGATCCTCAAGGTTTCCTCATAGTTTACATCTGCACTCCAATTTAGCCTCTGTCTGGTAAGAAGCTAAGTTTTTCATTTAATGTGTAAATAGGAGAAACTTCGATGTTTTAGTATTTGCTTTTGATTTATGATTTAAATACTTCCCTGAAATTTAAAGAAAAATTTTAGTGATTCTGATTTAACACATTTTTCAGTTATTTAATTATTTTAAAAATTAGATTATTATTTAATTATAGCCTGTTTTTTGATTTGTTACTTTCAAAGCTAATGGAGTGGTATGAATTAGGCCATGATACATAGTTTTAAGCACTTGGTTATATCAGCAGTGAGTATAATAATTGGAATTGCTCTGGGGTGCCTATGTGGTTCAGTTGGTTAAGTGTCTGTCTTCAGCTCAGGTCGTGGTCCCAGGGTCCTGGGATTGAGCCCCACATCGGGCTCCCTGCTCAGCGGGGAGCCTCCTTCTCCCTCTCCCCTCACCTCAGCAACCCCCCACACTCGTGCCTTCTTTCCCTATTTCTCTCAAATAAATAAATAAAATCTTTTTTTAAAAAATTGGAATTGTTCTGAAAGTACTTATCTGAGAGTATTAGAGTTGATATGTAGAAATGAGTATGGGAGGGCATTTAAAACATATTATTATATTTATTCGCTTATTGGTTACTGCTTAAATTAACACTAAATGCATATATTCTTTAACGCATGTAATTTTACTTCATGAGAAACCTTTTCATTGACATTTGATGTTTGCTGTCTAATAGGGACCAACACTTGTATAGCAGTGACCCGTTATATGTTCCAGATGACAGAGTTTTTGTTACTGAGACACAGGTTATTCGGGAAACCTTATGGTAAGACCTATTAAGCTTAATTAATAGTGTAGAAGACTTTGTTACTGAGAAGCAGAATTTTGATATTTTAAGGAAAAGTATTCATGGTTTCTTCACATGCATACTAAAAATGGGCCAGTAGGTTTAACCTAAAACCTTTCTAATGGGCACCTAAATGTAAATTGGGGAACTCAGAAAACCCAAACTTCAAAGTCGATTGTGGAGATTGTGAGAATGTGATATGTTTACTTCTTTTCCATTTTAAATCATGTAGTATGCTATTTAATTAGATTACACCATTATTTTCTTAATTACTGAGTTCAAAGAAAGGCTCCTAGTTTGCTAGGCAGAGTATGTCAGTGAGAACCTGTGTCCTATACCTGGAAACCAGGAATCTATGAATTTAGGTTGTGGGGAAAAAAAAAAAAAGAATTTAGATTGTGTTCACATAAAAATGAAAATGAGAAATGCAACATGTAGGCCTGGTACTACTAAGAGTTCCAGGTTCTGGTTCTCTCTGCCACACAGGATAATATTGACATCTTTTCTTTTTTTCCTGTTTTTTTGTGGTTTTTTTTTGACACTTCTACAACTTCATTTTATTTAAATTCAATTAGCCAACATAATTTCAAATGTAGTGTTCAGCAGTTCATCACCTGCATATAACACCCAGTGCTCATCACATCACATGCCCTCATTAATGCCCATCACCCAATCACCCCATCCCCCATCCACCTTCCTTCCAGCAGCCCTTAGTTTGTTTCCTGTAGTCAAGAGTCTCTCATGGTTCTTTTCCCTCTCTTATGACTTCCCATTCAGTTTTCCCTCCCCTACCCCATGATTCTCTATGCTATTTCCCATAACTCCACATGTGAGTGAAACCACATGATAACTGTCTGTCTCTGATTGACTCATTTCACTGGCATAATACCCTCTGGTTCATCCACGTTGATGTAAATGGCAGGTATTCATCCTTTCTGATGGCTGAGTAATATTCCATTGTATATATATATACCACATCTCCTTTATCCATTCAAGTGTCGATAGACATTTCGTTTCTTTCCAGAGCTGGGCTTTTTTGGACATTGCTGCCAGAACATTGGGGTGCGGATGCCCCTTCTTTTCGCTCCATCTGTAACTTTGGGGTACATACCCAGTAGTACAATGGCTGGGTCATAGGGTAGCTCTATTTTTAATGTCCTGAGGAGATAAAGTATCCTGTCATCAGTGAAGAGAGAGTTTGACTTCTTTGCCAGTTTGAATGCTTTTTATTTCTTTTTGTTGTCTGATTGCTGAGGCTAGGACTTCTAGTACTGTGTTGAACAAAAGTGGTGAGAATGGACATCCCTGTTGTGTTCCTGACTTTAGGGCAAAAGGTCTCAGTTTTTCTCCATTGAGAATGATGTTCACTGTGGACGTTTCGTAGATGGCTTTTATGATATTGAGGTATTTTGCTTCTATCCCTACACTGTGGAGAGTTTTATTCAAGAAAGGATGCTGTATTTTGTCAAATGGTTTCTCTGATCAATTGAGAGTATCATATGGTTCTTGTCCTTTCTCTTATTAATGTGATATATCACGTTGATTGATTTCCGGATGTTGAACCACCCTTACATTCACTAGGTCGTGGTAAATAATCCTTTTAGTGTACTGTTGGATCCTGTTGGCTACTCTCTTGATGAGTATTTTGGCATCCATGTCTATCAGGGATATTGGTCTGTAATTCTTTTTGGTGGGGTCTTTGCTTGCTTCTGGGATCAAGCAAATGCTGGCCTCATAGAACGAGTTTGGAAGTTTTCCTTCGGTTTCTGTTTTTTGAAAGAGCATCAGAAGAATAGGTATTGTTTCTTCTTTAAACATTTGGTAGAATTCCCCTGGGAAGCCATCTGGCCCTGAACTCTTGTTTTTGGAGGTTTTTTATCACTGCTTCAATCTCATTACTGGTTATTGGTCTATTCAGATTGTCTATTTCTTCCTGTTTCAGTTTTGGTAGTTTATAAATTTCCAGGAATGCATTCATTTCTTCCAAATTGCCTAATGGGATGTCGTTGCTCATAATATGTTCTTAAAATTGTTTGTATTTCCTTGGGTTGGTCCTGATCTCACCCCTTTCATTCATGACTTTATTGTTTTGGGTCCTTTCTCTTCCTTTTGATAAGTCTGGCATGGGTTTATCAATCTTATTAATTCTTTCAAAGAACCGGCTTCTAGTTTCTTTGATCTGTTTTACTGTTCTTCTGGTTTCTATTTCCTTGATTTCTGCTCTTATCTTTATTATTTCTCTTCTCCTGCTTATTGTGGGCTTGATTTGTTGTTCTTTCTCCAGCTTCTTTATGTTTAAGGTTAGCTTGTACATTTGAGATATTTCCAATTTTTTGAGAAAGGTTTGTATTGCAGTGTCCTCTTAGGACCACCTTTGCTGTATCCCAAAGTTTTGAACTGTTGTTTTTATTTTGATTTGTTTTTATGAATTTTTTACATTGTTCTTTAATTTCCTGGTTGACCTGTTCATTCTTCAGCAGGCTGCTCTTTAGCCTCCAGGTGTTCGAGTTCCCTCTAAATTTCTTCTTGTGATTGAGTTCCAGTTTCAAAGCATGTGGTCTGAAAATATGCAGGGAATGATCTCAGTCTTTTGGTATCAGTTGAGACCTGATTTGTGACCCAGTATGTGGTCAGTTCTTGAGAAAGTTCCATGAGCACTTTAGAGGAATGTATATTCTGTTGTTTTAGGATGGAATGTTCTATATATGTGTGTGAAGTCCTATCTGGTCCAATGTGTCATTCAAAGCTCTTGTTTCTTTGTTGATCTTCTGCTTAGATGATGTGTCCATTGCTGTGAGTGGGGTTTTAGAGTCCCCTGCTATTATTGTATTATTTTCCATGTGTTCCTTTAATTTGGTTATTAATTGGTTTATATTATTGGCCACTCCCAAGTTAAGAGCATAAATATTTATAATTGTTGGATCTTCTTGTTTAAAAGACTCTCTAAGTATGATATAGTATCCCTCTTTATCCTGTACTACAGTCTTTGGTTTAAAGTCTAATTTGCCTGGGGGCGCCTGGGTGGCACAGCGGTTAAGCGTCTGCCTTTGGCTCAGGGCGTGATCCTGGCGTTATGGGATCGAGCCCCACGTCAGGCTCCTCCGCTGTGAGCCTGCTTCTTCCTCTCCCACTCCCCCTGCTTGTGTTCCCTCTCTCACTGGCTGTCTCTATCTCTGTCTAATAAATAAATAAATAAATAAAAAATAAAGTCTAATTTGCCTGAAATGAGGATTGCTACCCCAGTTTTCTTTTGATGCTCATTAGCATGGTAAATGGTTCTCCGCCCCTTCACTCTCAATTTGGAGGTCTCTTTACGTCTAAAATGAGTCTCTTCTTGACGGCATATGGATGGACGGGTCTTGCTTTTTTATCCAATCTGATACCCTGTGTCTTTTTAATTGAAGCAATTAGCACGTTTACATTCAGAGTAATTGTCGAAAGATATGATGTTGAAAGTAATTGCCATTGTATTACCTATAAAGTCCCTGTTTCTTTAGATTGTCTCTGTTTTTGCTGGTCTTTGTTACTTTTGGGCTCTCTCTTTGCTTACAGGATGTCCCTTAATATTTCTTGCAGGGCTGGCTTAGTGGTTACATATTCTTCCAGTTTCTGTCTGTCCTGGAAGCTCTTTTTTATCTCCTTCCATTTGATTGACAGCCTTCCTGCATAAAGTATTCTCGGCTGCATATTTTTCTCATTTAGCACACTGAATATATCATGCCATTCATTTTTGGCCTGCTGGGTTTCTGGATAGCTCTATTGCCAGCCTTCCGTTTCTACCATTGTACGTTAAGAACCTCTTGTCTTGAGCTGCTTTCAGGATTTTCTCTTTATCTCTGAAATTTGCAAGCTTCCCTATTACATGTTAGGGTGTTAATCTGTTTTTATTGATTTTGGTTGGGGTCCTCTCTACCTCGTGGACTTGAATGCCTGTTTCCTTCCCCAGAGTAGGGAAGTTCTCAGCTGTGATTTGTTCAATTATACCTTCTGTCCCTCTCTTTCTTTCTTTTCCCTCAGGGACTCCAATAATTCTTTTTTTGTTGTTGTTGTTGTTGTTGTTGTTGTTTTCCCCTAAAATATCATTTATTGAGTACAAATTGCTGACATAGTATTAGCTAAGAGCTTTACATGCTTTATAAATGTCTTGGAAACAAATAAAGTAAAACACTTATTTTACGTTTTTTTATTGTTAGTCACCATACAGTACTTCATTAGTTTTTGATGTAGTGTTCCATGATTCATTGTTTGCGTGTAACACCCAGTGCTCCATGCAATTCGTGCCCTCCTTAATACCCATTACCGGCCTATCCCAATCCCCCACCTCCCTCCCCTCTGAAACCCTCAGATTGTTTCCCAGAGTCCATAGTCTCTCAATGTTCGTCTCCCCTCTGATTTCCCCACCTTCATTTTTCCCTTCCTTCTCCTAATGTCCTCCATGCTATTCTTTATGTTCCACATATGGGGACTCCATAATTCTAATATTTTTTTTGTTTGGTGGCATTGCTGATTTCTTGATGCCTCCGCTCATGGTCCATTAGTTGTTTTTCCTCTCTTTTCCTTGGCTTCCTTCCTTTCTGTCAACTTGTCTTCTATGTCACTTACTCTTTCTTCTGCCTCATTTACCGTAGCTGTTAGCATCCAGTTTAGACTGCATTTTTAATTTTGGCCTGATTAGATTTCATTTCTACACTAAGAGATTCTCTAGTGTCTTTTATGCTATTTTGAAGCCTAGCTAGTAATTTTATAATTGTTATCCTGAATTCCAGCTCTGATATCTTACTTATATCCATATTGATTAGATCTGTAGCCGAGAATATTACCTGTGGTTCTTTCTTTTATTGTGAATGCCTCCTTCTAGTCATTTTGCCCAGAGAAGAATGGATGAATGAATGAGTAAACTAAAACTGTCAACAATGACCCAAGCGAAATACACAGTAGAGAAATCCCAGGAGGTCAGAAACCAAAACAGAAAAGAAAAAGAAGGAAAGAGAAAAAAGGCAGGGGAAGAGAGAATATAATCACCCAGGGTGGACAAGACAGGGTGATCCACTTGATCCTGAATGTATTTTGGTCTGTGTGTTAGAAGACACTAGATCCCAAAATTGTAAAGAGAATTGTACAGTTCTCTTTGTGAGAGAGAACTTGGATACATATAAAAATAGAAATGGATACAGTGAGACTATATCTAAAAAATGCAAATGTAAAAAATGAAAGTTAAAAAAAGGCTTAAAAACAAAGAGTTGATAAAATAACAAACTAGTTGAAAAGGGAAAAGGAAAAAAAGAAATGGAAAATTTTAAACTGAAAGATAATCGAATCATGAGAAAAAAAACTCAAATTCTGTATACTGTTTTCCCCTACCACTGGAGTTTTGCAGTTCTGTTTCATCCATAAACTTGCTGTTCACCTGTTCTTCCAGCTGGTCCTCTGAGGGAGGGGCCTGCTACGCTGATTGTCAGGTGTCTTTGCCCAGGCAAAGTTGCACTGCCCCTTGCCAGGGAGCCTGGCTCAGTGTAAGCTGGTTCTCTGTGTGGCTTTTGTTCCCGGAAGACTTTCCATGCCTCTTTAGAGGGTGAAAATAAAAGTGACCGCACCTGCCTCTCTAGCCCTGGAGCTGAAAGATTTCACTGTGTGCCAAACTCTGCAGACTCCTACTGTGCGTGCCGACACTTATCCTCCCTGGGGAAAGGCGGAGGATTGCCAGGTCACTGTCCTTTGCTGGGCCCCTACATGGAGAGCAGTCACCAGATCAGGCAGCGGTTCTCAGTTTATTGCCAAGTGAGATGAGACCCCCCTCTCAGGCTCGCTGACCATGACCGGTTTCCCAGCTCCAGTGCTTGGGAACTCTACCAGCTCAGGTACCCCCGTTCTTTCTGTCACCCTGAGGATATTGAGCCCACACTGTCCCACCTTGGATTCTGCCCCATTTCACTACAGCACCTTTCAGGCAGGGACGTGTCTGACTGGAGCAGATTTCTAAAAGTTGTGCTTTTTTTTGTGCTCCGGGGCTAGATCACTTTCCAGTAGCTGGCTTTTGGAGGCTCCCTTCCCTGCTGTGTATCCTCCGATATATCCCCTCAGTTTCACTTCTCCACACTCCTACTTGCAAAAAGTGGTCGCTTTTCTATTTGTAGAATTCCAACAATTCTTTTCTTCGATCTCAGATTGAATTCACAGGTGTTTAAAATGATTTGATGGTTATCTAGCTTAATTCAGGGGACCAGATAAAATGAGGTCCCCTGCTCTTCCACCATTTTGCCTCTCCTAATATTGACATTTTTAAAAAAATGGGAAGGTCTGTTTGGGCCATCACACAGTTGAAGAAATGCTTTGACAACACTATTTTGACTTCTCTCTTGAAATATCTTGAGTCTTAAGGTAATCAGATAAAAAGATGAATGCCTTCTATTTTCTAATTATCCGACCTCTTTGCCCCAACCCCCAATTCTGAATCTTTTATTAAAATTTCTTAAGCATGGCTTGCAATGGCAAGGATGGAGCTAAGAGTGTATTATGCTAAGTGAATAAGTCAGTCACAGAAGGACAAATATCATATGATTTCATTCATATGTGGAATTTGGGAAACAACAGTTGAATGTGTGAGAAGGGAGAAAAAAAGAAAAGGAGAGGAGGGAGGCAAACCATAACTGATTCAACAGAGTTGATGAAGGGAGGTGGGTGGATTGTGAGCTAATAAGGAAGACAGTTGTTATGATGCACACTGGGTATTATATGTAAGTAATGAATCACTAAATCCTACTCCTGAAACCAATATTACACTATATGTTAACTAACTAGAATTTAAATAAAAATTTGTAAGGAAATAATTTCTTAGGTATTACTGTAGTGAATATTTTTGTAGACTTAAAGTACATTAATCTTTTTTATTCCATTTCAGGTTACTTTCGGGAGTAAAAAAGCTCTTTATATTTCAGTTGATAGATGGGAAGGTAACTGTGAGAAACAGTATTATAGTAACTCATTTGACTCATGTAAGTTGTTTGTATTTATTTTAATTAATATTAAATAATAGGATTTATGTAAACCGTAGTTCTGTAACTCTAAAACATTTTGCAGTATTAAAATTAATTATTAAATATACTTAAGATCCAAAAGACAAAATTAAATTGTCCATCTTTACAGTGCTAGAGAATTCTTTAATATTTTTGTTATATTTACATTTAGTTTCAGTTTGTGTTTTCTGCTTAATTCTGTCAATTCTGTATTGGGAAGCTGTGTACTATAAATTTTTTGCTTGTAGTACATTTATTTACCTTATATGTGTTTTTAAAAAGTATAAGCCACAATTCTATACTCTGTGGAAATTAATGCTTACATTATTTACTTTGAGTATAAAACTATTTGTTTTATTTTTCTTATACTAAGCATACTATTTAAAAGTCACAAAATATTTTAGTGAGCGAGTATGTATTTGAATGTTTATAGAAGACTTCAAATGTGTGCGGTTTGCTTCTGTTATAGAGCTGTTTACGATCAGTGCTAGAACAAATAGCAGCATACGGCCAGGTTGTGTTTCGACTCCAGGAGTTCATCGATGAAGTTATGGGGCACAGCTCCGAAGGCATCTTACCTGGAAATGGTTCTCTTCCTAAGAAGTTGACTGAAGCTCCTTTTAGGACATACCAGGCTTTCATGTGGGCCCTATACAAATACTTCATTAGTTTCAAAAAGGAACTTACTGACATTGAGAAGTACATCATTAATAATGGTATTTAAATGTCCTTCCCTTTTACTCATAAGACACATAAGTCATATTTTCAGTGCCATCTAGGTTATTAATTGATACAGTGTTTGTAAATAACATGACAAATAAGTAATACTCGTGATCATTTTAAATCATTTTAAATTTGTGTTTTAAGCCATTCGTTCTCTAAAAATCCAATTAGTACAGAAAGTTTACAGTGAAAATTATTCTTCCTATGCTAATTCTCCAGCCAAGTACTCAGTTCCTCTCCCCAGAGGAGATAAGTCATAAGTTTCTTTTGCATTCTTCTAGAAATAATTTAAATATATAAAACAAGGCATATTCATATATACCTACCTATTAGTCTATTAACTTCTGTCTTCAAATTATTCTCCAATTTAAATTTTGGGGAATATACCATTCAAAAATGTAAAACCTCTCCTCATTCTTTTTTACAAATTGAGTATTTAATTATGCAAATATATCATAGACCAGTCCTCTTTTGATGAATTTAAGTTGTTTCTGATCTTCAGTTGCCAACAGTGCTATAGTGATAACCACTTACATGTAAGTATATTGTACACATGTGCAGCAAGTTATAGCATAAACTCTTTTTTTTGGGCAATATATTTTTTCATTTCATTTTTTTTTTCTTATGCTAGTTGCCGTACAGTACTTCCTTAGTTTTTGATGTAGTGTTCCACGATTCATTATTTGCTTTACCACCCAGTGCTCATTGCAATACATGCAATACCCATCACCGGGCAACCCATCCTCCCACCAACCTCCCCTCTGAAACCCTCAAATTGTTTCCTGGAGTCCATAATCTCTCGTGGTTCGTCTCACCCGCTTCATTTTTCCCTTCCTTCTCCTAATTTCCTCTATGCTATCCCTTATGTGTGGAACATAATTGTCTTTCTCTGCTTGACATACTTCACTTAGCATAATCACCTCCAGTTCCATCCAAGTCGATACAAATGATAGGTATTCATCCCTTCTGATGGCTGAGTGATATTCCACTGTGTATATGGACCACATCTTCTTTATCCATTCGTGTCTCGAAGAGCCACTTGGCTCCTTCCATAGTTTGGCTATTGTGGACATTGCTGTGCGGTGAACATTGGGGTACATGTGCCCCTTGTTATCACTACATCTGTATCTTTGGGGTAAGTACCCAGTAGTTCAATTGCTGGGTAACAGGATAGCTCTATTTTTAATTTTTTGAGGAATCTCCACACTGTTTTCCAGCGTGGCTGTACCAACTTGGATTCCCACCAACAATGTAGGAGGGATCCCCCTTCTCCACATCCTCTCCAACATTTGTTGTTTCTTGCCTTGTCAATTTTCGCCATTCTAACTGGTATAAGATGGTATCTCAGTGTGGTTTTGATTTGAATTTCCCTGATGGCTAATGATGTTGAATATTTTTTCATGTGTCTCTTAGCCATTTGCATGTCTTCATTGGAGAAGTGTCTGTTCATGTCTTCTGCCCATTTTTTGACTTGATTATTTATCTTTGAGTTTAAGAAGTTCTTTATAGATCTTCTATACCAGCCCTTTATCTGTAATGCCATTTGCAAATATCTTCTCCCATTCTGTGGGTTGCCTCTTTGTTTTATTGACTGTTTCCTTTGCTGTGTAGAAGCTTTTTATCTTGATGACATCCCAAAAGTTCATTTTTGCTTTTGTTTCCCTTCCTTTGGAGATGTGTCATGAAAGAAGTTGCCTTGGCCGATGTCGAAGAGGTTACTGCCTATGTTCTCCTGTAGGATTTTGATGGATTCCTGTCTCACATCAAAGTCTTTCATCCATTTTGAGTTTATCTTTGTGTATGCTGTAAGAGAATGGTCCAGTTTCGTTCTTCTGTATGTAGCTATCCAATTTCCCAGCACCATTTAATGAAGAGACTGTCTTTTTTCCATTGGATGTTTTTTCTTGCTTTGTCGAAGATTAGTTGACCATAGAGTTGAGAGTCCATTTCTGGGTTCTCTGTTCTGTTCCTTTGATCTGTGTGTCTGTTTTTGTGCCAGTACCATGCTGTCTTGGTGATCACAGCTTTGTAGTATAGCTTGAAATCAGGTTAACGTGATGCCCCTAGCTTTGTTTTTCTTTTTCAACATTCCCTTGGTGATTTGGGGTATTTTCTGGTTCCATTCGAATTTTAGGATTGTTTATTCCAGCACTTTGAAAAATGGCATTGGTACTTTGCATGGGATGGTGTTGAAAGTATAGATTGATCTTTACAGCATAGACATTTTAACAATGTTTATTCTTCCAATCCGTGAGCATGGAATGTTTTTCCATCTTCTTGTGTCTTCTTCAATTTCTTTCATCAGTGTTCTGTAGTTTCTAGAGTATAGACCCTTTACCTCCTTGGTACGTTTATTCCAAAGTATTTTATGATTTTTGGTGCTGTTGTAAATGTAACTGATTCCCTAATTTCTTTTTCTACAGTTACATTGTTAGTGCATAGGAAAACAACTGATTTCTGTGCATTGATTTTTTTTTTTTATCCTGCCCCATTACTGAATTGCTGTATGAGTTCTAGTAATTTGGGGGTGGAGTCTTTTGGGTTTTCCACATAAAGTATCATTTCATCTGCAAAGAGAAAGAATTTGACTTCTCTGCCAATTTGAATACCTTTTATTTCTTTTTGTTGTCTGATTGCTGTTGCTAGGATTTCTAGTATTATGTTGAACCATAGTGGCGAGAGTGGTCATCCTTGTCGTGTCCCTGATCTTAAGGGAAAGGCTCTCAGCTTTTCCCCACTGAGAATGATATTCACTGTGGGCTTTTCGTAGGTGGTTTTTATGAAATTGAGGAATGTACCGTCTGTCCCTACACTCTGAAGAGTTGTAATCGGGAAAGGATGCTATATTTTGTCAGATACCTTTTCTGAATCAATTGAGAGGATCATATGGTTCTTGTCTCTTCTTTTGTTAACATGCTGTATCGTGTTGATTGATTTGCGAATGTTGAACCACCCTTGCATCCCAGGACTAAATCCCACCTGGTTGTGTTGGAGAATCCTTTCAGTGTACTGTTGGATCCTATCGGCTAGGATCTTCTTGAGAATTTTGGCATCCATATGCATCGAGGATATTGGTCTGTAATTCTCCTTTTTGATGGGGTCTTTGCCTGGTTTTGGGATCAAGGTAATGGATTCATAGAATGAGATTGGAAGTTTTCCAAACTCCTTTCTATTTTTTGAAACAGCTTTAGGAGAATAGGTATTATTTCTTCTTAAATGTTGATAGAATTCCCCTGGGAGTCTGTCAGGCCCTGGTCTCTTGTGTTTGGAAGGTTTTTGATCACTACTTCAACCTCATTACTGGTTATTGGTCTACTCAGATTGTCTGTTTCTTCCTGTTTCAGTCTTGGTACTTTATAGGCTTCCAGGAAGGCATCCATTTCTTCCAGATTGCTTAATTTTTTGGCATATAGTTGTTGATAATAATTTCTAATAATTGTTTCTTTTTCCTTGGTTTTAGTCATGATCTCTCCCCTTTCATTCAGAATTTTATTAATTTGGGTCCTTTCTCTTGTCTTTTGGATAAAGTCTGGCCAGTGTTTTATCGATCTTATTAATTCTCTCAAAGAACAAGCTTCTAGTTTCGTTCATGTGCTCTACTGTATTTCTGGTTTCTAATTTATAGATCTCTGCTCTAATATTTATTATCTCTTCTCCTGCTTGGCTAGGCTTTATTTGTTGTTCTTTCTCCACTTATTTAAAGTGTGAAGTTTGCTTCCATATTCAGAATTTTTCTTTTCTTTTTTTCTTTTCTTTCTTTCTTTTTTTTTTTTGAGTGAAGCTCAGATGGCTATGTATTTCCCCCTTAGGACCGCCTTTGCAGTATCCCATAGGTGTTGGACCAATGTGTTTTCATTCTTATTGGTTTCCATGAATTGTTTAACTTCTTCTTTAGTTTCCTGGTTGACCCAAACATTCTTAAGCAGGATGGTTTTTAGGTTCCCAGTGTTTGAATTCCTTCCAATTTTTTTCTTGTGATTGAGTTCCAGTTTCAAAGCACTGTGGTCTGAGAATATGTAGGGAATCATCTCAGTCTTATGATATTGGTTGAGACCTGATATGTGGTCTGTTCTGGAGAAAGTTCCATATGCACTGGAAAAGAATGAGTATTCTGTTGTTTTAGGGTGGAATGTTCTGTGTATATCTATGAGGTCCATCTGGTCCAGTGTGTCATTCAGAGCTCTTGTTTCTTTGTTGATCTGCTTAGTGATCTGTCTGTTGGTGATAGTGGAGTGTTGAGGTCTCCAACTCTTAATGTATCATTATCATTACGGTTCTTTATTTTGGTTAACAGTTGGCTTATGTAGTTGGATGCTCCCATTTTGGGGGCATAGGTAGTTACAATTATTAGATCTTCTTGTTGGATAGACCCTTTAAGAATGATATAATGTCCTGTATCTCTTACTACAGTTTTCAGCTTAAAATCTAATTTGTGTGATATGAGAATTGCTTCCCCAGCTTTCTTTTTAGGTCCGTTAGCATGAAAAATGGTTCTCAATCTCCTCACTTGCAATGTGGAGGTGTCTTTGGGTTCCAAATGAGTCTGTTGTAGAGAGCATATGTATGGGTCATGTCTTTTTATCCAACCTACAACCCTGTGCCGTTTCATGGGAGCATTTAGGCCATTCACATTGAGAGTGATTATTGGAAGATATGATTTCAGTGCCATCATATTGCCTGTGAAGTCCTTTTTTCCATAGATTGTCTCTGTAAATTTCTGTTCTATATCACTCTTGGGGTCTTTCTTATTTTATAGAACCCCCCCTTAATATTTCTTGTAGGGCCAGCTTGGTGGTTACATATTCTTTCAGTTTCTGCTGGTCTTGGAAGCTCTTGTCTCTCCATCCATTCTGAATGACAGCCTTGCTGGATAAAGTATCCTTGGCTGCATGTTCTTCTCATTTAGTACCCTGAATATGTTTTGCCAGCCCTTTCTTGCTTGTCATGTCTCTGTGGACAGGTCTGACGTTATTCTGATGTTACTCCCTCTGTACGTAAGAAATCTCTTCCCCCTCATCACTTTCAAGATTGTTTCCTTGGATCTAAGATTTGCAAATTTACAGTTATATGTCGGGGTGTCGGTCTGTTCTCATTGATCTTGGGAGGGCTGCTCTCTGCCTCTTGGACATGAATGCTTGTTTCCTTCCCATATTAGGGAAGTTCTCAGTTATGATTTGCTCAAATATATCTTCTAGACCTCTCTCTCTCAACCCCCTCAGGGATCCCAATAATTCTGACATTGGAATATTTCATAGCGTCATTAATCTCTCTTAGTCTCTGATTCTTTTCTTTGTTGGGGGTTCCTCCTCTTAGTCACTCTGTTGGGGGGTGTGGTAGAGGTAATGTACAGAGTCCAAATTATTAACCACGACCCAAGCAAGATGCACCTGTTTTATAGGGACCTTAGGGTTGTGGGCCTCTTGTTCTTCCAGCTTATCTTCTGGGGGAAGGGCCTGCCGCACTGTTACTCAGGCAACCCTGCTTGGGCAGAGTTGTCCTGCCCCCTGTGGGGCCGGGATGGACTCAGTGAAAATGAGTTTTGGGGGGCTTTAGTTCTCTGGCAGCTTTCCCTGGCAGCTTTCCATCTGTCTTCTGAGAGTCAGAGCAGACGTGACCGCATCCAAACCTCTGTCTCAGAACAGAGAGATCTCAGTCTGGTCTTCACTGAGCTTACCGGGCCATACAGTCTCTGTTTCTGTCTGCGCTACTAAAAACCACAGCCTCTCCAGTTGTGCGCCCCACAGTAACGCTCCCAGCGGTGGAACCCAGGACTGGCCTGTCTCTACCCTTTCTGCTTCTAAAACCACAGGCCCCCGTACCCCCTGGTTCGTGCATGCACCTGCAGCTTCTGGATCCTGTCTGGGGGCTGAACTGAAGTCCTTTCCCCGCCGCTACTGGTGTTCGAGTCCGTGCCCAGTCCCCAGAGCAGGATGCTTTTGCGCTCCGGCATTACATCACCTTCTCGGTGCCAGCTTATGGCGGCTCCCTCCAACTTCTGTTTATCTTCCTTTATCTGTGTGCAGAATCATGGCTCCCTGCATCATACTTCGACACGGTTGGAGGTATTCTGTTTGTAGAGCTCTAGCTATGTATTCTTACATCTTAGGCTGATTTCATGGGTATTCAGAATGGTTTGGTGGATATCCAGCTAAATTCAGGGGAGCAGTTGAAATTGGGTCCCCTACTCCTCTGCCATCTTTTCCCATCCCTGTAGCATATATTCTTAATGGAATTCCTAGGTTAAAGATTATGTGATGGCATGTGTGATTTTGATACATACTGCCACATGGTTCTCCATAGAAATAGTTGCCAGCAATGTATATGAATACCTGTTCCCTCACACTCTTGTCAGTGGTATATTATCAACAATGTGTTATCAAAGAGGAATAAAATGGTTACCAGTGTTAGCTTCCCTGTGCCCTCTGCTTTCATTTTCAACTACTATAAAAAATAGTACCCAGAAGTCCTGCGTTCCCATCACCCAACTTCCCCCAATAATCCCCACCTTAACATAATTATATTATGTTACCCAAACTAGGAAGTTGACATTGGCACATTAATTGGTCTGTAGACCTGACATGAGTGTCACTGGTTTTGCAGGTACTTGCTCTTCGTGGGGAGGAGAGTAATATCTTTGTGTATAGTTCTCTGACACTGTATTACATGTATGTATTTGTATATCCACTTCCATCTTCAGGATACAGAGCTCTGCCATCCCCATGAAAAAACTGGTTCTTATTCCCCTTTGTAGTAACCATTCCCTCACTAATACTGTAGCCCACGGAAGTCTGTTTTTTATTTGCTGAATGTAGTTTTAGTTTGTTTTCTTTTGTTATAATTGTGGTCGAGTATCTCTGTATGTTTAAGAATATCTTTTATTTCCTTTCCCCTTAACTCTCAGGTCCTTTATACATTATTTTTTTTTCTGAGCTGTTTTTTCTTTCTTTAGGGAGATTAGCTCCTTATGATATGAGATTAAAACCCACCAGCCTCCAGTTTGCCATGTCTTTCCATAAGTGACTTAGCATTTATGTCACATTCTCAATGCAGATATTCTTCCTTGCGAATGAGTTTGATTTCTGAATATTTTGCAGATACTACGATAACTCTTGCAATAGTGGTGGACAAGTTGTCACCTCGACTGGCTCAGCTCAAAGTTCTGCATAAAGTATTTAGTACTGGAGTAGCAGAAGTTCCACCTGACACTCGAAATGTTGTTCGGGCATCTCACCTGCTCAACACACTGTACAAGGCCATTCTTGAATACGACAATGTTGGAGAAGCCTCTGAGCAAACGGTATGTAAGACCTCCGTCCTAAGTTGTATGACTCCCTTCTGTTCAACCAAAGGAGTGGTGGATAACTTGTTATAGCTCTTTGTAAAAATAAAAATGCTTAAGTCACGCTGTGTCAGACAGCTATTCAGAGTTTTTAAATTAGCTTCTAAATTCAAGGCTACAGGAAACCAGCTTCTTGGCTTTAATCACAGAGATCATGGGGAGGATGCAGCAAGGACAGAGCAAAACAAAAGCAAAATGTGAAAAATACCTAGCTGAATTATATAGATACTTACAATAACTTTTTTTCAGTAAAAATACAAATCTATTATATAAGGTATCTAGAGTAGTCAAATTCATAGAAACAGAAAGTAGAATGGTTCTGCCACAATGGGGAGAGGAGAAAAGGGAAGGTGTTTAATAGGTACAGGGTTTCAGTTTTGCAACATGATGCCAGAGATCTGTTTCCACAACAATATAAATATACTTAACACTACTGAATTGTACACTTAAAAGTGTTACATTTTTTTGCCACAATTTAAAAAAATACAAGAGACTATAATCTAGAGACTATAATCTAGAAAACTGCATGTTTGTTTAGATACACATATTAGGTGTGTTTCTTAGTTGAGGTAACTTTGTTTTCTCACCATTTTGGTACTGCATTTCAGTATAAAACAGGTTGATTTCTGTCAGCTATGCATTTTTTTTTTAAGAATGAAATCATTTCCTCATTCTTAGTGGACGTTTTGCTAATAGCATGCTTTAGATAGGATAGCTGTACCTCAGTTTGGACTGTCGAGCTTAGAACTGTTGTCCCTCTTTAACTTTCAAGAGAGTCCTGGTATGGACTACAGACAGTGGGGTCATCTCATATTTAGGTGAGTTTTCATAAGGATTTTATAGAGTATGTTTTGGAATTTTAACTTCTTTGTGTCAAAAAACAGAAATCTGATCACTTTTTAAAAGGTGTTGCAGAGGGGTGCCTGGGTGGCTCGGCTGGTTAAGCATCTGACTTGATTTTGGCTCAGGTCATAATCTCAGGTTTGTGAGATCAAGCCCCCCTGTCAGGCTCCATTCTTTCCCTCTCTGCATTCTCCCCCCCCCCCCCCCCGCCATGCACATGCTCTGTCTCTTTCTCTCCCTCTCTTAAAAGAAAAAAACAGTGTATCAGAAATGTTTAAACTTCATTTTATCCAGAGACAAGGGAGTTCCGAGAATTGACTATGCACACTCTGTCCTCAGGTCTCGCTGCTGTTCTCTCTCTGGGTGGAAACAGTGCGACCCTACCTGCAGATTGTGGATGAGTGGATCGTGCATGGGCACCTATGTGACTGCGCTAGGGAGTTCATCATCCAGAGGTCGGGTCCCACACACAGCTTGGGAGATGTGGGGCGCTGCTTGTACCTCTTTTCTCTCACAGGAAAATTATGCGCTTTTGTTAGTTAGGTGATACTGAGGGATAACAGTGTGAGTGACAGAGCTGTGTTTTTACCATAAACAAGTTCTTTTGCATTTTTATAGGAAATGTCAGGTACCAAAAAAATATGTTTCCAAGTTTTATGTCAGTTTATAGCTTTTCTTAGCAAATTCATTTTTTTAAATGGTAGTGTGTTGATGGTTGGCTGGTACTATAAAAGGCACATTGCTTCCCACAAAATTAATTTAGGTGGTATCAAATGGCTTCAACTAATTCCCATTACAAATTATCAATAGGATAAAAGATATGAAAATATTACAGGATATTCCTCTAATATATTTATTTCTCCAGATTAGGGTTTTTTTTTGTTGTTGTTGTTAACCTTCTTTGTATAATATTTAATAAAACATTAGGGAAAATCATAATTCACTTATTATGATTTCCCCTTCAGTTAATTGATTTTTCTGAACAGAATCATACAAACTGCAATGTAGAACTCTCTTAACTTGGTTTTAAATTGTGCACTCTGTTTAGATGTATGGTTCTTGTGGATAGCTATCCATTTAACTCATCAGGAAGGAAAGTATTAAGTCCTTACAGCTCTGAAAATGTAACCCTGTTTAGCAGTGCTCATATAAATTAGTAGGCCTTCTCTAACTGAATCATATCTGTTGTTATATTGTTTTTCATTGATCTTGCATGATAATTTTTGTGAAAATGGGATTCTGGTTGTTCTTAAAGGGTGATGAGTGACCACTGTTTCATTGTTAAAAGCAATTCAGTTAAGAATCTACATGGAGGGACGCCTGGGTGGCTCCTTTTTAAGTGTCTGCCTTCGGCTCAGGTCATGATCCCTGGGTTCTGGGATCGAGTCCCAAGTCGGGCTCCCTGCTTCTCCCAAGTCTACTTCTCCTTCTGCCTGCCACTCCCCCTGCTTATGCGCGCTCTCTCTCTGACAAATAAATAAATAAATAAATAAATAAATAAATAAATAATTTTTTAAAATCTGTGTTGAGGGCCGCCTGGGTGGCCCAGTCAGTCAAGCGTCCAGCTCTTGATTTCAGCTCAGGTCTTGATCTCAGGATCTTAAGTTCAAGCCCCATGTTGGGCTCCATGCTGGGTATGGAGCCTACATTAAAAAAAAAAAAAAAAAAAAACTATGTAGAAAAAAGATGCAGAAATCTGGAGATTACTTTTATAGGAAATGGCAAAATAGGTAAATTTTTATTCTACCTCTAAAGAGAACCAAAGTAATCATATTTTGTTTAATTCCAATTCAAGAAACTTTCTACTTAGTTAAATTTTACCTGTGCCATTCAGAGTATTTATCCACTTTTCTGTGTTAAACTGAAGTCAAATAAAACCTCTGCCCCATTTTGCCTGAAGATTGCTTCATTTTACTAATAATTGATGATATTGTGTTTTGGAATGTCTGGACGACATGCCTAAGCTAGAACAGATATATTGTTGTTTTTATGGCAGAAAAGTTGAAATTTAAAATTCTTTTGAATCTCTATAGAAACAAAAATGTTCCAGTAAATCACAGAGACTTTTGGTATGCGACTTATACACTATACAGTGTATCGGAAAAGACAGAAAATGAAGAAAAAATGAGTGATAATGCCAGTGCAAGTTCTGGCAGTGACCAGGGCCCCTCCAGCAGGCAGCATACCATGGTGTCCTTCCTCAAACCTGTCCTTAAGCAGATAATTATGGCTGGCAAGTCAATGCAGCTGCTGAAGAACCTGCAGTGTGTGGAGAGCACCACATCCCAGGACACAGCCAGAGGTAGCAGGTTCCTTCTTCATGTACCCTTCAGCAGTCAGGCAGCTGTTCTCTCTTCACTCCTGTCATCCTGAGATAGATAGTAATTATTTTGTAGTTGGAAAATTATCAAAGCTTTTTATTTTTGTGGAAATTATCACCTTGATCAAACTACTGCTCCTGATTGAAAAGATTATCCTCACCGGAAGCTTGTAGCACTGTGTTTCAAAGTCAGTTCCACATGCTTTTTCCTTAATCTTGATTCCTTAGAACTGGTCCTTTAAAAAATAATTTTCTGGCATTTCTTAATGCAGTGCAGCATTTAGCTGTTGAGGACCATAAATATAAACCCTGGTAGATAGGAATTTGTTATTTTAGTAATTCAGACTTGATCGTAGGTTTTGAGAAAACCTTGATACGATTTCTGGCCTTTTTTGATATAATTTAAGTAATATACTTCAAGTTTTATCAGCTGACCAAAAAGAAAGGTATATATGTGACCTAATTATTTGTTTGTAAATCACCTTAATGTTACATTACTTTGTATTATTGTATTTAAATAATATTTTCACTTTGCAGAATGTTTCCTTTTTGACTGAATAATAAAATGTAATGAGCTTCCAGGGCCACTGTCAGAAGTGTTTTCCCCAGTGAAATTATGACTCCTATTAGTATTATCATAGTGCTATCCACTTTGGTGATAACTTTATGTTTCAGATGCAGAAAGAAAAAGCTTGTATACCCTGTTTCTGGAATCTGTACAGTCGCGTCTTCGACATGGAGAAGATTCCACTGCACAGGTCCTCACTGAGCAGCAGGCCACCAAAGAGAACCTAATTAAGATGCAGTCCATTGCTGAAAGGCATCTTGAACTGGATGATGTTCACGATCCACTCCTGGCAATTAACTTTGCAAGGTGATACATACCTGGAAGATTTTGGATGATTGAAATAGCAGAATCTGTGCAGTTACTATTTAATAACCGTTTATTTCTGCCAAGTAGGGCTTTCCACCCTTAAAAATAAAAACCTTTGTAGCTCATCCTTTCTAATGAATGCAAGAAGACATTGCGTTCAGTTTGGCCTCCTTGTTTTGTTAAAGTCCACCGACTTTCATGTGCCCTGTATCCATTGGGAGTTGCCGTTACTCATACAGAAGATGTTTCCGAAAGTCTGGGTCATCTGCAGGCATCAGACAGACACACACGTACACACACACACCCTGCTTAAAATGCATCTTGGCCCTTAGGTGCTTGTAGGAAGTAAGTCATTAATACCCACACAGCACCCTATTGTCTGATGGCCATTATTCATTGCCCGAGGCCCAGTGGCCAAAAAGACCTACTCAGTACTTGATTCTTAAGGCAGAAGTGGCTGAAAAACTGTTTCACTTGAAGGATATTTGGGGCGGGGGGGGGGGAGAGTTTCTATAATAGTTGGTAATTTTAAGACTAAATGTAAAAAGGGGACTCTGGAGTTTTGATGAAGGGAATTCTGTTGACAGCAGCTCATAAAAAGAGACTCATATTTTTATCTTGAAGGTTGTATTTGGAACAGAGTGACTTTCATGAGAAGTTTGCTGGTGGAGATATATGTGTGGATAGATCATCAGAATCTGTGACGTGCCAGACTTTTGAGTTAACACTGAGATCTTGCCTCTATCCTCATATTGATAAGCAATATCTAGAGTGCTGTGGAAACCTCATGCGAACTCTAAAAAAAGATTACAGGTATAAGGGAGTAGTTTAGTTGTAGAAGTAGTCAGTAGTTTATTGTACTTTAAGAACAGTTTAAATTATTTTAAAACCTATATTTCAAGTTAATTTTTAATAAAGTAAGAAATGGGTATTCAGTAAACTGTTTTCTTTTGAGAGAATCAACAAACCATCAGTGTTTCACACCATTATATTGTAAATTTAATCCTTTGTATCTGAGACTCTGTCCTGAAGGAAATACAGAAAAAGCTTGTTGCACAAAAAACCCATCAGAAAACTTGCTGTCAGAGGGAAGAACATGAAATTACTTAGTAGTGGATGACTAGTTCTTTAGATAATGGCATATCAGTGTCATGTATGAACTTTATAAAGTTTAAACAAATTATGTTTATACAGAGTTTTAAATAGTATAAAGTGTTCTTAAAGCTTAAAAGGCGGAATATATAATATGGTGGGAACTATATTTTTTTAATGCATAGTAAAAAAGATGGGAAAGAAATACCCCAAATATTGACAGTAGAAATTCACTATGAATAGCAGGATTTGGACTAACTTTATTTTGTTACACTTTTTTTACTTTTCCCATCTTTCTACAATGTTACAGAAAAGTAATTTATTTCTTTCTGTCTACTGAAGGCAACCATATACTATTTTCGTTATTTTAAAGGTCTTTAAAAGGTGTTAATGTTTCTGTTTTTAGTAAATGTAGAATGTAAACCTGTTTCAAAATTAGTAGTGTACAAAGACTGGTACTGATCCAGAATTCTGTCTCATGATTGTAAGATCTTTCTGTCGCTTATTTTCTCTCCATTTAGGTTGGTTGAATACTTGCAGGCTATGAGAAATTTTTTCTTAATGGAAGGTGGAGATACCATGTACGACTTCTATACATCAATTTTTGATAAAATAAGAGAAAAGGAAACCTGGCAGAATGTGTCTTTTCTTAATGTCCAGCTTCAAGAAGCAGTAGGACAACGTTATCCTGAAGACAGTTCACGGTAAAATACAGGAGGCACCTTTTTATTTTAAATAATACAAAATAATCCATGTGCAACAACTTTTCTGTGAATTTTTACGTATATTATTTAGTCTTCACACTAACCCTATAAATTTTACTAATATTATTTTTCATATTAGAAAGCTGAGGCAGAAGATAGCTAAATGACTTGCCCACTAAGCAAGAGGAGATGATGAAATGGGGCCATGTAGGCTGTCAGGGTTTCGCGGCCTCCCTCAAGGACTACAGTCAGTGCTAGCCACTGGGTGTGGCACCTCTCTGCTCCACTGGCCTTGCTCTCCAGCCGGTTGTGCTGGCCTCCTTACATAGAAGTCTTAGGCGATGTTCTAAGACAGAACAAAACTCTCAGTACCTGCTGAGGCCTGAGCTCCAGGCTTCAAGGACCTTCACTTCCACCACATGCTGTTGGTCAAACCGAGTCACAGGTCAGGCCAAGTTCAGGGGTGGGAAGTAGATTCCACCACTTCATGGACAGTGTTGCATGTTTTCAAACAGTTATGTCATCCCTGGTGGTCTAGTGATTAGGATTTGTCTCTCTCAACCTGTTACGTCAGCTTATACCCAGCTGTGGAGCTAATCAATCCTGTCTCCCTCTCAGTCTGCCTGCTGAACATTCAACTCACCCAGGTCTGTGGGTTGGTACCACCAAATCTTTGTGAAGCAGAGACTCATCTACTACACTGCTTGGCAGTCCTTTTTCCTGTTCCATGTCCCTGTGTGGCTCTGTTACTTGGCTTCCTTTCTCAGCTCCCTCAGTGGTCCTTCAAGAATAGTAATAGTAATTAACATGATATGCCAGACAAAGCATTCTTTTCCTCACAGCCATGCCAGGTTACCAAGCTACTACTTAGTAGATTATTTTAATTCCTCTTATTTTATGTCATTCTTTTTTATTACCTTTAATTCCTCCATAAAAGCAGAATTTTTATCAGTTACATATTTAGTAAAAGCAGAGTAACAGCTGAGTTCTTTTCATAAGAAGAAATTGGTGCCCAGCAACCCCCAGAGGGAGCCAGGGAAAGTTGTTTTTCACTACCAGCAGAAACTCAGGAATTTGTTATGTTCAATGGCACAGTCTATTATGGCTTTTCTTTTTTTGTTGCTCAGACTTGCATTTTTACCCAGAGGGAACCCCTTCGTATGACCCTAGTAATCTCAGAGTGTGTCCATACTTTTCAGGACTAGTCAGATATACAGGCTTGTCCTGTGCATCCCCTGCCTTAGGCCTGTATACGTCTCCCAGGAGCACTGGTCCCATCTCTTTGATGGCTTAAAAAGCCCTTTATCTGGGTGCCAGAGTATTCGTCAGTATTGGATTGTCAATACTTCTGGGCTTTCTCAGTGGACAGAGAAATGAAATGTGTAGGAAGAATAATCATAATTTCATATTGATATTTCCAATTTAAAGATTAGTTTTTCTTTGATTTTCCTTTGTATTTCTTCTCTTGAGTGCTTATTAACACACTAACATAACTAATGGTTTTTTTATTCTATAATAGGTAATAGTTCCAAAATAACAATAATAGCAACAAGCCCACCCTGAGTTTAAATTACTGTTTGTGATTGTTTTCTCTTCCTAAACTATCAAATCATCAGAATACGCTATTTCGAGGTCATTTGGAATAATTCTCTGTGTGATTATGCCACCAGCTTAATATAGGGTCAAGTTCATTTGTTTTAGTTTATTTTCTACTTTTAGTAACTGCTTTTTTTTTTCTTGATTCAATTTTTTTCTTAAATTATGTAAACAGCTGTATGTTTCTTAAGTTAAAATCATTGATAACAGTGGTACTTCTAGGGAGATCTGTCTTCTGTTCCTGCCCTTTTCCTCCCTTTCCTTTAGGCAACTGTTGCATGTTGTACAAAAGGTAGCATGCATTGCCCACTCTGGCATCTGGTTTATTTTTCTTATGTTACTAATGTATCTCACACCCACTCCATTTATAAGCTAGAGACCTTGTCCTTACTCCTTTACAGCTGACCGGCTTTCCGCTGTATTTTTTCAGTCAGTTGGTGGGCATTTTGGTTTCAGTTCTTCTGCTGTACATATCTGCAGTGACTGACTAATCTTGTGTATCTCACTTCATATTTTTGCCAGTGTAACTTTGGAGTATATTCCTAGAATGGGATTGCTGGGTAAAAGGGTACATGTGTGTGAAATTCTGCCAGCTGTTCCAAATTTCTCTTCATATGGGCTGTATTTTTTCGGATTCCCACCAGCAATGTGTTGAGTGGCTTTCTCCACAGCCTCACCAACAGAATATGTTGTCACTTTTGGAATTTTGCCAGTCTGCTGAGAAACAGTATTTTAGTATAGTTTTCATTTACATTTTTCTAACTATGAGTGAGCTTTATCATCTTTCCATATGTTTAGTTTTGAATTTTTTAATGTGAACTATCCATATCTTTTGCCACCATTTCTGTTAGTTATCAGTCTCTTATTCTTTTAGAAGCTATTTATATTATATACATTTCCCAATTTGACACTTGTCTTTTCATTCTGCTTATGGTATAATCATTTTTTGTTGTTCCGTCATGTAGATTTTTTTAGTTTTATAATTTATCAGGCTTTTACTACTTTTGGATTTTGAGTTAAGAAAGTTTTACTTTTTCTCAGGTTACAAAGAAATTCACCCATCTTTTCTCCTAATACTTGAGTAGGTTATTTTTTTTTTTTACATTTAGATATTGATCCATTTGGAATTTATCCAGCTAAAAACATGAGAAATAGATCTAGTTTTATCTTTTTCCAAATGACTAATTCGTTCCCATCACTTATTTCTTTAAAAAAAAATCCATCTTTCCTGCATTTATTTGACATATCCCTTTGTCATTAAATTTTCATATGTACTTGAGTATCTTTCTAGATTCCCCATTCTGTTTCCCTGTTCTGTTTATTCATGTGCTAATAACGTCCTGTTTTAATAATAGGGCTTTCCTGGCTATTCTTGTTTGTTTATTTTTCCAAATGTACTTTATTGCCAACTTGTCTAGCTTCACCAAAACAAAAACTTTGATGGTATTTTTATTGAGATTGCATTCTATTCATAGATTAATTCAGGAGAAATGAGCCACCCCCAGGGACCCCTTCTGCATTGGCTTCCATATGTTCTGGGTAGCTGTCTGCCTCCTCAGGCTTGTTGAGTCTGGCCCTTGAGTCTCCCTCTCAGTTCCAGCATCAGTGCCAATGCTGCTTTCCTGCCCTGCCCAGTACCGCTGCCTTACAACCCTCCCACATCCCTGCTGCTCTTTCTGTAATCTCCCTGTGGACCTCTTGCTTCCCACCTACCTTTGGCACAGCTTCTCGCTCTACTGCCTCAGCGCTCCTGCCTGGGACAGTTCCAGTCCCTGTTAATGGCTTCAGTGACCCCTTATGATCTGCAGATCAGTACCTTTAGCCCAGGTGCCTGCACAGCCAGCAGCTTGTGACTATACTCAAATGTCATGTATCTGAAACTGAGCTCATCATTGTCTCATCCCAAACAATCTTTTGTCTCTTCTAGTCGAGCACCATTGTTCATTCTGGTGCCCGAAGGCAGTGTGGCTTGCCCTAGATTCCTCCCTCTGTCCTAGCTCCTACACCCTCCCTGGTTGTTGTGCCTCCTAGATAACGTTTCCCCTTACCTCTCAGTGCTGACTCAAGAGCTCCTCTCTTGACACCTCCTGTCTCTGTGTCTCAGCTTCATTCCCTTCCATTTGACCCTGACAGGGCCACCAGAATGACCACAGTGATACCAGCAACTCCCTCCACCAGTTGTGTTCAGGCTCCTCATTGGCTCCTCCTAACAGATGGGCTGAGCTCCTTCTCATGAGAGGGCATGCTTTTACTATCTTGTTCATTCTAATACGTATACACATACAGACACATCATGTTCTTTCTCCTACCACACTTTCCATTTCAGGAATTTGGAATATTTCTGGTTTGCTGAAGAGCTGTACTCTCCCTGCTTCATAGCTTCCTCCAGTTATGTGCTCTTCCATTTGTATGGCCCGGCAGTGGTCTGCTCTCCTGCAGAGTTCTGCTTGGCTTGGATTGGTGCAGCACCCTGTGTCTGCTCTGGGATTTTCTCTGGGCTGTGAGTCCCTAGAAGGGGAGAATTGATTGACTTTCTTTCACCTGTGTGGCATGATGACTGACAAAGGTATTCAGTAAGTGCCTCCTAAGTACTCAGTGGGTGCACATAACTTACAAGTTAAAAAAATTCTGACTAGTGCTGTGACATAGAACAAATTGACTAATTTATAAGTTACACACTGTGCTTTCTGTCTCTGATTGTAAGGCTGCCTCCCCACCTCTGTGTTACACTTAAACCTTCCATGGTCTGCATCCTGGTTTCATCACTTGATGCCCCTGTAATTGTGGGAGAGTTGCATCGTTTCCCAGTCCACTGACAGGACTACTGTGGGGATGAATGAGTAAGGGCAGTTAACTGCCCATGTGGTGCCTGGTGCAAGGACGTTCTCATGCACATTTGTTGATTCTTTTATTTAGAGTCAAATTCAAACCAATGTTAGGAAAGACCTTTGCTTTAGAAGCAAACCCCACTGCTGTCAACAGACTTGCACACACACTCTCCAGGGCAAGGAAAGCAGTCTCCCTCCACTGCCTTCAGCAGAGGTCTCTCTTCTGAGCCTGTTGCCTGAATTTTATCAGAATTACGCACCCAGCCTATTACCATTATATCTTCTTCCCTGACTTCCATCTTTTTTCCTAACTTAACTACGTAGAAGTGTCTCTTCTGTTTCATAGCTAAACCCATTATTTAAAAACTTTGCTCCTCTTACTTCTAAAACCAAATTCCTGTTCTGGAGTATATGCTAGAAAACCTTTATTGAAATATTTGCATTCCTTTTATGAACTATATCTTCTTTGAAATATGATGTAAATGTTAAAATGCTAATCGTTTTTTAAAGAGTATTTTTATTTGAGCATAGTACTTTCACAAACTAAAACTGAAATTTCTTTATCTAGTCTGTCTATATCTTATGAAAATGTTGAGACAACCAAGAAGAAACTCCCTGTTCATATCTTAGATGGTCTGACCCTGAGCTATAAGGTATGTGCTGATACATTTTGTAAGAACATTGTTTTCTATTAAAATTACAACATGCAAGTAATAGGCTACTTTCTATTCTAATTTTCTGTTTTTGTTTTCATAGATCCCATGGCCTGTGGATATTGTTATAAGTTTGGAATGTCAAAAAATTTATAATCAGGTGTTCCTTCTCTTATTGCAAATAAAGTGGGCAAAATATAGTCTGGATGTTTTACTATTTGGTGGTAAGATTTGTTTTCAACAGATAAATTATAATTGAATTTTAGCCCTGAAATAAAGAAGTGGTGATCTTTGGTCATTTTTTTTGTAACACAAGTGCCCAAATGACAGGTATTTATAGCAACAGTTTTACTGTTGTCAAAATTAACTTCCCTGAATGAGATACCAGGGAATTGTACTGCAGTCATTCTGAAATGTAACAGCTTGTTGAAGAATTTGGCCAGAGTAAATATTCTTAAATTGTGCAAAAAATTTTAATGACAAAGTATTGGGACTTGGCATTTACGTTTTAATGACGGTGATAAGGGGAGCTTTTCACTGCTTTACCTTCCAGAGACATCGAAGGCAGGGTCCCTAATGTGCCTCCTGTAGAGTGCCCTTTGCAGGTTTATGACCACATCAGAAGTCCCACCCCTGTGCAGTGGCACTGGTGGGGTTTGAGTAGATGTTCTTCCCACCTACTCTGCTCTTTCAATCTTGTACAGAACTAGCTAGTACTGCTGGAAAACCACAGCTCAGAGAAGGACTTTTACGTGAACAAGACACAACTGCTCAGTTTGGACCGCAAAAGGAACCAATAAGACAACAGATTCATCGTATGTTCCTCTTGAGAGTAAAGCTCATGCACTTTGTGAACAGCTTACACAACTACATCATGACCAGGGTTTGTGTCTGGATTACTTGTGATATATTTATAAGAGCCCACAAAATAGTTGTAGACTATAAGTGTGAAAATAGCACATATAAAAGATTTGATCATAAAATAACATGCAGAGGGGGAAAATGTTTTTTTAAAATTGCCAGAGCATGTGTATCCAGAGATTCCTCCTGTCCCTCCTGTCCAGCAGCCTCTTAGGATGGGCATACCCAGAGCTCCTTTTCTGGAATTGCCTTCAGAACTTGCAGTATAGCTTTTTAAACTTTTATCAGTGATGACAGGTCTGTCCCTGTAAAATGGCTTCAAATCTTAATAACAGCCAAAATTTGTCAGACTAGTGTGGTGTGTAAGGAGGAAGATGCAGCCTGATTACAAACTTTTTTCTTAGAAACAAGAAGCAACTCATTACGAAGTAAATGAAACTGCTTTTCTTATACATCTTAAAACCAGATCTAGAGGAAGTCTGGAAGAGGAGTTCAGATATTTGAACAATAGCAGTGTTCTTGGAAGATAGTATTCATTTGGGATTTAAAATGGTTGCTTTAAAAAAAAAAACTCATTTGTACACAAATTCTGAAACTCATTTTATTTGGAAGAAGTGAGCCTTTGAAGCCTGTGTTATAGACATGATGCATATGGCAGAGGTGCTTTCTGCTTACCATGCATTGGCTTTCAGAGGCAGCCTTAAACCAATTATTGAGAGTAAACGGTAGCAGTTTAAGTTTTTGCTTCTTTCTTGTTTTCTAGTTAAAGTATTTCTATGCTACTTTTAAAGAAAGATCATTATAAAAAACATTGGAACTTATAAAAACATGTAAGTTCAATTTCCTGATAATTTAAAAAAAAAGATCAATGCATTTGTATGTGATTTGATGTACTTGCCGCTCCCCACCAGGAACACTGTTAGTCCAAAGCAAGGCATTCATTTACTATGTGAATGGATTTCCTAAAGAACTGGCCCCCACCATTATTCTAGGATAAGAATGTCAGCCTTTAAAGGAGGTACTTTGTAAAGTTTACAGATGTAATTATTGAAGAAAGAATTTGAGAGGAGTAGAAGAGGTTGGTAAAAAGTTTTGTGTCTAGCATACAAGTCCTCAGAGAAGTCTGCTCATTAAACCTTTTCATCTTTCTCTTCAAGATTCTTCACAGCACAGGGCTGGAGTTTCAACATCAAGTTGAGGAAGCCAAGGATTTAGATCAGTTGATTAAGATTCACTATAGATACTTGTCAACTATCCATGATCGATGTTTGCTGAGAGAAAAGGTATGTGAGATGTCATCTGCAGATTTGGCCACTGAGGCAGGAACGAAGCTGGTCAAGGGAGGTTGTCTCTGCTTCGGAATTTTGTACTTACAAAGCAGAATATTCTATAAGGAATGACCAAATCAAATAAAGTTACAAATTTGTGCCCTTTACTAGAAATTATGTCTAAGAGAAACAGATGAAAACTGTATTATGATCATCTGCACCCTGCACTGCACTTGGATTCAATTGGAAAATTGTGTCTCTGGTCAGGAAGTGCATCCAGCTTAGTGAAAATATATGGGATTAAGTCAATTTACAGCCATTGGATTACTTGGTTCCTTTTGTTAGTGAATTTAAATGGCCATCCTAGGAAATCGCCACTTGCTCTGTTTGTCGACTCTGTTGCTAATACTCCCTGTATCACAAGTGAATTAGGTGCATGGCCTGATTCCAAGTGCACTTATTCACAGCCTAGCACCCTTTTATATTATGTTGAAGGCTGTCATTGCATTGATGAACTTTTTCTGTGACTCATGTGGATTAAATAAAAGTGTTGGTGTTAGTGTCCATAGTTACAGAGCCTGTATTCTGTCTGTGGCTTTAATCTCCAGGTCAGTTTTGTGAAAGAAGCCATCATGAAGGTACTGAATTTGGCTCTTATGTTTGCAGATGGTTGGCAAGCAGGTCTGGGGGCATGGCAGTAAGTATGTAGCTTGTGGAACCTCTGCATTTTGACCATTTCAGCTTCCTTTTAAAACTGGCTTTATGAATGACTGCTTTTCTATGAGGGCTCACTGAAGAGTGGTGGGCACAAACTTTCAGCTCTGGGACTAGAGAGTGGGGCGCTGCCATTTTCTCTGCCCCCCATTGATGCTGAAAGCCTTCAGGGAGCAAAACAGCACCACAAAGTAGAATCCAGAGCCACTAACACTGAACTTGGCCTCCCAGCAAGGGAGGCGCAGTTTCACCACCGCAAGGGCACCTGAGAATCAGTGTAACAGGGCCCTCCCCCAGAAGACCAGCAGGAGCAACCAACCAGCACCAAATTTACCAGTCATAAAGAACTGTAAAACTTCAGCTCTTGGGGAAGCAGTATATAGCATTTGTGGTTGTTTTATTATTCTTTAATCTTTCTGTTTTATTTTTTCTTCTGCTGTTTTCTTATTTTTTCTTTTTTTTTATTTTTATATATATGTTATATATATATATGCTTTCTATTCATTGTATATTTTATTTTACTTTGTGTGTGTGTATATATATATACATATGCATATATATATGTATATGTATATGTATATGTATATGTATATGTATGTATGTTTTCTTTCCTATTTTGGAATCTAGTTTCTTTTAACAGGCAGACCAAAATAAACCCAGGACTAGTATTTTGTTTTGTTCGGTTCATTTTTGGTTTGACTTTTTCTTATTTTGTCTTGTTTTTGTTTTCTTCTGATTTGTTATTTTTTTCTGTTGTTCTTGTTGGTATTGTTGTCTTTTCTCTTTCTTCTTTTCTGGACATAATGACCAGATGGAGAAATTCACATGAAAGAAAGAAAAGGGGGTAGCACTCAATGCCAGGGATTTAAATATGGATATAACTAAGATGTCTGAACTAGAATTTAAAACAATTATAAAGATACTGGCTGGGCTTGAAAAAACCGTAGAAGACACTACAACATCCCTTACTGGAGAAATAAAAGCTAAAATCTAATCAGGGCAAAATTTAAAATGCTATTACTGAGATGCAGTCAAAAATGGAGGCTCTAACAGCGAGGATGAATGAGGCAGAGGAGAAGTAAGTGATACAGAAGACAAGATGATGGAAAATAAAGAAGCTGGAAAGAAAAGAGACAACTACTGGATCACAAAAGGAGGCTGTAAGAAATTAGCGATTCCATAAAGCAAAATAATATCCAGATAATAGGGGTCCCAGAAAATGAAGAGAGAGAGGGGCAAAAGGTTCATTTGAACAAATTATAGCTGAGAACTTCCCTAATCTGGGGAGGGAAACAAGCATTCAAATCCAGGAAGCACAGAGAACTGCACCCTCAAAATCAGTAAAAGCAGGTCAACCCCTCGACATGATGGCGAAGCTTGCAAATTTCAGAAGTAAAGAGAGAATCCTGAAAGCCACTCGGGACAGTAGGTCCGGAACCTGCTAGAGTAGAAACATAGACTGGCAACAGAGCTGGCCACAGAGACCTGGCAGGCCAGAAAGGACTGGCATGATACATTCAATGGGCTAAATGGGGGAAATATGCTGCCAAGAATACTTTATCCAGCAAGGCTGTCATTCAGAATAGAAAGAGAGATAGAGTTTCCAGGAAAACAAAAACCAAAGGAATTTGTGAACATTAAACCAGCCCTGCAAGAAATATTAAAGGGAATACTTTGAGCGAAGAGAGAGCCCAAAAATAACAGAGACTAAAAAGCAACAGAGGCAATCTACAGGAACAGTGACTTTACAAGTAATAGAATTACACTAAACTCATATCTTTCAGTAAATTACTCTGAATGTAAATGGACTAAGTGCTCCAATCAAAAGACATAGGGTATCAGAATGTATAAAAAAATAAGACCTATCAATGTGCTGCTTACAAGAGACTCATTTTAGATTCAACAACACCTCCAGATTGAAAGTGAGGGGGTGGAGAACCATTTGTCATACTAATGGGCATCAAAAGATAGCCAGAGTAGTCATCCTTAGACAAACTGGATTCTAAATCCAAGACTGTAATAAGAGATGAAGAAGGACACTATATCATAATTAAAGGGTCTATCCAACAAGAAGATCTAACAGTTCTAAATATTTATGCCCCTGATGGAGCAGCCAAGCATATAAACAAAATTAAAGAAACACATTGATAATAATATACTAATAGTAGGGGACTTTAACACCCCACTCATAGCAATGGACAGATGATTTAAGCAGAAGATCAACAAGGAAACAAAGACTTTGAAAGAAACACATTGTTAATAATATAATAATAGTAGGGGACTTTAACACCCCACTCACAGCAATGGACAGATCATCTAAGAAGAACATCAACAAGGAAACAAGGGCTTTGAAAGACATTATAATGGACCAGATGGACTTCACAGACATATTCAGAGCATTTAATTCTAAAGCAACAGAATACACATTCTTCTCAATTACACATGGAGCGTTCTCCAGAATAGATCACATACTGGGTCACAAATCAGGTCTCAGCTGTACCAAAAGACTGAGATTATGACATGCCTATTTCAGACCACAGTGCTTTAAAACTGGAACTCAATCACAAGAGAAAATTTGGAAGGAACACAAATACTTGGAGGTTAAAGAGCATCCTACTAAGGAATGAATGGGTCAGCCAGGAAATTAAGAATTTAAAAAACGCGTGGAAGAAAATGAAAATGAGAACATGACAGTTCAAACCCTTGGGCTACAACAAACCTGATTATAAGAGGGAAGTATATAGCAATACAAGCCTTCCTCAAGAAGCAAGAAAAATCTCAAATACAGAACCTTACCTTACACCTAAAGGAGCTGGGAAAAGAACATGAAATAAAGCCTAAATCCAGGAGGAGATGAGAAATAATAAAGATTAGAGCAGAAATCAATGACATGGGGAGGGGGGACAATAGAACAGATCGATGAAACTAATTGCTGGTTCTTTGAAATAATAAGATCGATAAACCCCTAGCCAGGTTATCAAAAAGAAAAGAGAAAGGACCCAAATCAATAAAATCATAAATGAAAAGAGGAGAAATCAGAACCAACACCAAAAAAATACAAACTACATGGCAACAAATTGGGCCATCTGGAAGAAATGGATGCATTCCTAGAAACTTAAAAACTAGCAAAACTAGAACAGGAAGAAATAGAAAACCTGAACAGACCCATAACCAGCAAAGAAATTGAATAAGTAATCAAAAATCTCCCAACAAATAAGAGTCCAGGGCCAGATGGCCTCCCAGCAGAATCTACCAATCATTTAAAGAAGAATTAATACCTATTCTTCTGAAGCTGTTTGAAAAAATAGAAATGGCAGGAAAACTTCCAGACTCACTCTGTGAGGCCAGCATTACCTTGATCCCAAAACCAAAGACCCCACCAAAAAGGAGAATTACAGACCAAATCTCTGATGAAGATAGATGCAGAAATTCTCACCAAGATACTAGCTAATAGGATCCAGCAGTACATTAAAAGGCTTATTCACCAGGGCCAAGTGGGATTTATTCCTGGGAAGGGTGGTTCAACATCCTCAAACCAATCAAGGTGATACACCACATTAGGAAAAGAAAGGACAAGAACCATATGATCCTCTTAATGCAGAAAAAACATTTGACAAAATACAGCATCCTTTCTTGATAAAAACCCTCAAAAAGTAGGGATAGAGGGAACATTCCTCAACATACAAAAAAACCCAGTGAGTATCATCCTCAAGGGGGAAAAACAGAGCTTTTCCCCTAAGGTAAGGAACACGACAGGGATGTCCATTCTCACCACTGTTGTTCCACATAGTACTGGCAGTCCTAGCCTCAGCAACCAGACAACAAAAAGAAATAAAAGCCATCCAAATTGGAAAAAAAGTCAACTTTCACCCATCACAGATGACATGATAATCTATGTTGAAAACCTAAAAGACTCCACCCACAAATTACTAGAACTCCTACAAAAATTCAGCAAAGTGGCAGGATATAAAATCAACGTACAGAAGTCAGTTGCATTTCTGTACACCCACCAATGAGACAGAAGGAGGAGAAAGCAAGGAATCCATCCCATTCACAATTGCACCAAAAACCATAAGATACTTAGGAGTAAACCTAATCAAAGAGGTAAAAGATCTGTACTCTGAAGAGTATAAGCACCCTTCTGAAAGAAATGGAAAAACATTCCATGCTCATGGATTGGAAGAACAAATGTTGTTAAAAATTTCTGTGCTACCCAGAACAATCCACACATTCAGTGCAGTCCCTATCAAAACACAGCTTGCATTTTTCACAGAGCTGTAACAAATAATCCTAAAATTCGTATGGAACCTAGAAAAGACCCTGAGTAGCCAAAGGAATATTGAAAAAGAGCCAAAGCTGGAGGCATCACAATTCTAGACTTCACGCTGTAATACAGACTGTAATCATCAAGACAGTATGGTACTGGCATAAAAACAGACATATAGATCAATGGAACAGAACAGAGAAGCTAGAGATGGACCCTTAACTCTATGGTCAACTAATCAACAAAGCAGGAAAAAATATCCAGTGGAGAAAAGACAGTCGCTTCAGCAAATGGTGTAGGGAAAATTGGACAGCCACATGCAGAAGAATGAAACTGAACCACTGTCTTACACCATACACAAAAATAAACTCAAAATGGATGAAAGACCTCAATGTGAGACAGGAATCCATTAAAATCCTAGAGGAGAACACTGGCAGCAACCTCTTTGCCCTCAGCCGCAGCCACTTCTTGCTACACATGTCTCCGAAGGAAAGGGAGACAAAAGCAAAAATGAACTATTGGGACTTCATCAAGATAAAAAGCTTCTGCAAAACAAAGGAAACAGGCAACAAACTAAAGGCAGCCTATGGAATGGGAGAAGATACAAATGACATCAGATAAAAGGCTAGTACCCAAACTCTATAAAGAACTTATTGGGACACCTGGGTGACTCAGTCGGTTAAGCGTCTATCTTCAGCTCAGGTCATGATCCCTGGGTCCTGGAATGGAGCCCACATTAGGCTCCCTGCTCAGCGGGGAGTCTGCTTCTCCCTCTGCCTGCTGCTCCGCCCGGCTTGTGCTCTATTGCTCGCTCTCTCTGAAAAATAAATAAAATCTTAAAAAAAAAAAAAAAAAACTCACCAAACTCAACACCTAAAAAACAATCCAGTCAAAAAATGGGCAGAAGACATGAACAGATATTTCTCCAGAGAAGACCTACAAATGGCCAACAGACACAGGAAAAAATGCTCAACATCACTCAGCATCAGGGAAATACAGATCAAAACCACTGTGAGATACCATCTCTCACACCAGGCAGAATGGCTAAAATTAACAACTCAAGAAAGAACAGATGTTGGCAAGGATGTAGAGAAGGGGGAATCCTCTTACCTTGTTGGTGGGATGCAAATTGGTACAGACACTCTGGAAAACAGTATGGAGACTCCTCAAAAAGTTAAAAACAGAGCTAGCCTATGACCCAGCAACTGCACCACTATGTATTTATCCAAAGGATACAAACATAGTGATTCAAAGGGGCACGTGCACCCCAATGTTTATAGCAGCAATGTCCACAATACTCAAGCTATGGAAAGAGCCCAGATGTCCATCAACAGATGAATGAGTAAAGATGTGGTGTGTATATATACAGTGGTATATTACTCAGCCATCAAAAAGAATGCAGTCTTGCCATTTGCAATGACATGTGGATGGAACTAGAGGGTATCATGCTAAGCGAAGTAAGTCAGAGAAAGACAAATACCATATGATTTCACTCATGTAGAATTTAAGAAACAAAACAGATGAACATAGGGGAAGGGAAGGAAAAATGAAATAGGAAAACGGAGGCAAACCATAAGAGACCCTTAACTATAGAGAACAAACTGAGGGTTGCTGAAGGGGAGGTGGGTTTAGGGATGGGGTAACTGGGTGATGGGCATTAAGGAAAGCACTTGAAGTAAAGAGCAGTGGATGTTGTATAGAATTGAGGAATCACTAATTCTATCACAGAAACTAATAATACAGGTTATGTTAATTAAATTGAATTTAAATTAAAAATTTTTTAAACAGGCTTTATTTTAGAAACCCTTTTTTGTAAAGTACATTGTGGGAGTCTTTTTACATCTTGGCAGTGTATTACACATCACTTATATTAAGGGAAGAGTTGAAGTTTTTCACTTTAGGCAGAATCAAAAGTGTGCAGTTCTTTTATGAGTTGTAAAACAAGAAGAAATGTCTGAAACATAATTGGAACAAGTAAATATTCTTAGATTGCATTCATGTTTACTTGTATAGGTTTTGTTAATTATGAACACTTTTCAAACATACACACAAGTAGAACTGCATAACAAACTCTGGGTGTCTACCCCCATTCATAACTTGCTGAGTTATTTTAAGGCAAATTGGATGTCTTGGTAGGCTATTGTCCAAAATCATGTAGAAAGACAGGTGCTGGGGCGCCTGGGTGGCTCAGTTGTTAAGCATCTGCCTTCGGCCCAGGGTGTGATCCCAGGGTCCTGGGATCGAGCCCTGCATCAGGCTCCTCCGCGGGGAGCCTGCTTCTTCCTCTCCCACTCCCCCTGCTTGTGTTCCCTCTCTCGCTGGCTGTCTCTCTCTGTCAAATGAATAAATAAAATCTTAAAAAAAAAAAAAAAAAGACAGATGCCATGAAATCAGAGGACAGTTGTGCAGCCAGGAGCTTGCTCTTCATATCTAGAGTACCATCCTCTACTGTTAACCTGTAAACCTTCAGTAGTTTGTCCCTGTCTTGTTCATAAAATTAATGTAATGGTAATGCCTCTGTTACTTCCCTAAAATAAATGCACAAGTCTGGCCAACCAGAGTGTTGGAATAATAGCTTGTACTTGTCAGTAAGGAGGTGAGAGTTCATGATAGTGCTAATCAAATTTAAAATTTTAATCTATGGCTGTACCAGAATACTCTGAATGAAGAAACTAAGTGTAGTTTAGAATTCTTAATTGCAGGATAAAAATAAAAGTCTTACTTGCTTTGTTAAGGCAGTCTCAAAGTATGGAAAGCATATTTTTCTTTCCATATCACTGTGAGGTAGAGGAGAAAATAACACTGCTGCATATGCTTGGCTAAAATTGAATTGTTTCAGTTTCTTCAACAAGTAAATTGTGGGGAAAAACAACCAGGAGTGAGGAGGTCTTCAGAAGCATTATCAGCCATTATAGTGCGTGGAAATTAATTGATCCTGATTCAGACTTACAGCAGAAGAGTGAAAAATTTCAAAAGCAACGTGAATTTTGAACACTGGTTACTTGATGACATTAAAAAATCATTGTTAAATTTTTTCAAGCAATTAGTATTGTGGCTATGTTTTAAAATGAATCTTTATCTTTAATGTATACACACTGAAATATTTATGACAGAAGGGCTATGATGTCTCAGATTTGCTTCTAAATGTGGTGGGGCTGGGCTGTGCACAGAGCCTCTAGGCAGTAGATGGCTGCAGAAGCTGGTTGTGGGTGTGTGAGTGTCCTCTGCGCTCTCTGTTTTGTATGTTCCATATTGCCCATGATAAAGTTTTTTTTTTTTTGAGATTTTATTTTTTATAACTTATTATTTAAATTCAATTAGTTAACATATAGTGTATCATTAGTTTTAGATGTAGAGTTCAGTAATTCATCAGTTGCATTAGAACACCCAGTGCTCATTACATCACGTGCCCTCCTTAATGCCCATCACCCAGTTACCCCATCCCCCACCCACTTCCCCCCCAGCAAACCTCAGTTTGTTCCCTATAGTTAAGAGTCTCTTATGGTTTGTCTCCCTCTCTGATTTCGTCTTATTTGATTTTTCCCTCCCATTTTTTAATAATTTTAAAATGTAGGGTTTTATATCTTTATAATTTGTTTCAAAAAGAAGATATGCAAATGAAAAATACAGAAATGTGTAATGGAAAAGGGAACATCCCTAGTCATCCCAGCTTCGGAACACAGTACCACCCAAAAAGAGCACAGTTTTATGTCCTGATGACTTTTTCCTTCAAATATTTGGAAAGCTTATATTTTAAAGTGGGGCGGGAAGTTTTCTACTTCGTAATCTTTAGATTTAGGAAATTAAACTGAAGTACATTTGAAATTACTCCAAAGATGTTTTGTAGCCTACCCATTAACCCTTTATTTACTTACTTAAATTGAAATTTACTTTCTTTCCTAGAATGGAATCTATCGAGAAAATGGAGTCTGATTTTAAAAACTGCCATATGTTTCTTGTAACCATTTTAAACAAAGCTGTCTGTAGAGGATCCTTTCCCCATCGTGAGTATACCATAGTAAATTCTTACTGCTTTTATATTTTCTTGTAGCTAAGTCTACTGTTTAGTACTAATCTCATGAAGAATGAGAATTTTTCACCATTTCAAACCTGGAACATCCCTCAGCAGTTGTGCCATGCTTTGACTTGTTTTTTCAGAATTACAATGTGATGAGTGAATATCAAACGTAAAACACTGAGACTGCGGATAATGCTTTTTAGTATATGATTTGTTACACCAGTGGATTTCTATAACTATTATTAAGTAAAGCAGATGACAGAATAGATTTCAGTCATACTTTATTATTATGTGTAGCTCTTGTAATTATTCCTTTTCAAAAGATAAGCATTGTTTTTTTTCCCCACAATTTTTTTAATTTTTTTTTAAATTTTTTTTAAAAGATTTTATTTATTTATTTGACAGAGATAGAGACAGCCAGCGAGAGAGGGAACACAAGCAGGGGGAGTGGGAGAGGAAGAAGCAGGCTCCTAGCGGAGGAGCCTGATGTGGGGCTCGATCCCATAACACCGGGATCACACCCTGAGCCGAAGGCAGACGCTTAACCGCTGTGCCACCCAGGCACCCCTTTTTCCCACAATTTTAAAAACTTGAGGAAAGTACAAGTGTAACAGTTCAAAATACCACATGAGGCAGACAGGTCTGTGGATTGAGTCACAGGGAAAAGAGAGCTGTTTCATCTGTAGAAACAGAGGACTAAGTAATATCTCTTTGCACAGCTTTTTTTTTTTTTTAAGGATAATTCAACCACAGAAATAACCTTTATTCACTAAAATTCAAAGTATCTGTCCCAATAGCATCCTTCCAAGATATCATGCACAGCTTTTTTTTTTGAAGCGTGCAGAATCTCTTCCCTTTTTCTGCATATTCTAATTGTGATATGCTAATTAAGAGACGGTGAACATTTTTAAAAAACACTATGTTAGAAATGTGTTAGAGAAAACATTGACTCATTTGTCCATTTTTGCATTGGGTGATTGTTATGCGAATAGGATCCATTCACAGGTTAGAACATAGCATTTTATTATGAACTGACTCTAGGTTCTATGACATAGGGAACAACTGTGATTTGTTCAGTGAAATGCCAGATGTTTTGTTTTCAACATTAATCTAAAATACAAAATAAATCACTACTTTTTCAATTTGTATTTAGTAAGCCATTATCATCTTTATTTACATTTAAAATAATCAATACTTAAAAATTGGAAAGTCATGGGGGCGCCTGGGTGGCGCAGTCGTTAAAGCGTCTGCCTTCGGCTCAGGGCGTGATCCCGGGGTTCCGGGATCGAGTCCCACATCGGGCTCCTCCGCTAGGAGCCTGCTTCTTCCTCTCTCACTCGCCTGCTGTGTTCCCTCTCTCGCTGGCTGTCTCTCTGTCACATAAATAAATAAAATCTTTAAAAAAAAAAAAAAAATTGGAAAGTCATTAAATACTTTCAGTTCTGAAATTGTTGAGGCCTTATTTTCAAATATTTAAACCTGTTTTTTAACCTTATTTTTATTCTTTCCACAGTGGAATCTCTCGCACTGTCACTCATGGCTGGCATGGAACAAAGTTAAATATCTTTAATGTAGTAAATACCTAAGATTTGATCTTTATATATAAATAATTCCACCACATGCAGCTGAGAAATCAGAATCTCTATTTTGGTTCAGTTTAAAAACAGTTGTTTACTGTCTCGACAAGTACATTTGTAGGTGTTTTCTTTGGAGATTATTGGATAGTATGTAAGGTTATGTGCATAAAATTATATCAATAAAGAAAAATGTATATAAGCTGTCTGTACTTATATTTCCTACTCTAAGATACATTTATGGTATTGATACCTTTAAAGGTGAATTATGTCATTTTTGGAAATGCAGTTATTGGCATTAAAAAGAAAGCATTTTAAATTCTTCTGTTCTCCTTTTGCTTGGTCACAGAAACTTTTATATAGTTTTTCTTTGTTTCTGTTTTTTTTTTTTTTTTTAGGTCTTAAATTCAAGTAGGTTAACATACACTGTGTTACTAATTTCAGGAGTAGAATTTAGTGATTCATCATTTGCATATAACATCCACTGCTCTTTACTTCAAGTGCTTTCCTTAATGCCCATCACCCAGTTACCCCATCCCTAAACCCACCTCCCCTTCAGCAACCCTCAGTTTGTTCTCTATAGTTAAGGGTCTCTTATGGTTTGCCTCCCTGTTTTCCTATTTTATTTTTCCTTCCCTTCCCCTATGTTCATCTGTTTTGTTTCTTAAATTCTACATGAGTGAAATCATATGGTATTTGTCTTTCTCTGATTTACTTCGCTTAGCATGATGCTGTCAAGGTCCATCCACGTTGTCACTAATGGCAGGATTAACTTTTTTAAGGTTGAATAATATTCCACTGTGTATATATGCCGCAGTTTCTTTATCTATTCATCCTTCATTCATCTGTTGATGGACATCTGGGCTCTTTCCATAGCTTGGGTATTGTGGACATTGCTGCTATAAACATTGGGGTGCACGTGCCCCTTTGAATCACTATGTTAGTATCCTTTGGATAAATACATAGCGGTGCAGTTGCTGGGTCATAGGCTAGCTCTGTTTTTAACTTTTTGAGGAGTCTCCATACTGTTTTCCAGAGTGTCTGTACCAATTTGCATCCCACCAACAAGGTAAGAGGATTCCCCCTTCTCCACATCCTTGCCAACATCTGTTCTTTCCTGAGTTGTGATTTTAGCCATTCTGACCAGCTCTTTATTTCATTGATCTGTTCTGGTTTTGTTGTTGTTGTTTCTACATATATATATATATATATTAACATTTATGTATTTATTTGAGAGAGAAAGCATTGTGGGGAGGGGCAGAGAGAGAAGGAGAGAGAGTCTTAAGCAGACTCCACACTGAGCACAGAGCCCAGTGCAGGGCTCAGTCTCAAGATTCCAAGATCACGACCTTAGCGTAAACCAAGAGTTGGATGCTTAAGTGATTGTGCCACCTGGGTGCTCTTCTGTATCATTTATTTCTGTTCTGTATTATTTCCCTTCTCCTGGCTTTAGGCTTTATTTGCTGTTCCTTTTCTAGCTTCTTAAGGTGTAAGGTTAGGTAGTGTTTGAGACTGCTCTTGCTTCTTGGGGTGGGCCTGTATTACAATATACTTACCTCTTAGGGCCACTTTTGCTGCATTCCAAAGGTTTTGGACTGTCATGTTTTCATTCTCATTTGATTCCATGTATTTTTTTATTTCTTCTTTAATTTCCTGGTTTACCCATTCATTTATTAGTAAGATGTTTTTTAATCTTCATGTATTTGTGCTCTTTCCACATTTTTTTCTTGTGGTTGACTTCAAGTTTCATAGTGTTGTGATCTGAAAATTTGCATGGTATAATCTTGATCTTTTTATACTTGCGAAGTCCAGGTTTGTGACCCAGTATGTGATCTATTCTGGAGAATGCTCCCTGTGCACTTGAAAAGAATGTGTTTTCCTTTGCTTTAGGGTGAAATGTTCTGAATATATCTATTAAGTCCATCTGGTCCAGTGTGTCACTCAAAGCCATTGTTTCCTTGTTGATTTTCTGCCTAGATGATCTGTCTATTGCTGTGAGTAGGGTGTTAAAATCCTCTACTATTACTGTATTATTATCAATGAGTTTCTTTATGTTTGTTATTAATTGATTTATATATTTGGGTGCTCCCAAGTTGGGGGCATAAATATTTACAATTACTAGATCTTCTTGTTGGATAGAACCCTGAATTATAATATAGTGCCCTTCTTCATCTCTTATTACAGTCTTTGGTTTAAAATGTAGTCTGTCTGTTATAAGTATGGCTACTCTGACTTTCTTTGATGTCCATTAGCAGGATAAATGGTTCTCTGCCCCCTCACTTTCAATCTGGAGGTGTCTTAGGTCTAAAATGAATCTCTTCTAGGCAGCATATAGATGGATCTTGTTTTTTATTCATTCTGATACCCTATGTCTTTTGATTGGAGCAGTTAGTCCATTTTACATTTGGAGTGATGATTGAAAGATACCAATTCATTGCTGATGGGTGGGGACGGAGGGGGGACAGTAGGGGGAATGGTGTTGCCCTGCTCTCTAGACCCCTGAGCAGTGAGTTCACACCTACCTCTCTTCAGGAAGCTCTCACAAAAGATCAAACAATCACCCCTCTTGTGTCCCCAGCTTCCTTCAGATCCCTGCCTTCACCCTGCTTGCATCCGCCTGCTGGGTGGTATAGTACTCCTGTGTTTTATCTCAGGCGTGCGTGGGGCTGGGTTTCAAAACTCCAAATTTTAGAGATCCCTGGGGCGCAGACCCATGCTGATCCTCTGGGGGAGGGTCTCCCCATGCTTTTGCCATTTGCCGGTTTGTCCTAGAAATCAGTTGTGTGATAGCGCAGCAGTTTGAAGTTTATGGTAAAGATCAGCAAAAAGACAGCACCATGGCTTGCTGCCCTCAGCTGGTATCGTTGTTCCTATGCAAGGGAACAGGGCAGCTCAGTGGTGCCCATGAGGTCCTTTGTCCCTGGAGCTGTTGTGCCCCTTCTCCCAAATGTACTCCAGGCAGGGGAATTGCTTCTCCCCGTGCAACCAAGGAGATCCTGAGACCACGCTGCCTGTTCTACCCTCCTTTCCCACCAGAGCACTGCCGAGCCCAGCAGGCACAACCCTGGTGATGGCACGGACCTCCAAAACTTCAGACTTTGTGCTCCGCTGCTTGTCAGTGCTTGTCGTAGTCAGCCCCTTTCCTTTTCCCAGGCAGTGGTTTTGGAGAAGTTTTTCTTGTGCAATGCCCTGCATGCTGATGCTGATTCACTGTGTGTGTGTCTCTCCCTGTCTTTCTCTCTCTCTCTCTCTCTCTATCTCTCTCGATCTCTCTCCCCACTCTCCATGATCAGGGCTCCCTCCCCATTACAGCACCCTCAGTTCTTTTCTCCCCCCAAATCAACTCTCCACAGTTCCTACCTTCCATGATGTCATTTTTTGCTTCCTCTTGTGGAGTTTTCCTCTCTCAATCCTCAGATCAATTTCTTGGGTGTTCAAAATTATTTGACATTTATCTAGTTGTGTTTGAGGGATGAGGCAAGCTTAGCCCGCACCCCCCCCCCCACTCCTCCACCATCTTAACTCCTCTCTGCAAAAGGATTTTTAAATTGACTTTTATTTTAATTTGACATCTGGCTAAAATAAACAAAGGAAATATACAAAGGATGGCTTTCAGATAATCAAATTACCATTTAGGATGTATTATAATGAACATGGACATTCCTATGTCTGATGGTGAAAATGACAAGGTATAATTAATTTATTGAAGATAAATATGCTCTTGTTTATGATGTATTTGTTTCTCATTTGTCCTCTTCACTGCACTGTGAGATCCTTGGGCACAGGCCTATATCTGACCATGTTATGGTCAGTATCTGTCATGGGGCAAGGTGTACAGGAGGTGCTCAGTGTGTGTTTAAAGAGTAAATACCTCGCACAATGAAAAATGGGTTATCTGTGTCATGAACCTGTATGTCCTCATATAAAACAGAATCAGTGTATAAAATGCACTACATGTTGTATTCCAGCATATGAGAAGAAGTGCAGTTATGCTCTTTTTGTTTCTTTGCTTTTACAAATCAGGTCAGATTCTTTGCATTGAATTAGGACACTGTATTGAACTTCAGTTTGAATTAAGTTTTCCATTTACTAGTTTGTAAATTGACTTTCTCTTTTTTTTTTTTTTTAAACTTTTATATTTAAGTAATCTCTACACCCAACATGGGGCTCAAACTTACAACCACAAGATCAAGAGTCACATGCCCTACCAACTGAGCCAGACAGGTATCTCTGCTTTCTATTTTTAAAGTCAAGTTTATTGAGGAAAAACTTGGGGTAAAAGTTGCTCTTTTTAGATCTGTAGCTCTTTGAATTCTGATGTACCCATTAGTCCAGTCAAAATAGAGAACACTTTTATCATCTCCAGTTCTCACATGCCCCTTTGTGTCAGTCTCTCCCTTGAACACCAGCCCCTTGCAACAACTTAATCTGTATTCTATCCGATGATGTTGTCTTTTCCAGAATATCATAAAACACGAAACCACATATTATTTTTTTAAAATAATTTTTTATTATGTTAGTCACCATACAGTGCATCCCAAGTTTTTGATGTAAGCTTCCATGATTCATTACTTGCGTGTAACACCTAGCGCACCGTGCAATACGTGCCCTCCTTAATAGCCATCACCAGCCTATCCCGATCCCTCACCGCACTCCCCTCTAAAGCCCTCAGTTTGTTTCCCAGAGTCCATAGTCTCTCATGGTTCATTCCCCCGTCTTTTTACCCTCCCTTCCTTCTTCCGTTTCTTCTCCTACCGATCTTCCTACTTATGTTCCATAAATGAGTGAAATCATGTGATAATTGTCTATCTCGACTTGACTTATTTCACTTAGCATACTCTCCTCCAGTCCCGTCCATGTTGCTGCAAATGTTGGGTAATCATTCTTCCTGATGGCTGAGTAATATTCCATTGTATGTATGGACCACATCTTCTTTATCCATTCGTCTATTGATGGGCATCTTGGCTCCAAACCCAAAAGACTCCACCCCCAAATTACTACAACTTATAGAGCAATTCAGTAATGTGCCGGGATACAAAATCAATGCTCAGAAATCAGTTGCATTTCTATACACGAACAATGAGAATGAAGAAAGAGAAATTAGGGAACCCATTCCATTTACAATAGCACCAAGAATCATACGTTATCTCGGAATTAACTTAACCAGAGACGTAAAGGATCTGTATTCTAGAAACTACAAATCACTCTTAAAAGACATTGAAGAAGACACAAAAAGATGGAAAAATATTCCATGCTCATGGATCAGAAGAATAAACATAGTTAAAATGTCAGTGCTACCCAGAGCAATCTATACTTTCAATGCCACCCCGATCAAAATACCAATGACATCTTTCAAAGAACTGGAACAAACAGCCCTTAAATTTCTGTGGAACCAGAAAAGGCCCCGAATCGCCAAGGAAGTGTTGAAAAGGAAAAACAAAGCTGGGGGCATCATGTCGCTGGATTTCAAGCTATACTACAAAGCTGTGATCACAAAGCCAGCATGGTACTGGCACAAAAACAGACACATAGACCAATGGAACAGAACAGAGAACCAAGAAATGCACCCTCGGCTCTTTGGGCAACTAATCCTTGACAAAGCAAAAAAAAACATCCAGTGGAAAAAAGACAGTCTCTTCAATAAAGGGTGCTGGGAAAATTGGACAGCTGCATGCAAAGAATGAAACTTGACCACTCTCTCACACCATACACAAAGATAAACTCCAAGTGGATGAAAGACCTCGATGTGAGACAGGAATCCATCAAAATCCTAGAGGAGAACATAGGCTGCAACCTCTTTGACATAGGTCACAGCAACCTTTTTCATGACACATCCCCAAAGGCAAGAGAAACAAAAGAAAAAATGAACTTGTGGGACTTCCTCAAGATAAAAAGCTTCTGCACAGCCAAGGAAACAGTCCAAAAAACTAAGAGGCAGCCCACGGAATGGGAGAAGATAATTGCAAATGACACTACAGATAAAAGATTAGTACCAAGATCTACAAAGAGCTTCTCAAACTCAATACATATGAAACAAATAATCAAATCAAAAAATGGGCAGAAGATACGAACAGACATTTTTCCAGTGAAGACGTACAAATGGCTAACAGACACAGGAAAATATGTTCAAAATCATTAGCCATCAGGGAAATTCAAATCAAAACCACACTGAGATACCACCTTATGCCGGTTAGAATGGCACAAATGGACAAGGCAGGAAACAACAAATGTTGGAGAGGATGTGGAGAAAAGGGATCCCTCCTGCATTGTTGGTGGGAATGCAAGTTGGTACAGCCACTCTGGAAAACAGTGTGGAGGTCCCTTCAAAAGTTAAAAATTGAGCTACCCTATGATCCAGCCATTGCACTACTGGGTATTTACCCCAAAGATACAGACGTAGTGAAGAGAAAGGCCATGTGCACCCAATGTCCATAGCAGCATTGTCCACAATAGCTAAATCGTGGAAAGAGCCGAGATGCCCTTCAACAGATGACTGGATTAAGAAGATGTGGTCCATAATACAATGGAATATTACTCAGCCATCGAAAAGAACGATTTCTCAACATTTGCTGCAACATGGACGAGACTGGAGGAGATCATGCTAAGCGAAGTAAGTCAAGTAGAGAAAGACAATTATCATATGGTTTCACTCATTTATGGAACATAAGAAGTAGGAAGATCGGTAGGAGAAGAAAGGGAAGAAAAAGGGGGGGGTAAACTGAAGGGAATGAGCCATGCGAGACTATGGACTCTCGGAAACAAACGGAGGGCTTCAGAGGAGAGGGGGGTGAGGGAATGGGATAGGCTGGTGATGGGTATGTGGAGGGCCACGTATTGCATGGTGGACTGGGTGTTATACTACAACTACTGAATCATCGAGCCTTACATCGGAAAGCCGGGGATGTACTGTAGTGGTGATCACATAATATAATAAAAATCATTAAAATCATTATTCACCACGACCAAGTGAATTTATTCCTGAGCTGTGGCAAGGGTTTCAACATCCATGAGATCTATGAATTTGATATCATCCACATTAAAAAAAAGAAAGCACAGAACGATATGATCCTCTCAATAAGCAGAAAAAGCTTTTTGACAAAATGCATCCTTTCTTGCTTGACTCTCTGCAGTGTGGGAAGAAGGACATACCTCAATATCATAAAAGCCATTTATGAAACCCACACAAACATCATGCTCGGTGGGAAAAACGAGAGCTTTCCCGAAGTTCAGGAACAACAGGGATGTCCACACTCACTACTGTTGTTCACCATAGTACTGGAAATCCTACCCTCAGCAATCTGTTGCTAACAGACATGTAAATAAAAGTTAAAATAGACTACTATGATCCAGCAGGTGGCACTACTAGAGTATTTACCCAAAGAATACAAAAATACAGGTTTGAAGGCATACATGAACCCCAATGTTTATAGTAGCACTATCAACAACAGCCAAACTATGGAAAGAGCCCAAATGTACATCAACTGATGAATGGACCAGAGAAGATGTGAATTATATATATGCAATAAGAATATTACTCACCTATCAAAGAATGAAATCTTGCCATTTGCAATGACGAGGATGGAGCTAGAATGTATTATGTTAAGTGAAGAATAAGACAGGAGACTAAGACAAATGCCATGTGATTTCCACTCATATGTGGAGTTTAAGAAAGAAAACAGATGAACACATGGGAAGGGAAAAAAGAGAGAGAGGAAGGAACAAACCATAGGAGACTCTTTTCTTTTTTTAATGATTTTTATTATATTATGTTAGTCAGTCACCAGCAGTACATCCCACAGTTTCAGACATGGTAAGCTCGATGATTCCATTAGTTGCTATAACACCCAGTGCCTTTTATGTTTGCCCTCCTTACTACCCATCACGCATTCCCCATTCCCCCAACCCCCTCCCTCTGAGGCACTCAGTTTGTTTCCCATAGTCCATAGTCTCTCATGTTTCAGTCCCCTTTGAGACTCTTTACGACAGAGAACAAACTGAGGTTTGGTGGGAAAGGAGGTGGGTGGGGGATGGGCTTTATGATGGAGTGATGGTGATAAGAGGCAATTTGTCATAAAAATATCAAGAATTGTTGACTCACAAATTCTACCCCAGAAAACAATATTGCCTATGTGTTAACTGAGTAGAATTTAAATAAAAATTGGTAAAAGGATGCCTCATGAGTTAAGAGGACACTTGGGTGGCGGGGGGAGATTCGTAGAAATAGGGGAGCATGGGGGTCTCTCAAGTCCCTCCTACGCTCCCTGGAAGCCTGCAGGTCCCGCTCCTTTACCCTGGGACTCTGGAGAGACTCTATCGTGCAGAAACTCAAATAAACGCGTTCCTGTTTTGTTTTAGTAGTGTTCCTGCGTGGGGGTGCAGGCGCTGCTGGCCTCCAGGAAGAAGGTAGTCTCCTGTGTCAGTGTGCCCACTGAGTTTTGTTTCTTCTGTGTTGCAGTTTATTGAGATATTTGGACATAGAAGCACTGTATAAATTAACACTCCGTGTGGTATATTTGAAAAGGTGCTAAGAGAATAATCCTAAAACTTCTCAGGACAAGTGGAAAAATATATATATATTATTTTGAGGTGATGTTAACTAAACTTAGGTAATCATTACACAAACCTTGATAGACAATAATTATGCTGTACACTAAACTTACACGGTACCAGCTGAATATTTCTTGAGCTACGGGAGCATCAGAGTCACGCAGAGGTCTTTTGGCTGTAACTCCCCGCCCCAGAAACTTGCATCTCCTATTACTAGCATTCATCTCCACTATCTGGTGCTCAAAAAGCACAAGGAGGAGGTACAAGACCCCATTTATTCCTTCAGCAACTATGCATGCTAACTCTCTCCCTTCGCTAAGGAGCACTCTCGCCTACAACAGGGAAGAAAATGACCCAGTGATCCCCTGCCTGCCAGGAGAGGGAGGAAGTTCATGTCTGGGTGGGGCGGGGATGGACTAAAGCACAAAGCGTGACATGTGAAAAAGAAACAGCAAGTGTTGTGGCAAAGAGTGGTTGCTGGAGGAGGACTGTGGAGGGTCTGCAAGGCCTCACTGGGGGTGACATTGCTGTTAGCAAAATGACGAGAGGAAGCCACTCTGCACAAGTCTTGGAGCAGGGTGTCAGGGAGAAGGCACCACTGGTACAGAGACTCACAGGCAAAAGTGGATTTGATCAGCAAGGTTAGAGAAGTGGGCCAGTGTGCTGGAGGGAGCCTTGGAGGAAGGGGGCAATGGTGGCATGGCCAAAGTTCTGGGAGCCTCGTGGCTGTGTCAGTTTTTCCTCTCTCTGACTATATTGCCCCAATACCTTGCATTTAAAACCACAAATATTTAATATCTCACATTTGTGTGCACCAGCTGTCCAGGCATGACACCACCTGTGTCTCTGCTGTGTCTCTGCCTTAAGATTATCACAAGGTTGGGGCTGTAGCCCCACTAAAGGCTCGACTGTGCAGTAATCCCAGAGTTCACTCACAGGGGCTCCTCAACTGCAGTTTCAACAGAGAGCCTGAGATCTTTCCCATGTGTCAGTGCTTGGGCACCCTGGTTCTCTTCTATGAGACTCAACGGGGCAGCTCAAAGCATCAGTGCCTGATTCCCTGGGGATGTGACAGAGGCAAACCAGAGAGAGAGAAGAGCAGGAGAGAGAGAGCCAGGGAGAGAGAGAGAGGAGAAACGCAGAGATGGAATGAGAGGAAAGTGAGAGCCTTTTTTGACATTTTGTCTGAAAATTTAGACATCCCATCACATTAGCTATATTCTGTTGGTCATGAACCAGTTTCTAAACAGTTAGTGGTTACACGGGGATGTGTATACTCAGGAGGGAGGGGATCACTGAAAGCCATTGTGGAGGCAGTCCACCCATAAGCTGAGATGACGTACATGGGTCTCATTCTAAATATAACGGAGACAATGGACAAATTTTATGCCAGAGGATGACAATATCTGAATTAACATTAATTTCATCCACCCATGGGTCTGACCTAGAAATGAGGCAAAGTTGGGAAGTGCTTTCCAATACCACACTGCTGGACGCATGGTCTGCTCTTGGGAATTCCAACCCCTTCTGTTCTCAATCACTAAATTGTGCCATAGATACATAGGACACCATCCCACAGGTGTATAGATATAATCTCAGATACAACTGATGAGGTCCCTAGAAAGTAGGTTCTCAGCCTCATCCCTTTTGTGCAGGTTTGGTGACTGGGGAGGACCTGGAGGCACAGTGATTTTGCCAGGACAAAGAATAGTAAGAAAAAGGAGAGCCCCAAATCAGCTCTCGTCTTCTCAAGTTAGGATTCATGACATTTCAGGGATCTGTGAAGAGGGATGATTTGACTAATTTTGTACTGATTAAGGGAGTTGGCATGGGGGGGGAGGAGGAGCAGTAAGCAGTCCATAGGGGTAAGTCTGGTTGAAGGAGGGCCCTGTAGCAGAATCTTCAAAAGTGACCTACTTGTTTGGTATGTGGAGACCTCCAACAGAACTTAGAAACTCTGGTAACCAAGTACCTACATTCTAGAGATAGCCTGCACTCAGCTCACTTGCTGGAGACAGTCAGGAGAGGAAATGTTCCGATGTTGTCTCCCGGTAGCAGAAGATCTGGGCCCAAGAAAGCTCAGACTGAGAATCTTTTGTCGTTGTAGACATTGGCTCAGCCATCAGTCCAGCGAGATCTGGTCATTATGGAGAAGGCAATCGAGAAGGTAACACAGAAGAGCCAGGGAGGCAATTCAGGCTGGGACAAAATTGTGATTCCCCCTGAGCAGCCCTGACCCTCTGTCCCTCATCACATGTGTGTGTGTGTGTGTGTGTGTGTGTGTGTGTGTGTGTGTTGTGTGTTGGGGATGGAGGCAGGGGATCAGGGTTGGGTCCCTTCTGGGCAGAAGCTGGTTGGTAGGTGTTGGAAGCCTGGTGGTTCTTTCATGTTCATACCTTTGGGTCATGGCTGGTGCATGAGAGGTAATTCTCTACCCATATGTTAATCCCAAGCCCTATGGTTTTATCTTGTTTCCTCTCTGGGTAGTTCTTGCAGATGCCCTACTCCTGCCCCAACTGTGGAGTTCTTCTCTTGAGAGTATCCCCCGGTGGCAATGTCCAGACATGTCCTTTATTCCTCCTGGCCAAGCTATTAGGCACTGTCTTTGCAGAACTCAAACCAGGAGATCATCGAGCTGACGTGGATGGGTTCAGCTACTCCTTCTCCTAAGCAAGGGGCAGATGCACCAGGACAAGCAAGAGAGAGCCGACATTGGGCTCGTAGTGTAGGCACAGAGGGGTTACAGATTTACCACAGCCGGGACTGGGGATTGGGCCCAGAACATGACTCAAATCTGACAAACTGGCCAGGAATGTGGTTACTCCATATCCTTCCCATCCCTGTCATGACCTCAGGGTAATTTAGATTGAGAATGTCATCAGACTACTCTTAGATGACTCTCAGTTCGGATGTGCATGATCTTAGCTCTAATCGAAATCCCTAACTGCCTCTTTCCCAGATCATCACAGTGGGGAAGTTTGTTGATGTATCACATCATACAATTCTAAGTCACTGGGATAATCCTCTTAATATGGGCTATTAATACAGAGAGGTGCTATTGTTTTCAGCTAACAAAATGCCTTGAAGGTATCAATTATTCATCATTCCCCCCAAATCAAAATGTACTTCTATTTATTTTACTTAAAAACTTTTCTTTTAATTTAAATTTTACTTAGTTAACATACAGTGCAGTATTGGTTTCTACAGTGGAATTCAGTGATTCATCACTTACATACAACACCCAGTGCTCATCACAAGTGCCCTCTTCAATACCCATCACCCACCTAGCCCATCCCCCCCACCTCCCTCCATCAACCCTCAGTTTGTTCTCTATCATTAAGAGTGTCTTATGGTTTGTTTCCCTCTCTCCTTTCACCCCCCCTTTCCCGTATGTTCATCTGTTTTCATTCTTAAATTCCACATATGAGTGAGACCATACAGGAAATGTACTTTTAAAGCCTAGAACATTTTATGGTTAGACACTCAGGTGCCTCTTTGCACAGTTCTTGAGGTGATAGAGAGGCCAGTCTGAGCCAGACCGCGATCTTCCTGGTGGCTCATAGTGATAGGCTCCTCTTGTCCACCAGCGTGAAAGAGTCCACACTGTGCTCTGGATGAAGGCCCCTAATGCAGACACTCCAGGAGGCCATTCAATGTTAGAGTCCCTGGTACCAGCATACCCAAGATGTGAAAACATCTCACCTCACTACATTCCTGACCCCTACCAGGCCTTCACCAGCTCCCAAAAGATCCTGGATTATTTTTAAAGGTGATGCACTTTCTCCATAGCATTATGCAGGCGAGTCTCACTACTAACTGTGTGTCTCGGGAATGTCAACACGTCTCGACAGCTTCACCTTGCTCTTCTGAAAAGTAGGGTGCAAGAGAACAAACAGGACAGAGTCACTGTAGGAAATCGTGGGATAAGCCCATGGTGGATGCTTACCTGGTGCCTGGCTCTGCAGAAAGGACCGCGATGGGCTGCCGGGCATCTTCATGTTTGTTATTTTCTGTCCCTAGTGAAGAGTTCTCTGTCTTGCCCTCCCAGGCCTGTGGCCTCTGTGAGATTTAAAGGCACATTGAAAGCAACCCGGTTTCCCAATTGCAAAAGAAGTTTTGAGATTCCATCCCACTATTCCCGGTGCTGGTGTAGCCAGATTAGTCTCTGAGGGCAGGAAGAGGGCCCTGGTCCCACTCAGATGTCTGGGGAGGTTCTGGTTGGGGTTCATCTTCATTCCACAATATATATTAAACACATGCAGGAGCTTGTAGCTACTAAGATAATTCATGATCTAAGCAGACTCAATCCTTGGGCCTCAATTTAGTCTGAGAATTAGTAGCGTCACACTAGATATCATAAGCAGTCGTGTTCTCAGTACATTAGATGTGATGACCTCGTGACCTCCTGTAGATACAGATGCACCCCCATGTTTGGACGTGACGAAGGAACAAGAAATAATGAATAAGTAGTCTTTGGGCCTAGGCAGAATGGGATAGTAAGGGAGCCCCTGGAAGGACTGGTAGTCCCCTGATCTCACACATGTTTGGATTCCCATAGGAGTCTGAGGGTCTGAGGGCTTATCATGAGAAAATGAGTCAGAGAGCTGTGGATTCTACCTGGGAGGCAGAGGGAGAGGCTGGGCTGAGGTCAGCCCCTGAGGACTCAAGTCGTTCCCACCGATCTTACACTCCCTGCCTGTCCATATCCATCTCTTCTGACCACTACCACTGGGGCCCAGAATAGTAGGTGTGGTAAGCAGCCTGCTCACAAATATGCCATAAACCTCAATCCTGGCGATCAACAGCATGGAAGATGGGGTAGGCTATGCCCAGGCCCTTTGGGGAGACAAGTGTCAGGAAGATGAGCCTCCTGGGGATCTCTTTTAGATGGCTCCTTGACCGTGCCTTCATTGCAAAAATGGCCACAGAGTGGTTGGGGTAAGGGTGGGAGCCATCTTTTGGTCAGACAACACAAGGAAGGGGATGTGAAGACGGTGTCAAGGATGGGCCTCGACTCTGTTCCATACGACTTCCAGGCCCTCTCTCCCCATCTTGCACACACCTGGCCAGATCAATGCTACGGAGGACTGGCAGACCCTCTACCACTTGGTTAAAACTAAAGGTGAGCGACATGCACACCAACTTCAGCCTGGCTTGGGCCTGAGGCGCCGACCCACTTTCCATGGTCCATTTGGAACATCTAGTGCCTATGAGGAGGCAGAAAAAGGGTAAGGGGGACTTCAGTCTGGGAAAAATATCTAGGGTGGGGTTCATGTGCTGGGTATTCCAATAAAGGCAGTAGGATCCCTTCTCTGGAAAGAGCGCATGCGTCCAGGTACATTGTTGAACTTTTTCTCTTTATCCTCTGCGTTGCCAGCTCCAGTGCCCCAGCCCACTGCCAAGTCAGAACAAGGGCCAACTCTGGATTTAGAGCTTGTTCCAGCTCTGTTTTTACCACCACCTTTAGTGATGGAGCCACCATCAAGGGCTCCAGTGTTGGAGCAAGAGCAAACATCAGCTCATGCCTGTACCGGCCCTGAACCGAGTCAGCTGGACCTTCAGCTATATTCAGAACCTCATCTCCACCTCTGAAAGTAGACGAGCCAGCTCCAGCCTCAGAGAGCCTCCTGCCCCTGGCATGTGGCCAATAAGAGCAATCCACTGAGGGAGAGCCTGACCTCATGGCCTTCCCTCCCAGCTGGTGGCAGAACAATTAACAGTAATAGATGCGGTGAGCAGCTGGTTTCTTGTTGGGAGGGGGCGGGGATTTCCTCTGCCATCAGCTGCCCCAGACCTGCCTTTTCCTGATCTGGACTCTTACGATCTGGATTCAAAACCCAGTTCCACCACCTGCCATTTGTGTGACGTGGGTAACTTTCTTAGCCCCTGTGCCTTTGCTATCCACCTTGGTCAGGACAGATGGACACTAATAGCACCTGCTGCAAAGGTTGACTGTGCAGATTAAAAGGGAGTAGAACAGATAGAGCAGCCAGGCCCATGGGTTGACCCATTTGCCAGGAGGCTCAGCAGCCTCACACTTATTAGGCACCTGTGTACTTAATTACAAGGAGGACAAACAAGGCCATGGCTGTAGCTGTCACAGGAGAATGGGCATCTCAATAGAAAGAGCAGAGGGTGATCAGCATGGGTGAAAGATGCTCCCTTGGGAAGAACCAACTTGAACCACCTTCTGGAATCGTAGAGTTAATGAGGATGGGCTGGATGCAAATGACTCCTTCCTTCCCCACCAGTCATCCCATGCTGTATGCCCTCAGTAGACAGAGAACAAAACCTAGGCACTCCCACAAGGCTCAGACATTTCCTCAGCTTCCTGAGCTCCAGGTCTAGACCAGTCACTCCTGCCTGGGACTGTGGGGGACTGTGAACACTGAGCTGGGGTGTGGCAGTGCCAGGTGACTCTCTCCTTGGTCCCCAGGAGCTATTCAAGAAGGTGGTACCCAGTCATTGCCTGGGCTCCATCTGGTCCAAGAGGAACAAGCCTGGCAATGAGCACCTGGCACCCACAGTCCGTGCTGCCATCACCCATTACCAAAGTGTAACCAGTTGTGTCATCACCACCTGCCTCAGGGACCTGAGCATGACTGCCCAGGACAGGGCCAGGGTAGTGGAGTACTGGATCCAGGTGGCGCAGGTATGCTGGGGAGTTCCAGTGGAGTCCCACTCTGGATTCTTGGGAACTGCCTCTTCAGCTTCTCAGTTCTGTGGTCTGAGCCCCTCCAACGGTCCCTAGGCCTTTCCTGCAAGAGGCACACTGACTTTGACTCACATGTGCCAGTGGTGGGCCTACCTGGCTTCTTCTTTTTGAATTAAACAAAATCCTCCTCCCTGTGAGTGTTACTCTTCTGGCCCTAAATGTGCACTTCCAGGGCTCCCTGAGTATCTGTCTCATCTGGGGTGCGGGAGGCAGGGGAGAGATTTAAAATGAGGGGACTGAAGCTAGAGCAAATAAGGCTCGCTCCCACCTCACAGCTCATCCTCTTTCCTCCCCAGGAGTGCCAAATTCTGAGGAACTACTCCTCTTTGCATGCAATCCTCTCTGCTCTGCAGCACCTCCATTGCGGTCTGAAGAACACAGGCAGCAAGTTTCCGGGTAGATAGGCCTCTCTCCACAGGTCAGACCAGGATGGATTAGGGGTCTCTCATGTCTGCCATTGCTCCCTCAGTCAGCTGGGAGCTCCTGGAGGCAGCAAACCCTGGAGACAGAGACTGGGCTGATGTCGGGGTCTTTAGCCTCTCTGGGTCCTCAGTCCACCAGTTCTGCCTCGGAGGCAGTTTCTTTACTATGTCAGATACTGGGTTGGTTTAAGTTGGAGATATTCAAGTGTTTACAGCAACAGAGAAAACCAAAACTAGGCAACACAGAGAAGCTCAACAGAAATGCGAATGAGGCCTCAGGCGCACGGGAGGTCCCCTCCCCAGTCACACAGAGACCTTAGCGCACAGAGGAACCCAGGGGAAAACACTCATTCAGGTGAAGCTTTTGGCTCTGAAATAAAGGGACTTGCCCTCAGATCCCTCATTATTCCTAAATTTTTCTTTTTCTTTTCTCTCCTCTCAGGAAGAACTACCAAAAATATAAGAAACTGCAAACCCAAGACAAGGCACTGAGCAGGGACCTGATGACCAGGGTAGAGTGGAGGCTGGGGTCTGGAAAGAGAGGAGGACTGAGAGGGAAGGGGGACTGTGCAGGATGTGGTTCTGTTAGTTTCCCACTTAATGTTTTAGACTTTCTGGACTAACAAGAAGAGGGACCCGTGTGGCCTATGGCCAAGTGGGGGGGGGCACTTTGAGGTACAGGGGTCTCTGGTCATAGTGTATGGCGGTGTCGGCTGGGCTGTCCAGCTGGCAACATTAGCAAATCTCTTGCTTCCGTGAGAGCCCATCTTGCTGGCACGAATCTTCCTCTAGGCTATTGAGTGGATGGGATGGTTAGGGATTCCTCTCTTTCCTAAACCAGCCCAGCCTGCTCTCAGAAACCTGGATTCTGCTTGTTCTTCTGTTTCGCAACACTCAAGGGGAGGGCATCTGAGGATTCCCATGGACCCGGTGGACAAAAAGGCTTCCCGGGCTTGGGTCCAGAGACAGATATGTGTGCATTCTGTGACACCACGGTACACTCACCTGCTACTTCTCACCTGAGTGTCCAGTTGACAACGACATATGCCCTCGAGGCTAATGAGGAGCGTCTGGAAATGTAGATTCACAGTGGATCCTTCAGATGGGCCTCAGCAGCTTCATGTTAGTGGGGAAACAAAGTGTCCTGTCATCCTCTTCTCTGTCAGCCAGAGGTAGCACTTTCAGGGTTCCCTTCCTGAGTGAATGAAGAAAGACTGCTCCGCTGAGGAATGCCCTGAGGGGAGCTGGTCTTTGGCGAGAGGTGAAATATTTGGCTTTGCCTTGGTTCTCGGCTTCTAGGACTGTGGCTAGAGAGAGCTCTCCGGACAGAAGAGTGTGGACCGAGTTAGTGCCGGACTGGAGAGAAGATTCTGCGCTCAGATGAGATGCTGGGAGGATGGCGATGTCCCCTCTCAGACATTGGGCCTAAGCTTTTCTTATCCGATGAGGGGAGCAGGCTCAGGAGTGCCAAGCCTGTGGTCCCTAGGTCACACACAGAGTGAGTGCGGGAGCTGGGATTGATCCAGAATCAGACACACTGGGAAGATAGAATAACACTGAACAGATAACTCAGGTCAGATGTCCTGTGGCCAAAACCAGTGGTGCTCAAACCATTTGAGTGAGGAGTGTAGCCTCACTGACCCCATCCTCACCCTGGCAGGAGGCACCCTCCAAGTTTGTCACCCAGGATAAACACCCAGGAAACCCAGGAGAGCCAGCAGCAGAAAGTAAGTATTCCGTGGGGCAGGGGATCCAGAGGTGAGAGCAGGGGCTCCCCCTCCAGCAGGAGGCCTCCAAATCAAGAGAGGAGGGCCTTCTTCCAGCCCTGACTCCTCTTGTCGGCGCCTGAAATCCTTCCTTCGTGACCAGGAAGATGGTGTGTAAAGCTGGGTGCAGGATGGATTTGGGGGTAGGGAGGGGCCTGGGACCACATAACCCTGCGATTTGCCAAAGTCAGGTCCTGGGAGTAATTAGGCGTCTGGTGGTCTTGGAGGGTGAGGAGAGGAGGAATTGGGGAGGCTGCTGAGGGACATAGCCTGCTCCATGTGGGAACTCTGGGGTGGGCCAAGAGGCTGAGGGTGAGGAGTTTTCTGTGGAAAGCTGTGGGCTCCTGAGAGCAGGGGCTCATCCACCCCTACCTATGATGGCACAGGGTGTTGTCGCCTACCTTCAAACATTCATCAATGACCTGCTTATGCTGCACCTGACAATGGAGGAATATCTGGAGGTGAGTTAGCCTGGGGACTGAGCAGGGAACCATGACTGAGGCTTGAGGTAGACAGCCCCTGTGCTGCGCCTGAGCTGTGAGAACTTGGCAAACCTCCTCTCCTGAGAACCTCATAGCCACTCCTGTGAGCTGGTAAATCATGCCCATCTTAAGGGTGAGTGAAGGGAGACTCCATAAGACATTGGTCTGGGCTCGAGCTGGTAAAGCAGCAGACATGCCTGACTGCAAAGTGCACAAGGTTCTGACAGAGCTGGAATCAGTCTTTTTCCTCATATGATGCCCCTTCGGAAGAGCGAAGTCTAGCCCTCCACGTCAGGAAGCACATAAGTGAATGGGATCCCTTCTCCTGAGGCCTCAGCTTCCCTCGTATCATCACCAGAAAGGGCTGGGCTATAACGTCCCTGAGCCTCTGAGCCTCTGTCCCCATGCCCCCACTTCTTTGGGCCCAGACCTGGTAGACCTTGTCCTGTTTTCTTTATGTGTCTGGCCCCTTGCGGACCTGGCGGTAGTGCAACATGAGAAAAGTGGGCATAAGGGGGCTAATGTGGCTACTGGGCTCTTTCTGATGGATTTTGATTGTCTGCCTTCCAGGGGAGAGCTCAATCTCAGGAAGAGGAATGAGGTGCAGCTGTGACACCTCCTGCAGGAGAAGTTGGGAGTGGAAATCAGAGACCTCCACCCCCACCCCAACAGATTGCTCCTGGATCCATCGCGTGTTTTATGTTTATTGGGCAGATCTGATAGCAGAGAAGTGTAATACCCGGCCAACTGACGTTTGGGGTGGGGTTGGGGGTAGATTCGAGCAAACTTCCTTTAGGACGGGCTATTTATACCTACTTCTCAGAACAGACATGGTCTGGATGGAATTGAGGGAAGGCAGGTTCCCATGTATGCAAAGACCTAGGACCTATCCCTGGCCCATTCCTCGTACCCATGAGGCCTTCCAGCATCCCCATGAGCTCTTGGCTGTATCCTGTCCTCCTCTCTGGCCCCAGAGATATGAAATAATGAGGGAGATCCTGCTGCTTCAGGTGGCTGCAAAGAATTACAACCTCGAGGAGCAATTTGGGGCCTGGTTCCGAGACATGGAGGAAGTGAGAAAGAGAGGTGAGATAGCGCCAGGCCGGAGGTGGGGAGGGCAGTGGTGGACTCTCCCTGGTGGCCAGTCCAGAGAACCTGTGTCCATGGCTCTCCGGACAGCCCCAGACCTTTTTGCACTGTGACCCCTGGAGTACCTGGACTTTAGCTGCTGGTCAGACACTGGGAAGGACATCTTAACTGTGGCTCCTGATAGGCTCATAGGTGTCACTCTGTCCTGTAGCTACATCCTGTCCTGCCAGCTGGAGCCCCGCTCCTAGTCAGCCAGCAGAACTGTCAAGGCCAGGAAGAGCCAGCCACCATCAAGCTCAGGGGCAAGTGAGTGTCCAGCCTGGCAATGCAACCTCTTCCTCAGCTGTGGGGACACAACTGGGATGCTTGGGGTTCAGGACCCTGCTCTGAGGAAGGAGACCATTGGGAGGCTCTTCCTGTGGTCCCCTGAAGGCCAGGGGAAGAGGCAATGATCCCACCCATCTCCTGACTTCTCAAGGCCTATATATACCTATTTGGAGGGGCGATATTTAGTAAATGCTAGATTTAAATATCTTTATATTAAAGTCCTGTTGTTTTTACAGCCTGAGAGTTATTTGATTCTTTTACTTCCTATGCTAATTTAAATGATGGACAGATGTTCACATTCCTTCTTGAATAAAGAAATCTTTTTAAAATAATATTTATTTATTATAATTATTTATTATTTATTTATAATAAATAATATTATTTATTATATTATGTTAGTCACTATATAGCACATCCCTAGTTTTTGATGTAAAGTTCCATGATTCATTACTTGCGTATAACACCCAGTGCACCATGCAATATGTGCCCTCCTTACTACCCATCACCAGCCTATCCCATTCCCTCACCCCCCTCTCCTCTGAAGCCCTCCGTTTGTTTCCGAGAGTCCATAGTCTCGCATGGCTCATTCCCTTCAGTTTACCCCCCCCCTTTTTCTTCCCTTTCTTCTCCTACCGATCTTCCTACTTCTTATGTTCCATAAATGAGTGAAACCATATGATAATTGTCTTTCTCTACTTGACTTACTTACATACGATCTCCTCCAGTCTCGTCCATGTTGCAGCAAATGTTGAGAAATCGTTCTTTTCGATGGCTGAGTAATATTCCATTGTATTATGGACCACATCTTCTTAATCCAGTCATCTGTTGAAGGGCATCTCGGCTCTTTCCGATTTAGCTATTGTGGACAATGCTGCTATGGACATTGGAGTGCACACTTTTTCTCTTCACTACGTCTGTATCTTTGGGGTAAATACCCAGTAGTGCAATATGGCTGAATCATAGGGTAGCTCAATTTTCTTTGAAGGGACCTCCACACTGTTTTCCAGAGTGGCTGTACCAGCTGCATTCCCACAATGAGGAGGGATCCCTTTTCTCCACATCCTCTCCAACATTTGTTGTTTCCTGCCTTGTCCATTTGTGCCATTCTAACCGGCATAAGGTGGTATCTCAGTGTGGTTTTGATTTGAATTTCCCTGATGGCTAATGATTTTGAACATATTTTCCTGTGTCTGTTAGCCATTTTAATCGTCTTCACTGGAAAAATTCGTTCGTATCTTCTGCCCATTTTTGATTGATTATTTGTTTCATATGTATTGAGTTTGAGAAGCTCTTTGTAGATCTTGGTACTAATCTTTATCTGTAGTGTCATTTGCAATTATCTTCTCCCATTCCGTGGGCTGCCTCTTAGTTTTTTGGACTGTTTCCTTGGCTGTGCAGAAGCTTTTTATCTTGAGGAAGTCCCACAAGTTCATTTTTTCTTTTGTTTCTCTTGCCTTTGGGGATGTGTCATGAAAAAGGTTGCTGTGACCTATGTCAAAAGGGTTGCAGCCTATGTTCTCCTCTAAGTTTGATGGATTCCTGTCTCCATCGAGGTCTTTCATCCACTTGGAGTTTATCTTTGTGTTGGTGTGAGAGAGTGGTCAAGGTTTTCTTTGCATGCAGCTGTTTTTCCACACACCTTTATTGAAGAGACTGTCTTTTTTCCACTGGATGTTTTTTTTTGCTTTGTCAAGGATTAGTTGCCCAAAGAGCCGAGGGTGCATTTCTTGGTTCTCTGTTCTGTTCCATTGGTCTATGTGTCTGTTTTTGTGCCAGTACCATGCTGGCTTTGTGATCACAGCTTTGTAGTATAGCTTGAAATCCAGCGACATGATGCCCCCAGCTTTGTTTTTCCTTTTCAACACTTCCTTGGCGATTCGGGGCCTTTTCTGGTTCCACAGAAATTTAAGGGCTGTTTGTTCCAGTTCTTTGAAAGATGTCATTGGTATTTTGATCGGGGTGGCATTGAAAGTATAGATTGCTCTGGGTAGCACTGACATTTTAACTATGTTTATTCTTCTGATCCATGAGCATGGAATATTTTTCCATCTTTTTGTGTCTTCTTCAATGTCTTTTAAGAGTGATTTGTAGTTTCTAGAATACAGATCCTTTACGTCTCTGGTTAAGTTAATTCCGAGATAACGTATGATTCTTGGTGCTATTGTAAATGGAATGGGTTCCCTAATTTCTCTTTCTTCATTCTCATTGTTCGTGTATAGAAATGCAACTGATTTCTGAGCATTGATTTTGTATCCGCACTACATGAATTCTCTATAAGTTGTAGTAATTTGGGGTGGAGTCTTTTGGGTTTGGAGCCAAGATGCCCATCAATAGACGAATGGATAAAGAAGATGTGGTCCATACATACAATGGAATATTACTCACCATCAGGAAGAATGATTACCCAACATTTGCAGCAACATGGGCGGGACTGGAGGAGTATGCTAAGTGAAATAAGTCAAGTCGAGATAGACAATTATCACATGATTTCACTCATTTATGGAACATAAGTAGGAAGATCGGTAGGAGAAAAACGGGAAGAAGGAAGGGAGGGTAAAAAGACGGGGGAATGAACCATGAGAGACTATGGACTCTGGGAAACAAACTGAGGGCTTTAGAGGGGAGTGCGGTGAGGGATCGGGATAGGCTGGTGATGGCTATTAAGGAGGCACGTTGCACGGTGCGCTAGGTGTTACACGCAAGTAATGAATCATGGAAGCTTACATCAAAAACTTGGGATGCACTGTATGGTGACTAACATAATAAAAAATTATTTTAAAAAAATAATATGTGGTTTCGTGTTTTATGATATTCTGGAAAAGACAACATCAGCGGATAGAATACAGATTAAGTTGTTGCAAGGGGCGTGTTCAAGGGAGAGACTGACACAAGAGGCATGTGAGAACTGGAGATGATAAAAGTGTTCTCTAACGACTGGACTAATGGGTACATCAGAATTCAAAGAGCTACAGATCTAAAAAGAGCAACTTTTACCCCAAGTTTTTCCTCAATAAACTTGACTTTAAAAATAGAAAGCAGAGATACCTGTCTGGCTCAGTTGGTAGGGCATGTGACTCTTGATCTTGTGGTTGTAAGTTTGAGCCCCATGTTGGGTGTAGAGATTACTTAAATATAAAAGTTTAAAAAAAAAAAAGAGAAAGTCAATTTACAAACTAGTAAATGGAAACACATTCAAACTGAAGTTCAATACAGTGTCTAATTCAATGCAAAGAATCTGACCTGATTTGTAAAAGCAAAGAAACAAAAAGAGCATAACTGCACTTCTTCTCACTATGCTGGAATACAACATGTAGTGCATTTTATACACTGATTCTGTTTTTATGAGGACATACAGGTTCATGACACAGATAACCCATTTTCATTGTCGGTATTTACTCTTTAAACACACTGAGCACCTCCATGCACCTTGCCCCATGACAGATACTGACCATACATGGTCAGATGAGCCTGTGCCCAAGGATCTCACAGTGCAGTGAAGAGGACAAATGAGAAACAAATACATCATAAACAAGAATGATTTATCTTCAATAAATTAATTATACCTTGTCATTTCACCATCAGACATAGGAATGTCCATGTTCATTATAATACATCCTAAATGGATTTGATTATCTGAAAGCCATCCTTTGTATATTTCCTTTGTTTATTTTAGCCAGATGTCAAATTAAAATAAAAGTCAATTTAAAAATCCTTTTGCAGAGAGGGAGTTAAGATGGTGGAGGAGTGGGGGGTGCGGGCTAGCTTGCCTCATCCCTCAAACACAACTAGATAAATGTCAAATAATTTTGAACACCCAAGAAATTGATCTGAGAGTTGAGAGAGGAAAACTCCACAAGAGGAAGCAAAAATGACATCATGGAAGGTAGGAACTGTGGAGAGTTGATTTGGGGAGAAAAGAACTGAGGGTGCTGTAATGGGAGGGAGCCCTGATCATGGAGAGTGGGGAGAGAGATCGAGAGAGATAGAGAGAGAGAGAGAGAAAGAAGACAGGGAGAGACACACACACAGTGAATCAGCATCAGCATGCAGGGCATTGCACAAGAAAACTTCTCCAAAACCACTGCCTGGGAAAAGGAAAGGGGCTGACTGAGCAGCACTGACAAGCAGCGGAGCACAAAGTCTGAAGTTTTGGAGGTCCGTGCCATCCAGGGTTGTGCCTGCTGGGCTCGGCAGTGCTCTGAGTGGGAAAGGAGGGTAGAACAGGCAGCGTGGTCTCAGGATCTCCTTGGTTGCACGGGGAGAAGCAATTCCTGCCTGGAGTACATTTGGGAGAAGGGCACAACAGCCTCAGGACAAAGGACCTCATGGGCACCACTGAGCTGCCCTGTTCCCTTGCATAGGAACAACGATACCAGCTGAGGGCAGCAAGCCATGGTGCTGTCTTTTGCTGATCTTTACCATAAACTTCAAACTGCTGCGCTATCACACAACTGATTTCTAGGACAAACCGGCAAATGGCAAAAGCATGGGGAGACCCTCCCCAGGATGGGTCTGCGCGGGATCTCTAAAATTTGGAGTTTTGAATGGGTTGCTGGCGACGAGCACTTAGCAGGTGCGGGTGAAGAAGCAGGGGGATCTGAAGGAAGCTGGGACACAAGAGGGGTGATTGTTTGATCTTTGTGAGAGCCTGAAGAGGTAGGTGTGAACTCACTGCTCAGGGGTCAGAGAGCAGGGCAACACCATTCCCCTACTGTCCCCCTCCGTCCCCACCCATCAGCAACTAATGTGGTATCTTTCAATCATCACTCCAAATGTAAAATGGACTAACTGCTCCAATCAAAAGACATAGGGTATCAGAATGAATAAACAAGATCCATCTATATGCTGCCTAGAAGAGATTCATTTTAGACCTAAGACACCTCCAGATTGAAAGTGAGGGGGCAGAGAACCATTATCCTAATGGACATCAAAGAAAGTCAGAGTAGCCATACTTATAACAGACAGACTACATTTTAAAAAAAGACTGTAATAAGAGATGAAGAAGGGCACTATATTATAATTCAGGCTTCTATCCAACAAGAAGATCTAGTAATTGTAAATATTTATGCCCCCAACTTGGGAGCACTATATATAAATCAATTAATAACAAACATAAAGAAACTCATTGATAATAATACAGTAATAGTAGAGGGATTTTAACACCCTACTCACAATAGACAGATCATCTGAGCGAAATCAACAAGAGAATGAAGCTTTGAGTGACACATGGACCAGATGGACTTAATAGATATATTCAGAACATTTCACCTAAAGCAAAAGGAAAACACATTCTTTTCAAGTGCACAGGGCATTCTCCAGAATAGATCACTGGGTCACAAACCTGGACTTCGAAGTATAAAAGATCAAGATTATACCATACAATTTTCAGATCACAACACTATGAAACTGAAGTCAACCACAAGAAAAAAAATGTGGAAAGAGCACAAATACATGAAGATAAAAACATCTTACTAATAAATGAATGGGTAAACCAGGAAATTAAAGAAGAAATAAAAAAATACATGGAATCAAATGAGAATGAAAACATGACAGTCCAAAACCTTTGGAATGCAGCAAAAGTGGCCCTAAGAGGTAAGTATATTGTAATACAGGCCCACCCAAGAAGCAAGAGCAGTCTCAACACTACCTAACCTTACACCTTAAGAAGCTAGAAAAGGAACAGCAAATAAAGCCTAAAGCCAGGAGAAGGGAAATAATACAGAACAGAAATAAATGATACAGAAGAGCACCCAGGTGGCACAATCACTTAAGCATCCAACTCTTGGTTTACGCTAAGGTCGTGATCTTGGAATCTTGAGACGAGCCCTGCACTGGGCTCTGTGCTCAGATGTGAGTCTGCTTAAGACTCTCTCTCCTTCTCTCCCCCTCCCACAATGCTTTCTCAAATAAATACATAAATGTTAATATATATATATATATATGTAGAAACAACAACAACAAAACCAGAACAGATCAATGAATAAAGAGCTGGTCAGAATGGCAAAATACACACAAGGAAAGAACAGATGTTGGCAAGGATGTGGAGAAGGGGAATCCTCTTACCTTGTTGGTGGGATGCAATGGTACGAACACTCTGGAAAACAGTATGGAGACTCCTCAAAAAGTTAAAAACAGAGCAGCCTATGACCCAGCAACTGCACGCTATGTATTTATCCAAAGGATACAAACATAGTGATTAAGGCACGTGCACCCCAATGTTTATAGCAGCAATGTCCACAATACCCAAGCTATGGAAAGAACAGATGTCCATCAACAGATGAATGGAAAGATGTGGTGTGTATATATACAGTGGTATATTACTCAGCCATCAAAAAGAATGCAGTCTTGCCATTTGCAATGACATGTGGATGGAACTAAGAGGTATCATGCTAAGCTAAGTAAATCAGAGAAGACAAATACCATATGAGATTTCACCATGTGAATTTAAGAAACAAAACAGATGAACATAGGGGAAGGGAAGGAAAAAATAGAGAAAACAGGAGGCAAACCATAAGAGACCCTTAACTATAGAGAACAAACTGAGGGTTGCTGAAGGGAGGTGGGTTTAGGATGGGGTAACTGGGTGATGAGTGGAAAAGCTTTGTAGTAAGACAGTGGTGTCCGTGTAGATCTTGGGAAATTCTACTCCTGAAATTAGTAACACAGTGTATGTTAACCTACTTGAATTTAAGACCTAAAAAAAAAAAAAAAAACAGAAACAAAGAAAACTATATAAAGTTTCTGTGACCAAGCAAAAGGAGAACAGAAGAATTTAAAATGCTTTCTTTTTAATGCCAATAACTGCATTTCCAAAAATGACATAATTCACCTTTAAAGGTATCAATACCATAAATGTATCTTAGAGTAGGAAATATAAGTACAGACAGCTTATATACATTTTCTTTATTGATATAATTTTATGCACATAACCTTACATACTATCCAATAATTCCAAAGAAAACACCTACAAAGTACTTTTCGAGACAGTAAACAGCTTTTTAAACTGAACCAAAATGGAATTCTGATTTCTCAGCTGCATGTGGTGGAATTATTTATATATAAAGATCAAATCTTAGGTATTTCTACATTAAAGATATTTAACTTTGTTCCATGCCAGCCATGAGTGACAGTGCAGAGATTCCACTGTGGAAAGAATAAAAATAAGGTTAAAAAACAGGTTTAAATATTTGAAAATAGGCCTCAACAATTTCAGAACTGAAAGTATTTAATGACTTTCCAATTTTTTTTTTTTTTAAAGATTTTATTTATTTATGTGACAGAGAGACAGCCAGCGAGAGAACACAGCAGGCGAGTGAGAGAGGAGCAGGCTCTAGCGGAGACCGATGTGGACTCGATCCGGAACCCGGGGATCACGCCCTGAGCCGAAGGCAGATGCTTTAACGACTGCGCCACCCAGGCGCTGACTTCCAATTTTTAGTATTGATTATTTTAAATGTAAATAAAGATGATATGGCTTACTAAATACAAATTGAAAAAGTAGTGATTTATTTTTGTATTTTAGATTAATGTTGAAAACAAAACATCGGCATTTCACTGAACAAATCACAGTTGTTCCTATGT
>NW_024425230.1:26686936-26687524 GCF_017311325.1 Ursus maritimus | reverse complement strand
CACATGCTTTCCCTTCTGTTTAGAATGCTCTTGATGTAAAAAGGAGAATTACAGACCGATATCCCTGATGAATATAGATGCCAAAATTCTCAGCAAGATCCTAGCTAATAGGATCCAATACATTAAAGGGATTATCCACCATGACCAAGTGGGATTCATCCCTGGGATGCAAGCGTGGTTCAACATACACAAATCGATCAGTGTGATAGATCATTTCAACAAGAAAGGAGTCAAGAACCATAGGATCCTCTCAATTGATGCAGAAAAAGCATGTGACAAAAAACAGCATCTTTTCCTGATTAAAACCCTTCAGAGTGTAGGGATAGAGGGTACATTCCTCAATCTCAAAAAACCATCTATGAAAAGCCTACGCTGAAGCCGGGTAATAACGTAGATCTTTCAAGAAAGCCAAGTGTCTTACCATGAACGTTTAAAAAGTGGGGGATACTTGTACTTGAATGTTGCTGAGGGAGGAGATGAGAAAGGTTCTCCCAGACACAAACCTCAGCAGATCCACCGGGAAAGGCACCTTCCTCAGCATGCAGAACACGGACTACCTCCTACCCCCAGAAACGTCCTCCTTCCCCT
>NW_024425230.1:26685260-26686216 GCF_017311325.1 Ursus maritimus | reverse complement strand
GTTATCTCAGAATTAACTTAACCAGAGACGTAAAGGACCTATATTCTAGAAACTTCAAATCACTCTTGAAAGACATTGAAGAAGACACAAAAAGATGGAAAAATATTCCATGGTCATGGATCGAAGAATTAACATAGTTACAATGTCTATGCTACCCAGAGCAATCTACACTTTCAATGCCATCACGATCAAAATACCAATGAGATTTTTCAATGAAATGGAACAAACAATCCTAAAATTTGTATGAAAACAGAAAAGGCCCTGAATCTCCAAGGAACTGTTGAAAAGGAAAAACAAAGCTGGTGACATCACAATGTCAGATTCGAGCTGTACTACAAAGCTGTGATCACAAAGACAGCATGGTACTGGCACAAAAACAGACACATAGACCAATGGAACAGAATAGAGAACCCAGAAATGGACCCTCAGCTCTTTGGGCAACTAATCTTTGATAAAGCGGGAAAAAACATCCAGTAGAAAAAAGACAGCCTCTTCAATAAATGGTGCTGGGAAAATTGGACAGCTACATGCAAAAGAATGAAACTTGACCACTCTCTCACACCATACACAAAAATAAACTCCAAATGGATGAAAGACCTCGATGTGAGACAGGAAACCATCAAAATTCTAGAGGAGAACATAGGCAACAACCTCTACGACTTCGGGCACAGCAACCTTTTTCATGACACATGTCCAAAGGCAAGAGAAACAAAAGATAAAATGAACATGTGGGACTACATCAAGATAAAAAGCTTCTGCACAGCCAAAGAAACAATCAAAAAAACTAGGAGGCAGCCCACGGAACGGGAGAATATATTTGCAAATGATGCTACAGATAAAAGACTGGTATCCAAGATCTACAAAGAACTTCTCAAACTCAATGCACGAGAAACAAATAAACAAATCATAAAATGGGCAGAAGATATGAACAGGCACTTTTCCAATGACGACATACA
>NW_024425230.1:26675755-26685237 GCF_017311325.1 Ursus maritimus | reverse complement strand
TATTTTTATTTATTTTTATTTTTTTATTTATAATGATTTTTTATTATATTATGTTAGTCACCATACAGTACATCCCTGGTTTCCGATGTAAAGTTTGATGGTTCATTAGTTGTGTATAACACCCAGTGCACCACGTAATATGTGCCCTCCTTACTACCCATCACCGGCCTATCCCATTCCCCCATCCCCCTCCCCTCTGTGGCCCTCAGTTTGTTTCTCAGAGTCCATAGTCTCTCATGTTTCATTCCCCCTTCTGATTACCCCCCCTTTCTTTATCCTTTTCTTCCCCTACTGATCATCCTAGTTCTTATGTTCCATAGATGAGAGAAATCATATGATAGTTGTCTTTCTCTGCTTGACTTATTTCACTTAGCATTATCTCCTCCAGTGCCGTCCATGTTGTAGCAAATGTTGAGAACTCATTCTTTCTGATAGCTGAGTAATATTCCATTGTATATATGGACCACAACTTCTTAATCCAGTCATCTGTTGAAGGGCATCTCGGCTCCTTCCACGATTTAGCTATTGTGGACATTGCTGCTATGAACATTGGGGTGCATATGGCCCTTCTCTTCACTACGTCTGTATCTTTGGGGTAAACACCCAGTAGTGCAATGGCTGGAACATAGGTTAGCTCAATTTTTAACTTTTTAAGGGACCTCCACACTGTTTTCCAGAGTGGCTGTACCAACTTGCATTCCCACCAACAATGTAGGAGGGATCCTTTCTCCACATCCTCTCCAACAATTGTTGTTTCTTGCCTTGTCTATTTTTGCCATTCTAACTGGCGTAGGTGGTATCTCAGTGTGGTTTTGATTTGAATTTCCTTGATGGCTAATGATGTTGAACATTTTTTCATGTGTCTGTTAGCCATTTGTATGTCTTCATTGAAAAGTGTCTGTTCATATCTTCTGCCTATTTTTTGATTTGTTTATTTGTTTCTCGTGTATTGAGTTTGAGAAGTTCTTTGTAGATCTTGGATACCAGTCCTTTATCTGTAGTGTCATTTGCAAATATATTCTCCCATTCCGTGGGCTGCCTCTTAGTTTTTCTTGACTGTTTCCTTGGCTGTGCAGAAAGAAATAAGTCAAGCAGAGAAAGACAACTATCATATGATTTCTCTCATCTATGGAACATAAGAACTAGGATGATCAGTAGGGGAAGAAAAGGATAAAGAAAGGGGGGGTAATCAGAAGGGGGAATGAAACATGAGAGACTATGGACTCTGAGAAACAAACTGAGGGCCACAGAGGGGAGGGGGATGGGGGAATGGGATAGGCCGGTGATGGGTAGTAAGGAGGGCACATATTACGTGGTGCACTGGGTGTTATACACAACTAATGAACCATCAAACTTTACATCGGAAACCAGGGATGTACTGTATGGTGACTAACATAATATAATAAAAAATCATTATAAATAAAAAAATAAAAATAAATAAAAATAAAAAAAGATAAACTCATAATGGATGAAAGACCTAAATGTGAAACAGGAATCCATCAAAATCTAGAGAACACAGGCAGTAACCTCTTCAGCCTTGGCTGAAGCAACTTCTTGCAAGATATGTCTCTAAAGGCAAGGGAAACAAAAGCAAAAATGAACCTTTGGGACTTCATCAAAATAAAAAGCTTTTCCGCGCTGTTCCTTATATTTCACATATGGAACACCACAGGGGAAGGGAGGGAAAACTGAAAGGGAAGAAATCAGAGGGGGAAACAAACCATGAGACACTCTGGACTTAAGGGAACAAACTGAGGGTAACAGAAGGGAAGGGGGTCAGGGGATGGGGTAACTAGGTAACAGGTATTAACAAGGGCACATGTTGTGACGAGCACTGGGTGTTATATGCAACTAATGAATCACTGTACACTACATCAAAACCTACTGATGTACTATATGTGGGCTAACTGAATATAATAAAATAATAATAATAAAAGATAAAAAGCTTCTCCAAAGCAAGGGAAACAGTCAATAAAACAGGCAACCTATGGAATGGGAGAAGATATTTGCAAATGACATATCAGACAAAGGGCTAGTAACCAAGATTTATAAAGAACTTCTCAAACTCAACACCCAAAAAAACAAATAATCCAGTCAAGAAATGGGCAGAAGATGTGAACAGACATTTCTCCAAAGAAAACATAGAAATGGCCAACAGACATATGAAAAAATGCTCATTGTTACTAATCATCAGGGAAGTGCAAATCAAAACTACAATGAGTTATCACCTCATACCTATCAGGATGGCTATTATCAAAAAGACAAAACACAACGGATTTTGGCGAGGATGTGGAGAAACTGGAACTCTTGCACAGTGTTGGCGGGGATGCAAAACAATGCATGGGAAAGTGTATGGAGATTCCTCAAAAAATTAAAAATGGAACTATCATATGCTCCAACAATCCTGTGTGTGTGTATGTGTGTGTGTATTAGGTCTTTCACACACACACACACACACACACACACACACACACCGGAATACTACTCAGTCATCAACAATGTGGATGGAACCACAGGGTATTATGCTAAGCAAAATAAGTCAGTCAGAGAAAGACAAATACCATATGATTTCACTCATATGTAGCATTTAAGAGACAAAACAGATGAACAGAGGGGAAGGGAGGCAAAAATAAAATAAGATGAAATAGAAGGGGAGGCAAACCCTAAGAGATGCTGAACTCCAGGAAATAAACTGAGGGTTCCCGGAAGCAAGGTGGGTTGGGAGGAAGGGATAATTGGGCCATGGGCATTAAGGAGGGCACTGGATGGAATGAGCCCTGGGTGTTGTATGCAACTGAAGAATCACTAAATTCTACCCCTGAAATAAATAATACAGTATATGTTAACTAAATTGAATTTAAATTAAAAATTAAAAAATAAATCAATAAAAATAAAACATCCCATTAACAGAAAAATATAAGGAGAAAATGATACGATCCATTAGAATAAATGTAAAAAAGTGTTTAATAAAATGCAACACCTAGGCACAAATAAAACCCTAAGAAAAATCATAAAAGAAGGCAACTTCTTCATTTGATTATTTATCTAAAATAAACACATAATAAATATCCTAACTGATACGGAATTCTTGGAAGCTGTTTTCTGGAAGCTGAAATACAAAAAAATGCCAGGTTCTAGTATTTCTATTCAATACCATACTGAAGGGTTAGCCAAGGCAGTAAAGGCAGAGAAAAGAAATAAAAGCCATAAGGATGAACTTTTGAACCATACGGTCATCATCATATACGGACGACACTTTCATACACATGGACAATCCACCACAGTCCTCATTATAATTATAATTAGTAAATGAATTTCAATATATAAGAATCAATTTGTTTATTAAAAACCTGCAAGAAAAAGTAGGAAAAAAATGAAATGATAAAGTGGACTAGGAAATAAGTATCTACAAGAGAAATGGGCCAAATGGATTAATTTCTAGAATATCTTTTAAAAATCCCTTCAAATTAACATTTGCATCAATGGACTGGAGGAGATTCTGCTAAGTGAACTAAGTCAAGCAGGGGAAGACAACCATCATATGGTCTCACTCATTTATGGGACATAAGAACTAGCAGGGAGATCGGTAGGAGAAAGAAGGGAAGAATGAAGGGGGCGTAAACAGAGAGGGAGATGAACCACGAGAGACTGTGGACTCTGGGAAACAAACTGAGGGCTTCAGAGGGGAGGGGGGTGGGGGATTGGGCTGGGCCCGTGATGGGTAGTAAGGAGGGCACGTATTGCATGCTGCACTAGGTGTTACACGCAAGTCATGAGTCGTGGAACTTTACATCAAACACTAATGATGTAGTGTATGGGGACTCACAGATCATTCATAATAAATAAATAAAATATATTTATCTTAAAAAAAAAATCCCTCCAAATCCATATAAGTACAAAAACCTCAACAAAACCTGAGCTGAGAACATGGGGGAAAAAAAGGTGCAGAGGTCAAGAAACAATCTTTAAATAGAAACTCACCTGGGGGGGCCTGGCTGGCCCAGTCAGAAGAGTGTGCAACTCTTGATCTTGCGGTCATGGGTTTGAGACCCACGCTGGGTGTGGAGATTACTAAAAATAAACAAGCAAACTTACGAAAGAAAGAAACTTGCCTGAAGTAGGTTACTGAAAGCTCCAGGTGACAGGATCCCCACAGGGACACAGGAAGGCTGGGTCCCAGGAGCTGAAGAGCCCCCTACAGCTGGGAGGGTTTGGGTCCCGGGAGGGCAGGGCACCCCTGCAGCTGCTGCTCCCACCATCTGCCCTTAGTCTTGCACCAGGTGCAGCCCCACATGACTGTCTCCCACACCAGGGAGACTCTGATCGGCCATGTCTTCTAGGCCATTCTGCCTGTGCGATGCATCAAACCGGGCTATCTGCCACGCCTCTGATTGGCGGCCCCCATGACCATTCCCAGCTCATGTCACTCCAAGAGTCTCTCTTATTTGTCAGCTCCCCTTGCCCTCCAGGACCACAACCCAAGCATCCCCATCTTGGGTGTGCTGGGCAACAACATCCTTGTCAAATGCCAAATCTAAGGGGGAAACAGTCTTTCGCCATTAAATGTAAAAATAAAGGTAAAATAAAGACTTTCCAGATAAATTAAAAACTAAGATAAATTTTTACCAGCGGACACATCTGACAAGAAATAATAGAAGAGGGGCACCAGCGTGGCTCAGTGGATAAGCATATGACTCGATCTCAGCTCAGGTCTTGATCCCACAACTGTGAGTTCAAGACCGACACTGGGGTCCATGCTGGGAATGCAGCCTACTTAAAAAAAGAGAAAAATAATAAAAGAAATTCTTTAATCTGAAATCAAGGGAGCCCAGATAATATGAATGTGCATAAGACGACAACATTAATAAAGGAAATCAGATAATTACACGACAGTATAAATAAATATTTGTGTTCTTAATTGATTTTATTTTTTTAAGGCTTTATTTTTTAAATAATCTCTACACCCAGTGTGGGGTTCAAATTTACAACCCTGAGATCAAGAGTTGCACACTCCATCAACTGAGCCAGCCAGGAGCCTCCCCTTAATTTATTTTTAAAAGTAATTATAGAAAAAATCTGTTACTAACTGTACAGATTGGACAGAGAAATATAATGAAATCTCACTACCTGACCACTACACGAATAGGCCAGAGACTGGAATAGACACACACGACAACCATGTAGCAAGAGAACCCCAAGGAAGTGAAGTCATCGGACTTCAGAAATTACAATAAGCAAAATATCCAATTTTCAACATATTTAAAACCCATGCAAATAAGTAAGAAAGTATGCTCGCTTTAGAAGGTAAAGAAACGGCAACAGTCCCCTAAGCAGTCCAAGCACTGGGCTTTCACATTTTTAAATCAAGGGCCATCGACATTCTCAAAAACCTAAAGGAAATCATTAAAATATACTCTCATCAAACAGAGACTATAACGACAGAACTGCTGAAAGGGAACCAAAAGTTCTCAGCCTGAAAAGTACAATCGCTGAAATAAACACTTCATTTTTTTTAAAGATTTTATTTATTTATTCAACAGAGATGGAGACAGCCAGCGAGAGAGGGAACACAAGCAGGGGGAGTGGGAGAGGAAGAAGCAGGCTCCCACGGAGGAGCCCGATGTGGGGCTCGATCCCAGAACGCCGGGATCACGCCCTGAGCCGAAGGCAGACGCTTAACGACTGCACCACCCAGGCGCCCCTGAAATAAACACTTCACCAAAGGGTCCAACAGACCTGAGCAAAGAAAAGAAAGAGCCAGCTTGAACGTAGGTCAATCTTAGATATCAAGTCTGAGCAATACAGAGGAAAATGAAGGAGAAAAAGGAGCCCCTGCCCAGGGTACCCGGGTGAGCCCATCAGGAGGACTGGCGCCGCCGCGGCCCCGAAAGAAGGTAGGAGGTGAAAGGCAGACAGGCGACTGGAACAAAGAAAGGCTGAGAACTTCGCAAACCTACTGAAAATCATGAATCAAAACGCCCCAGGAGCTCCACGTGCTCAGAGTAGGATGCCCCCGAGAGATCCACACGGAGACAGGAAGGGACCCACAGTAAGACCAGACCAGACAGCTGCCCGTCAGAAGCCACGTCGTTCAGGAGTCGGCAGGATGACAAAACGCGGGAAGGAAAAAGCGGGAAACCTGTCCTTCAAGACTAAGGAGGAAGTGCTAACCAAGGCAAAACCCTGGGGCGTTTGCACACTTGTACGGGCACACCTGTGCTCCAGGCATCGCCAACCGGCTTCCTCCGGGTTAGAATGAAAGGACCCCAGACAGTAACTCCAGCCACGTGAAAAAACAACATCAGGCAGGAGAACCACATGGGAAATATTTAAAAAACGGTATTAAAGGCTTTCTGGTTTCTGGCTCTCTCTACTCTCCTACATACGTTAAAATACGAGTGTGCACATCACAGCAGAGAGCACGTGTGAGCAGGAAGATGCCGGGCTCACCTCCTTCACAGACACACGGACACACATGGAACGCCGCCCACAATGAAAAGGACCCGAAGCCTGGCAGGACAGGCCTTCCGCAGCGAGGGCATGAAGACAAGGCCACATGGACAGGCAGCAGGGGCTCAGACGAGGTCAGGAGCCTAACCCCCCGCACGGACGGTCACACGCAGAAGGGATGCACAGACGCAGAGATCCTCCGTGAGAAGGAGATCTCTGGTTATGGTCCCACACCAGGTACTCTGCTTCTGAGGACCTCCCCGGGAAGACGAGCCTGCACCACGTCTGGCTTTGGAAATCAGCACAGCTTACCTCGGGAGCCTTGAACGTTAGGGGGACATCACTCTGGGGGAGCGGGAGGCTCCCCTCTTGGACGGCCGGCGTGGGGGTCGGCCCATCGGACACCCAGCATGGGAGCAGTGGCTTGGAGACGGTCTAACAGAGCGTGTGCGCTGCAGGGCAAGGGTCAGGTAGGGGCTTTCTCTGGGAACAGACCGCCCAGCCCACAGCACTTTTCCCATCCTCCTTCTGAATGGCTTCCCTGACATTTGCAGGAGCCAATTCTCATGCTTTCCATCTACCTTGCTAGCGCTGCTCGCCACACCCTGCTGGTCCCCTGCGGACCCGCCTCCCCAGGGCTCCCACCGCAGCCAGTGCCCCTACAAAGTGGGTCATGCCCCACCATTCCCATGGGCACCTTGGGTGGGACCAGCGGTCCCCAAAGAAACTCCCGTCCAGGGAGGATGGGAGCCAATGCCACCCAGCAGTGTACCCACAGCAGCTGGAGCTGGGCCTGTCAGCTGACTGCGCTGGGAGGGCGTCCTGTATTTGGTCTGGAAATCCCACCCAGCAAATCCGCAGCGGCTGCGGCCAGGCCTCCCAGCTGCCCTGCTACCAGCGGGCCCCTGGTTGTGGAGACCGGCCATGCCGACAGTCGGCCCGAGGGCAAGCCCTGTCCGCCAGCACTCTTGCCCCAGTCACAACAGGAGCCCCCACAGGGGACACAGGGTCTGGTGGCCAGGGCGAGGCTGCTGCTGAGCCCCACGGGACACCCTCAGTATAAGGCCACTGCTTTTGAGAGCAGGAGACACAGCTGGCCTAATGCACAGAGCCAGCATCTCAGACAAAATGAGGGGCTGGGAGGCTCAAAGCAATAAGGGTCTAACTTGATTTTGTCCAGGTAGTTAATATATTGCCCTAACATAACTTACTGAATAATCCTTTCAACAGGATTTCAAGTCTATCATTTTATGGAATGCGGGTTTGTTTCTGGACTTGCTTTTCTGTGCCGTGACCTGTGGCCCCTGCTAAATTCCGAGGCTGTCCCTGTTCCCCCCCGAGCCTCTCAATTCTCGGAAACAGCCTTGGCACTGCCTCAGACATTTCTGGTTAAGTCTTGTCTCTTACACTAGACTGTGGGCTCCTTGAAGGCAGGGGCCTCATTCTTGCCTGCACCTGAGCGAGAATGGGGCCGGGGGGGGCAGGAAGGGCACAGAACCCTCAAGAGAAGGGAGCACGCTCCAGGCGGAGTGGTCCGATCGAGCAAGTGAAGGCCAGCCACGTTAGAGTACCAAATAAACAAGTTTTGTGTAAGTCCGTCCCGCGCAATATTTCGAACATACCTTTCCTAAAAAGTCACCTGTTACCTGGCTGAGATTCTAAGCAGGGGTCCTGCATCTTACCTGGTGATGCTATCCAGACTGGCTGTCCGGAGGCCCAGCTTTAGCTCTGCTCCTGCCAGGACCCGGCCAAGAATCGGACAGGCCACGGCGCCTCTCCAGACCTCAGGAAGTCACTGTGAAAGGAGGGGCGTGGTCCGTTCTGCAGCCACGTACACGCGCCAGGGTAAGGCTGCGGTGCGGCAAAGGCCCACGGCTGGGAGGCAGGAGCTGGGGCTCGGATCCCAGTTCCCACCAGCAGCAGGAGGAAGCACATAACTGGGAGAAACTGGGCTAGGTGAGCTCCACCCTGCCCTTCTGGGCTCCCACCCGGACAGCCCCGCTGGGGCACTCGCCCTCCTCAGCACTTGCTCTGCCTCAGCACTTGCTCGGCATTCTGTGCTGGCAGAGAAGGAATTAGTGCTTCACAAGCCATGTGGGACACCAGCCAGGCAGAAGGAGCCCGCTGGTGGAGGCCGGGGAGGGGAAAGCGGCCTTTACCCCCTGCAGAGGCAGCACCCCAGACCCAGGATAGACCGGCTCACTGCACATCCTCGGAAAGGCCCCGGGACCTTGCCCTGAGCACGGTGAGGCAGACCTTTCAGGATTCCACAGCAGACCACGCGTTCCCTTACCCCCGCCTTCAGGAGCAAAGGGAAGCCAGGGCCCCCCTGTCCGACCCCACCCAGCAGGTGACCGCAGACCGGCCCCACCCAGCGGGCACTCACACATCTTCGGAAGCACTCTGTGGGTCTGTGCTTGCTCTGCCCTTGCTCCTTGAGGAAACTAGTCCCACATACACGAGCGACACAAGCCCACGTAGCCTGTACCCTCGGTCCGCATGGCTCCTTGTCTGCGCCCGACGCAGAACCCGCTGAAGGGTCATAGTGGTGAACAAAATCCAGCCCGGCCCTTGCTTCATGGAGTTTACCATCTAGTGGGAGAGATGGCCACGAATCACACGATCAAACCCATTTACTGGAAAAGTAGAAGGAGGTACAAGAGCTCCCAGCAGGGGACCTGATCTGACGGGGAGGAGACTCAACCCCCAAACAAGGGGTATTTAGTCGGCGCTCTAGGTGTCTAAGAGAGGTACTTCCAGGAGCAAGAACGGTATGTGCAAAGGTCCTGAGGTGGGAGAGCAGAGCCTTGAGGCTCTGAGGTGAGCGAGGGAGTAAGCGAGAAACAGCCGAAGCAAGAGGGGCTGCAGAGGCAGACAGGGGCCCGATCCTGCAGCTGACGGTGAGATGAGGCCAGTGCGGGACTTAGCAAGGGGTGACTTAACGCTGCTAGGTTTCTGGAGCTGACTGTGGCTGCAACACCAGAGTGGGTGTCCGGAGGGGGCAGACGTGGAGAGCATCAGGGATCTCTGGG
>NW_024425230.1:26544875-26675733 GCF_017311325.1 Ursus maritimus | reverse complement strand
GGCTTCGAAGTGGCAACGCAGGCAAGAAGGCTGCAGGGCACGCGGGCACGGCAGAACCACGGTGGAAGGGAGGCGAGCGGAGAGCATCAGTGAGACACTGGCACAGCAGGGGCAGTGGGGAGGGGGTTTTAACCTGTGGGGAGAAGCGGGAGCCTGACCTAGGGTGGGAAACTGAGGGAGCCAATGAGACGGCGTGCGCACAGGAGGGCTGCTGCCACGACGGCAGAGCCAGGCAGACCCTCGTGCGCCAGCTGCAGGGCTGGGGCAGAGGGGCTCACGCATCTTCCAGCCTCCACTCCATGAGCCTCACGAGATCCCGCAGAGCAGTGGCATTACCCCCCCCCCCTCCGCCGCCTTTGCAGGGGGGGCAACTGCAGTTCAGAACCTTCCCCAAATGGCACAGCTGGTGCAGGGCAGAGTCGGGATTCCAACTCCCATCTGTTTGGCCACAAAGCCCACACTCTGTCCTCTGTGCCAGGAGTCCCCCTCCTGTCCCCTGATCCCCACACTGATGATTAACAAGGTCCATGCATTAAGAGGCAGAGCTGCAGTTTCAGCAGGGCAGGAGAGAGTGGCTAGGTGGGAGGGCTAACGCCCGTTTCCTGCCCTTCTGCAAGGTGATCAGCCTGGGAGCCTGCAAGGCGGGTCCCATCCGGGGCACTCAGAGCAGACACGGCCAAGGGCAAGGGTTCTCCACCCCAGCCACATGCGGTGATCACCAGACGAGCCGGGCGCCCACCTCTCCTCCCATCTGTGCTTCTCCCCAGGTGGTTCCCACCTGCAGCCAGGTTACGACCCACTGGACCTCAGCTGCTCCCAATTCCACCCTCTCCTGGGCTCTCAGGCTGAGGTCATCATAGAAAGGCCTCCCTCGGCTGCACGGCCCAGTATCCCAGCTAATCGGAGTTTTGACCTAAGATCTTTAAAGGCCCAAGACCCCGTAGACATGATTGTCTGCCCCCAGCTCTGAAATGCAGCTGACCTGTGAACATTGTGGGGTCAGTGACGCTGACCCCGCGTGAAGCCACACATCTGCATAGAACTTGACTCCCCCAAAACGTAGCTGCTGACAGCCCACAGTGGACCCGAATCCCTACCAACAGCATGAACAGTCGAGGAGGACCTAGTCTGTATGTGCGCGTACTACGTACTATGTTCCTACAACAAAGTAAACTAGAGAAAAGGAACAGTTATTAAGAAAGTCATAAGCAGGGGCGCCTGGGTGGCACAGCGGTTGAGCGTCTGCCTTCGGCTCGGGGCATGATCCCGGCGTTGTGGGATCGAGCCCCACGTCAGGCTCCTCCGTGGGAGCCTGCTTCTTCCTCTCCCACTCCCCCTGCTTGTGTTCCCTCTCTCACTGGCTGTCTCTATCTCTGTCAAATAAATAAAATCTTTAAAAAAAAAAAAGAAAGAAAGAAAGAAAGTCACAAGCAAGAGAAAATGCATAGTAGCACCGTGTATTTATCGGGAAAAAATCCGCCTGTAAGCCGACCCACACAGTTCAGGCCCGAGTTGTTCAACCGTCAAGTAGAACTCAAAATAAAAACAAGACTAACTCACGTGGCAACGGGGTCCAAACAGTGTATTGGGGGATTTTCTGGCGAGCGTGCCGGCCTCAAGGGCGCCCACACGGGCATTTGCTGGTCTACCGGGTCAGTCTGCCGAACCGCGGCTCAGTTCCCAGCCCACAGACCAGACACACCTGCGAGCTGACCCCCACCTGGCCCGTCCTCCGCACAGGGCACTCAGCAGCGCCTCACTCCCCCCACCCCCGACCTCAGAATGTGGTCTCCACTCGCCTTCCCTGCTCCCACCAGGGCATGGCTGACGGCACCAGCCCAGCAGGTGCAGGGTCCGCCCTCCTGCCGCCACGGGGGACAAGCCTCCTGGGTAAGTTCCCTCCGCTGTCATTAAAACTGACACCCACTGGGGCGCCCGGGGGGGCAGGGGGCACAGCCGTTTAAGACTCCTGTCTTCAGCTCAGGTCGTGATCTCAGGGTCATGAGATCGAGTCAGGCTACGCACTGGGTGTGGCATCTGCTTAAGACCCTCTCTCTCCCTCTGCCTCTCCCCCTGCTCATGCACACACACCCCTCCTGTCAAAAAAAAACAAAGACTGCCACCTGCCAACCTGCAGCCGGCCTCTTTCTGGTCTGTCCCTGTCCTTGGTATAAGGGGTTACACGGTACACCTGGGAAGTTGGGGGGAGGAGGCGGAGAGAGAGAGAGAAACCAACAGGAGAGTGCGGACCCTGCCCCCCCCCCCCCCGCAGCCGGCTCACAGCTGTGCTGGACGGAGCCCCCATGGCCCCAGGCCTTACGTCCCCCCCTTCCTGTGCCCTTGTCACCCTGATGCCACCCACCCCAGTCCACTGTCCTCGAGAGCCATGTCCTTACCATTTCAGCGCGGGCTCTCCAGCTGTGACAGAAAACGTGTGCACGTTGGCTTGGTGAGTAAACCACGGGAGGGACAGCTGAGCGGGGCCTCAGTAATGCCTAGGCCAGGGTCCTCAGCCGTAGGGTCTGCACGCTCCTTCCCTCATCTCTGCCGCGGGCTGGGATAAAGCCTGGTTCTCTGGGAGCCACTTCTCCCACGAGGTGGGAATCGGCATCTTCCTGCCTCTGCCCCCCCAAGAAAGGACGAGGCTTCTCTTCATGAGCTCCCACTCGAAGAAATGCAAGGTGAGCTTCACGGCCGGGCAGGTCCAGCCTAGGCTGCGTGGCCGGGACACTGGAGCCGCCAGGCCCTCCACCGTCCTGCGGAGTAGAGCGGGAGGCGTAGCANCCCGCCCGCCACAGTGCGGGACGCTAGCGAGGGCGGTCTCAACCTCAGGCCTCCCCTCTGGGCTTGTAGGCGTCCTACTGTGTGCTCACGTGACCTCTTTATTGGGCGGGGGTGGGGGGCGGGGAGGAGAGGCAGAGAGCGTGCACACACTGAGCTCCGGCTCTTTTCCTAAGGACCCTAATCCCGGTCACCTGGGCGGCTCAGTGGTTAAGTATCCGACTCCTGACTCAGGTCTTGATCTCAGGGTCACGAGTTCAAGCCCCACGTTGGGCTCCACGCTGGGCATGGAACCTGTTTAAAAAAAAAAAACAGAATTATAAGGACACTAATCCTGACAAGGCCACAGCCTTATGACCTCGTATGACCTTAATTCCTTCCTCAGAAGCCCCACCTGCAGATACAGTCACGCTGGGGCTTAGAGCTTCAACAGATGAACCCGGGGCGGGACATAAACCGTCCATAACAGGCAAACACTGCACATCAAACGAGGGGGTTCAGCGGCCAGTGGAGGGGGCGGACGGCACTGCAGACGTCCTCACTGTCCCAAGGATGTTCCCCACCCCTGCACCACACCTGCCGGTGGGCTGGCCCTGCATGCACGGACGTGCAGGACGTGCAGCCTGGGATGGGAGGCCACCAGCAGCAGGTGCGCTGAGTCTGCCCGTGCCTGGCGTCCCCCAGCAGATCCCAGCCCTGCACAAACTCACTGCTGCAAGACCTCCCCCCCACCCCCCGTGGGAAGTCCTGGGAAGACAAGGATGGATTACTCAGCACACGTGAGCCGCTCGTGGATTCCCAGATTGAAGGATGAAATTCTCCAGGTGAAAGGAGTCCACAAACTCAGCCCAGTGAAGGAAAAAAGACTTAGAGCACACCAGTGGGGAATTCAGAAATTCAAGGATAGAGGGGGAAATCCTAAAACGTTTCACAAAGAAAAACAAGTCACATATAAGGAACCAAGACTCGGCACGACACAGGCTTCCCCGTGACCGTGACGACACTGCGTAACAATCGAGCGATGCTTCCACACGTGAGGGGAGGCGGCCTCCAACGCAGAGCGTTGCACCAGCCAGGTGGGTCTTCAGGGGCCGGGGAACGACATCCTCAAAAACGCCAGAGCTCAGAAGATTCGCCTTCCATGCGTTCTTCCCTGGGAAGTCCCTGGAAGAGGAGTTCTAACAAGATGGGAGTAAGCCAGGGAAAAAGAGGACGCGGGGTTCGGGAAATAAGGGATCCACAGAGCAGAGGCCGGAAATTCAGGGGGGCAGCTCGGGGCAGGCGGAGGAAGCAGGCAATCCATCCTGGGGCAGGAGGCCGGAGGGGAGGGAAGCTCCGGGAGAAGGATGGGGCCGGGAGACCACCTGCTGGGTCGGATCGCAGTGTCTGGATCATTATAGGGGGGGGGTCATTGGGGAGAAGCAGTTGGAGCATTTGGAAAAGAGACGACAACAGGTTCAAAGAAAGCTAAGCAGGGGAAGGGGAAAAATCCGAGGTAGTTATCAGGTCTAGAGAGGAACCGGCCTCAGTGAAGTGCTCCGGTGAGGAGGGGATACTGAGGCAGCCACGAGAACGTAAGTGCTGTTGTTTTCAAGAGACTGCGATCTAGCCAAATTGGTAGGACGGAAGCAAGGAAATTGATAAGACCGCAGAAGGGAGGTAAGTCCGAGGAAGTAAAAAAATATCAACAAAATAAAAAAATTGAGCGCTTGCGTGGTTCAGTCGGTGAAGCGTCTGCGTTCAGCTCAGGTCATGATCCCGGAGTCCCAGGATCAAGTCCCGCTCCTGCTCTCTCACTCTCTCTCTCGAATGAATAAAATATTAAAAAAAAAGAAAGAAAGAAAAATTAGGGGCACCTGGGTGGCTCAGTTGTTAAGCGTCTGCCTTTGGCTCAGGTCATGATCCCAGGGTCCTGGGATCGAGCCCCACATCAGGCTCCCTGCTCAGCAGGAAGCCTGCTTCTCCCTCTCCCTCTGCCCCTGCTTGTGTTCCCTCTCTCGCTGCCTCTTTCTCTGTCAAATAAATAAAATAAATCTCTAAAAAAAAAAGAAAAATTAAAAAATTGCAACAAAAGTTAATTCTAATTTTTTTTAGAAATAAGGTTATAAATTCCAGAGGGAAGAAGAAAATGAGTTTAAAGGATGACCTCTGGGAATTAGAATTTACAAGTCCGAAGCGGAAGAAGGGAGGAAAGGCTTTTTGATGTCAGCCTTTCATTATGTTGGAGTTTTAAAACTCTGTGTATGTATTACCTTGATCAGAGTTAAATATGTTTAAGAAAAAGCAATTGCCAAGCCTAAAGAAAATTACAAACCTATCCAGACCAGTCTTTTTCAGATGAGGTCACCAAAGATCAGAGAGGTGACGGGACTGGCCCAAGCTCACACAGCAAGTCCCCAGCATAACTTGACCTGTGATCCAAAGCTAAGGGGTTTTCTAGGCCCTCCAGGCCGCCCCCTAGGACTCTGTCTTGGGATCTGCTGTTGGCTGCAAAGACAACACAAGAGAACATAAGGAGCACCCCACTTAGACCGACACCACACTGTGCCAGGAAGCTGGGGAGAACCAGTCCTAGCTCCGACAGTACCTGCCCCACCCCGTCTCTTCTCTCCTTCCCCATCCTATCTCAAGACCAACCCCAGCTAGAAGGTCTGAGAAGGGAACCTGAGGTGCTTCTCACTAAGGTGTAAATGACTGATATTCACCCCCACCAAGATTTTGATTTTATCAAGGCGTTGTATTTATGTATTTAAAAGCTTGGTGGACAGGATGCCGGGAAGTGGGATGAAGGCAGGGGGAATCTACCCCAGGGGCAGGAAGGAACGTGGGGGCTCTGAGACCCAGACATTTTATTAAAAACTTCTTGGAAAATGTCCAGCACAGTGGTTTCTTTTCTCTACCACCCAGGAAGGACCTACAAGGGTAGATTTCGTCTGTCAAACAAATTGCATTCAAAGTCCTGCTTCATTCGTTTTCTAGGAGGTGTCCCACGGTCCATAGAGTTCCATTTTCGTTGAGATAATCCAAGCCCTAAGGAGACACTCTGTGTTTTTGTTTGGAATACAGCCTTACAACGGAGCAATATTAGATTTCCATGGGACACTTTGCATTTTGCAAATATTGCTCAAATCAGACACCTGAAAAGGGTACCCCGAGCCTTGCATTCAAATTCCAGCCGGGGGCCCGTAAGTGACCAGCCCACTCTGACCCGCCATCCCTGTTACGTAGCCACCTAATTCCCAGCACGTGTGAGCCTGGAGATGATGAGTGGAAGTGCCTCCTCTATGCCCAGCACATAGTAGGAGCTTAGTCATTTCAGTCCCCGTCCTTCCTCGCTATCCTAATGTATTTGTTAAAGATGGGGGACCGGGAGGGGGGAGTAGTACTGGGGAGGCTCCCACTCCCTGCTTCCCAGTCCTGGCCAATCTCGTCCCTGAAGTAGGTCTCAGTCTCCCGATTATAAAATTAGGCAGAGGTGGGGAGGAAGAGGGGGAGCTTGGCTTTGTTGGGTCCAGCTGGGCCCGTCCGCCTCCATAACCGGGCTTCGCAGCCGGGTTCCAGCCCGCCCCTCCGCCCGCTTCGCCGCGCTGGACTGAGTCCCAGGTTGGGAGTGAAGGGCTGAGCGGGGCGGGGCGAGGCCTGTTCCCGGGTTGGCCTGCAGGTGGCAGCAGAGCCGCGCGGCCGCGGAGCGCCCGGGGGGCGGGGCGGGGCTCGCGGGGGGGTGGCGCACGGGGCGGCGTTGGGGGATCCGCTCACGAGGCGGGTGCGACGAGGGGGGGGCGGGGCGCGTCCACGCCCTCCGGCCACACCGCACCGGTCCTCCGACTGGTGTCCTCTCCGCGGTGGGGTGATCGTATGACTCAGGGTGACGGGGGCTCCATCACCAACTGCAGCGGGACAACAGGCTTCGAACCCCCCATCCCGCAAACCTGAACCTCCTGTCACACACACACACCCCGCTGGCCACTTTCTTGTTTCTTCTTTATTCTGTCCTTTTCCGACGTGGACTGTTCTTCCCCGAGCACCTGTGAGGGCGCCCTGCGATGGGGTTTAGACCCTGCGGCACCTGCTGTAGCCTCATTCTGCACAGAGCCTCCGGGACCCCCTGCAAGACTGGGTTTAGCTTCCAGGCAGAGTCTGTGTTTCCTGGGACACCCTCCCCAGGACTCCAGAGGGGGAGACCCCGCCTGCAGCAGTGGCCCTCCCCTCCTACAGGCCCCTTTCCTGAATGCATTCTTCTAATTGTATTCTGAGCGCACAGGTCCTTCGCTTTGACTGGAAGTATACTGGTTTACTGAATTGCAAATAGACAAGTCCCATTAAACAGTCTTCCTACATGTCCGAGATCATCCCATTACTCCGTTCAACCCCAAATTAGCATGACATTTATCCCCTTCTTTCTTAGCCTCATAGACATTGATCCATTGCAAAAAGGGCTCAAACTTTCCTCACTTCCATTTTTAGTTGATTCATTGACATCCAAGTAATAGGATTTGTCTGGGGAACTCATTAGTAAAGACTCGTGCCCTTAAATTTATTTTTATAGTTGGGTTCTGCTAGTTAATAATGGGTATCTCTGTATCATTCACACTGGCTGCGAAAGGCTATGACTTTCAGTCCTAATCTAAAATCTAAGATAGAAATTTGGATTTATCTGAATGAAGTAGGTAAGTGAGAAATTAAATTGTTTCTAACAGACCTTCTCTCAGCTAGGAATCTCATGGTCCCAAATATCTGTGTGAGCAAGAGGAAAATTGGGCTTTAAATATGTAAAATCTTAAACCATCCTTTCTAGTGACGAGATTGGCCATTTTTTTCCGTTATTAGTGAAGTACATCTGACATAAGGTAAGGCACACATATCTTACGTGTACAACTTGGTGACTCTTTACATATGGATGAACTCATGCAGACACCACCCAGGTCAGAAATGGAAAGTTTCCATCACCCCAGAAGTCTCCCCCATGCCCCCTTCCAGTAATATTCCACACTAATATCCTGACCTCTAGCACCACAGATTGGCTTTACCTTTTTTTTTTTTTTCTTTTTGAGAGAGAGAGAGAGAGAGAGAGAGAGCACCAGTGGGGAGGACTGGGAGAAGCAGGCTCCCGGCTGAGCAGGGAGCCCGAGGCGGGGCTCGATCCCAGGACCCCGGGATCATGACCTGAGCCCCCCAGGCGCCCCAGTTTTACCTGTTCTTGAAATATACAGGATTCTGCGTATTGGGGATCACACTGCACGTGCCCTTTTGTGGCTGCTTTCCCAAAACATGCGTCTGGTTTATCCATGTTGTTATTTCTCATTGCTGTAGCTTGACATATTTTATTCATTACTTTCCCATGTATGTCGAATGCAATGCTTTGTGGGGTCTATTGGTCCTTTATAGCTGGATTGATACTTAAAATCTTCAAATCAATGGAATTCAGGAAGTTTTTAGAGGACAAAAAACCCTGAGACTCCTAAACCCCCAGTCTTAAAGCAAGTTTCCTCCTCACGCCTGTTTCAGGGACCTTAAAACTCATCACTGTGTCATCGGCTTAGGGGCTTGTTGCCTGGACAACAGGGTCGAACACCCACTCTCTGAAGTGTTGAAATGACGAACAGCCGACACAGAGCACCTCCTCCTCTTCAAAGCACTTTACGTGTATTATTGATTCCTTTTGTTTTAAAGATTTTATTTATTTATTTGAGGGGGGAGGAGCACAGGGGGAGGGAGAGAATCTCCAGCCGACTCCCCGCTGAGCACGGAGCCCAATGTAGGTCAATCCCAAGACCCTGACATCATGACCTGAGCCAAAACCAAGAGTCAGACGCTCAACCGACTGAGCCACCTGGGCCCCCTTCCTGAACAATATTATTCTTTTCAGATGGGGAAACTGAGGCACAGAGAGGTCAAATCGGTTTCCTAAGGTGGTAGAGCCAGGCTGGAACCCGGGCTCACACTTCCCCACCACACCCCCTGTGTAGCACAACATTTCTTGTAGCTGGAGAATTTCCTTCTGATCAGCCTGGTGGCACGTTCTGCATAAGTCAAATCTCATCAGTTCGTTTCAAAGAGTACAACCCAACTGAAGTGGGAGAGCCAGACGAATGTGTGGCTTTGCTGAGTAAGTGACAAGACCCTGGTTTTAAACAGTAACTGTTTGCTTCTCCTGGGACTTCCGCAGACGGGACCGTCACACGCCGAGTCCAATTCTCCTCCTTAGCGAGTGGAGACGGGCTCAGTGAGGGGCACAATCTACCAGAAAATCTCACCCTGGTCTCCTTCCTCATCTGGAAAGCAGGAGACGAGCCTGTGAGTTCTAACGGGTGGAGGCAGAGCGGAAGGCCACTGGTTGCACACGGAGCTTAAGAGGGTTTCTCCCCCCTGGATTCAGATACACCGAATCACACGAGCTTTGGAAATGAACATGTGACGGGCAGCGTTCTCACAGAAATCGTCGGTGCTCTAGCGGAAGCTGTCTTCGAGGGTCCTGCTGCTAAGACAGGAGACGGAGGCAGGCCAGCCGCCCCACTTCTAGAACCCTGGCTTGGAGCTCAGCTGGAGACACTGTGGTGATGGGAGGGGGGTGTTCGTCTTCTAAATCATCCCCTCCCTTGCTGGGCTCCACGGGGGCTCATGACGCAAACAGGCCGGAGAAGCCTCAAGAACCCTCGGGGCTGTATGTCCAGTCGCCCAGCTGGTCTCAGCTCCCAGCCCCACTCACTCCTCACGGCCACCCACCACCGACATCAGGTTCATTCCCCCAGATACCCTTCCCATTGTGGAACCCTCCCACCCAAGGCACTTTCACTCTGCAGGAAATGTCTCCAGCCTCAGCCTGGCATGCAAGGCTCTTCCTGACGTGGCCTCCCCTAGGCCCCTGCCACACTGGACCCATCTTCCCCACCCCGGGGCCTTTGCTTACACTACGACTTTCCCCTAAATGCCATCTTCCTCCTTCTCTTCAAGTCCAAATTACAGCCGTCGTCCGAGGACCAAATAGAAAAACTTTGTCTCCAAAAAGAAGGCCTGCCCCCCTCCCTCCTTCCCTTCTCTTCCCTCTCTGTCTCTGTGTCTGTCTCTCTGCACACTGGCCTTCGCCTTCTGGGTATACTTTCCTTGGGCATTTTCGCATCTGGCTTTGGGCTGGAGTTCTGTCCCCGTTGCATTAACGCAGCAAGACTGGAAAGCAACCTCAGGGCCAGGCTTCCTCTTTTCACTCTGTATGTCCTACGATACCCAGCACAGCACACGTATTCAGAACTCGGAGTGGACGCTTGGCCGGTAAAGGAATGGACGGAGTGAGACAGGAAAGCCCTGAGAGGTGTGAGGAGAGGACCCGCTCCGGGTGGCCAGGGTCGGGGAAAGCTGTGAAGACGGGAGGATCTGGACAGGCCGGGGAGGGCTGAGAAAGATCCGGGGAGTGAGATCATAAAGGTACGTGGGGGATGCTGAAGTCCCCGGACAGAGCTCGTGGGCTGAAGAGCAGCGATGCCGTCGACCTAAGATCGCGGTGTCCTCCCGTGTACGTTCTGGAGGAGGGGCTCTTGGAAACGATCCCGTCAAGAGCTTGCCGTTTGCAACGACGCGGACGGAGTATGATGCCAAGTGAAATAAGTCGGTCAGAGAAGGACAAAGACCATATGCTCTCCCTCATATGTGGAATTTAGGAAACAAATGAGCCAAGGACAAAAAAAGAGAGCGACAAACCAAGAAACAGACTCTTAACTCTAGAGAACAGACGATGAGGGGAGGGCGGGGGATGGGGGACGGGGAACAGGTGATGGGGATGGAGAAGGGCACCTGTCGTGATGACACCACCCCCCCCCATGGAAGTGCTGAATCATCATATTATATGCCTGAAACAACACAGCGCTGCATGTGAACTAGACCAGCATTAAACTAAAGTAAGAAAATAAGACAGATGTGGTCAAGCCACCGTGTTTGGCAGGAGCGGGAACGGAGGCAAGGGAAGGCAGGCAGACAGTGATGGGAGCGGGACCGGAGTCAGAGCTCCAGGCTTGCTGTGCCCGGCTGACTGGTCTACCTGGGGGTGGCCAGGGTGGTTTGTCTTCCTTGGTTCAGCTGCCCCCACGGAGCTGGCACGAGCAAAGCCCAAAGTCCCAGCAAACCCCTGGGGTGCTATGTGTGTTTCAGCCACGTTCTGCAGATGCCATGTGTATCTGACCCACTGTCACAGCGGCATCAGGGGAGGGCCTCGAACGCCTGCCCAAAGCTGGACTTCAGGCAGAGGAAGGTCTTCGGAGAGAAGGGAAAAGTGAGCTGGAGAGGCTCCGGCTGCTGGTGCAGGACCCGGGCTGTGGCAGGTAGTGGGGGTGGGGGGGGTGAGGCACGCTCCCACATCCAGGGGAAGGAGCCACCTCCCAGCCGGCCTCCCCCCAGCTCTGAGCTGGTCTCCGCCTTGACCCAGTGGCTAAAACTGCATTCCCTTCACGGTGGTCAGCCAGCGTTGAGGGGCAGCCCTTTAGGAAGGAAAGGCCGGCAGAGTGAATATACCACTGACCCGCCCGAAGACCGAGATCCTTCTTGGGGCCTTTGGGGCCCTGGTGTCTGGCTGACGACGACAGTGCGAAGATTTAGGAATGGAGGTCTGTGTCCCCTGCTGGCACCACCACCAAGCTGCTGTGTGACCATGGGCAAATCACTCAACCTCTCTGAACCTGTTTCCTCATCTTAAACTTGGTAACTTAAACTCTTTCCTCATCGGTAAACTTGGAGGAGGGTCATATGACAGCCCAACTCTATGTAAGTCCTTGTCACTGGTCCCCTTACAGCCTCTGCTCCCCGCTGGCCAGGGGCCCGGGTAGCAGAATCACGGGGCAGGGACAGCACTAGGGTTCTCAGTGATAGAGAAGGACGGGAAGGAGAGGAACGAAGGAAGGGAGAAGGGCAGAACCCACATCTTTGGCTCTCGTTAATGCGGCCTACTATGTGCAAGCACCAGGCCAGGCCCTGGGCTCTGATGAACAAGATTCTCATCTGCTCCGTAGGCCAACAGTGGTTGGAGTTCTTCTACGAGAAGCCAGGCCCTGGGATGGTCCAGGATGGAGGGGGCAGGTGGGCGACAGGCGGTGGGACACAGGGAGGGGCTGTGCAGGGCGTCCTGGCACGGTGGGGGGGGTGGGGCACAGGCATTACAGACAGAGGCCTCCTACTCCGGGGCCGCAAGGAATTCCGTGGGCCCCCAGGAGAGACTGGAAAGGCAGAGACAGACCCAGAGCGCCACCAAGGCTGTGGGCTGCGTGGACTTAGGGAGCCACTGAATGCCTTTGCAGAAAGGAAAGGCCAGTGTGGCCACCGCGTGGCTAGTGGCCTGCACTGGGGTGCCACGAAGAAGGAGGGAGGGAGGAAGGAAGGGAGCAGGCAGCCGTGGCCGTGTGTGGTCCCTGAAATGGGAGCAGAGGGGCCCGGAGCCCCCTGACTGGACGTGCACAGTGGCCCAGCGGGCAGACCACAGTCCCCAGCGCATCATCCACGTTTCTCCGTCCTGGCTGCCTGTCCCCGTGCTTCTTAACCAGGCTCCCAGGCCCTCCCCAGGCTCCCTGAGTCAGGACACCTGGGAGTGGGGTCCCCCAACATGTACACTGTAGTAATCAGCGTTCCCAGCCTTGGGGGGCGTGGGGGGCTCCCCAGGACCAGCTGCAGGCTCTGTGATTTGCTAGCATGGTTCAGAGACTGGGAAAAGCTCTTACACCGTGGTTATGGTTTATTACAGTGTAAGGATGCAGAGTAAAGCCAGCAAAGGGGAAAGCAGCATGGATGGATTCCGGAGACACCAGGGACCCTTCCTCCCAGGGCGATTGCAAGGACCAGAATCATCCTCCCAGCCGCCCTGCACAAGGACACGTGCTACGTCTTCTCAGCAGCGCAGCTCCCCCGAGCCTCGGTGTCCAGGGCTCGGGGGTCAGGCATGTCAGCATGCAGACCCTGGGTGACCGGCTTGCTGCTCCGGCTCCAGCCCCTAGACAAGTCACCCAGGTCCCGCAAGGCCCAGGGCCCCAGGCGTACAAAGTCTTAACAAGCAGGACCTTCCAAGGGCTCAGAGGCCATGTCCCAGGAGCTGGTCGAGGGCCAGTCCTTTCTTTGGAACGAGCCCGGTGTGAGCACCCCAGGCCTGCTGAGCTCCGCATCGAACGCCCTGCAGGGCTTGGAGAATGCTCGGTGCTCAGTGCTCAGGCTGTGCCCAGAGCACTCACTCAGAGTGTCCAGGGCTCCTGCCAGCGTGCGGCCAGCTGCCACAAACAGTCACAGGCACCAGAGGAGAGAGTAAGCTTACTCCAGGGGGTGTAGGGAGACTCGGCAGAACCAGCGGACCGGGGATGGTGAGCTGCAGGCAGGCAGGCGCACGGGGAAGGAGGAGCAGCTGGAGAGGCCGAGAAGCATGGCCCCCAGGGTCTGCCCAGCCAACAGGGAGCCGGGGCCACGCCATCCCCTCACCCACCCCCTTCGAGCTCAGTCCAGCCTTGAGACTTGCCCTGCAGAATCAGAAGGGGGTCTGTGAGTTGGCCTGAACTGTCCAGACTGCAAGGCTCTGGGGCAGGGAGATGGGGTGCCCTGTGCGGGCCCTCCTGGCTCTGCTCATCCATGTGGCTACGGTCGCAAAGGGATCCCCGTGCTGAATTTCAGCCTTCGGTGGCCTAAGCACTAAAGGTATTACGGTGCTACTCCCCAGGGGGAAATTCAAAATAAAAAACAAAACTACAAACCACAGAACACAATATTTATACACACGCTGGATAGAACGTGGCTTCCCTCCAAATTTTCCAGTCGCGGAAGTCCGAAGGAAACTTGAAAGTCACGCCTCTCTGCCCTTTCCCGGAGGGCGTACCGGCCGTGCAGTTAGCCTTGGCCCACCTTGGTTCACCCGCTTACTGGGTCACACAGCGCGCTGCACCGTTAGGCCCCAAGCCCCCAGGCCCCCTGTGCATATGCGGGAATGGGAAGGGCTGCAGGAGTGTCCAGTGCTCTTCCCGGAACACTGCAGACTCCCCGGCATCACCGCTCCCTGCCCCCGCGCTGAGGGCTCCGCGGCCTCACCCTCCCAGAAGGCCTTCGATGATGCATTATTCAGGGCTCGCCAGCCTGGCTCAGCTGAGTGCTGGGGGGACCCTGGCGGGCAGAAGCCATCCTGGCCAGGGCTGGGAGCAGGACGAGACCCTCCCTGACCACGGGCTTGTGGCTGGCAAGCCCTGGGGCTCTTGGATGCGTCCAATGGGCATCCCAGCAGAGGAGGACGTGGGCTACGGAAGCCTGAGCAGGGGCCCCAGAGACGCAGACCATGGCAGCTGGTGGCAGCAGGGGCCGCCAGGGACACCTGGGGAAGAACCTCACCTGGCACGCGGGAAGAGATGAAAACTAACAGTGGAACCGAATTCCTACCAGCAGAGCCTGTCCAGGGTCACTGCAGAGCCTCCTGCCACGTTGACACTAAAGATCTGAAGACAGACCAGCAGCCAGCCGCCCTCTCCGGCCTTGAGTCACACACCACCTCCAGGAAGCCCTCGGTGTTCACGTCATCTGGGGAGCTGTTCTGGGCAGACCCCGGCAGGCCCCACGGGGTGAGCTCGGCCAGGGGAGCCACTTGCCTGGGTTCTGACCCTAGGTCTCAGGACAGCAGTACAGCCCACTAGCCGTGTGGTCTTGGGCCCAGCTACTTCATCCCACTGAGCCCGGACTCCACCCATCAGCGGGGACCAACAGTAGTGATGAGGGAGCAGAAGGCAAGCTGAGGACACAGCAGAAGTTGACACCCGCACCCTCTCCCCCTGGGATGTATGTGACCTTCCTCAGGCACTCCCGGCTGCCCTAAAGGACAAAGAAACAGTTAACCTATAGAGACCACACTCCTGCAAGACTTGAGTCTCCCTCAGTTTACAAATGTCTTAGCAGTTTACAAGAACGAAGCTCTCGGTAACCTAGCTTCCAGAGGGGAATGTATGTAGACACAATGAAATCTCCTTACTGCCTACAGCCCACTGACAAGTCCCTGCAACAGGCACAGTGACCTTCCTCTAGGGGCTCAGCTGCCTCGATGTGAATACTTGCCGAGGGCCAAAGGCAGCCTTAGCCTGACCCCAGGATGCTGTAAGTCTACTTTAACGTATAAAAGTTCCTTTGGAAACTTCCTTTATCTCTAACCACCCCCCCCCCCGCAAAGATACCTGCTGGCAATCATTCCCCAGGCATAAGGCCCACCGATACACATCTGAAGGTCTCATGACTGAGGTTTTATTAGACGGTAAAAAATGACCTTTTCCCAACAACAGCTGGCCTCCCTCAAGGTCCTGGAAACCTTGCTCCCAAAATTCCTTAGAGGCTTACACTGTCCCTAACCCCCTCCCAACTTGAGGGTCTATAATGGGCCACTCCTCATGACCCCGGTGCAGCTTTCTGCCCACAGGTCCTGTCCCCGTGCTTTCATAAACCACCAACTTTGCACCAAAGATGCCTCAAGAATTCTTTCTTGGTCGTCGGCTCTGGACTCCACCCCGCTGAACCTCACCTGTACCCCCGACCTCATCAGTAGCACCTACTGTTAGCCGCTTCTAGGTCCTGCGAGAAGTGAAAAGCCTGGCCTATGAAGAGCACTAAGTATGCACTAGCTGGATGCAGAGGGGGCTTCCTAGCGCAGGGCCTTGGGGAGCACCTCCTGCCTCCTCACCAGAAGGCTCTGGGCCACGCCCTCCCCACCGCGCGGCAGGTGGTGGGGCCTGCAGGCGAGGGCACAGGAGAGCGGACAGCGGCGAAGGGGCGGCCTCCAGGCCAGGGAGGGGTGTGCGGGGGCCGGTGTGGGCACCAGGCAGGCGCTGAGTGAGCCAGAGGGCTAAAGGCAGGGAGCAGACCCAGAGCAGACCCAGGACTAAATGAGTCATCCCAAGATTGAATTGCAGGAGCCAATTTACATGACAAAGCAGCTCGTGGGGAGGACTGAAAGCATCATGGGTTTCACCAAATGAGTTAGCCATGAAGAAAGACGTGGAGAGACGAAAATAAATGAGCCCTAATCCAAGTTCAGTCCCCCCAATAGGGCCCAAGTCCCTGGGAGGTGGTGCTGCAGGAGGGTCCTCCCTGATCCCGCCCGGACCCCGCCCCAGAGGGTCTCCCCACCCCAGGAGAGGTGCCTGAGTCTTTGGTGCAAAATGGTGTTTTATCATATCACGGGGACAGGACCCATGGGCGGAAAGAGCTGCTGCCGGGGTTGGGAGGGGTGGCTGATGACATACCATGGGGTTGGGGGAGGTAAGGAAAAGGGAGGTTGAGAAAGTACTTTCATATGTTAGAGACTCGCAGGACAGGGGAGGCCCTGCCATTGTCCAGTGAAGGTGGTTTACTCCTCCAGGACAGCAGGAACAGGAAGATAGTTGGGGGCTTCCTGCAGGAACCTGATACTCTGCATGCCCCTAGTTATCTGTCAGCGGGCTGCAGATTATAAGGACATTTAACCGAATCCACATTCCCTTCTGGAAGCTAAGTTTTTGGTAGAAATGCTTTGCTCTTGTAGAACCCTAAGACATTTGTAAACTGAGGGAGACCCAGGTCTTGCAGGGTTGTGGTCTCACGACGTTGTTTTCCTTTCCGTAGCTTTAGGGCCACCAGGCTGCCTGAGGACGGTCACATACATCCCCTGGGGGTGCGGGGCTATGCGGCTAACCTTCCGCTTCGTGCTCAGTGCTCAGTGTGCCTTCTGCCCCCTCATCACACCTACCCGACAGGGTCACCCCTAACGGGCCACCAGTCTCACGTCTGGCTGGTTGGTGATGTGGTTGTTGAGAGAGGCGCTGACCGCACAGCACGAGGTCGCTGAGTTTGGCACCTACGGCACACGCAGTAGGGCTGAGTCTTACAAGGGCAAGACCTCGTTTTGTTACTTTTTTTAGTTACTTAATAGAAACTTCTCATGTGGGCACAGAGCTTCGTGCCTTGGGCCCATTAGCTCATCTCATCGTCAGGATCGCTCTCTGGGGTAAAGTTTCCAGAAGCCAGGCCTGACTTTCTCGCGCTACAGAGAGCGGGGACACAGTTTGAAGGCTTGGCCATCTTATTCCTAAAGCGTGTTCTCAACCAGGCACTCCCTGCCCTTTCTCCTGTCCCCACTCCCACCCAGGAGATTTGGACACGTCTGCAGCTGTTCAGGGGGTGACGTTAGGGAATGGACAGGCACAAGTGGGGTTTAGGGTCCTGCAGTGGGCAGGGCAGCCAATAAAATAAAAACAATGATCCAGTCCCAATACCAGTAGTTCTCCATGGGGTGGGGAGAGCTCTGCACCACCTCCTGCCTCCCAGATTGGCTCCCAGTTCCGTGGGGAGATGGTGTTGATGAGAGAGCAGAAGGCAAGCTGAGGACATAGCAGAAGCTGACACCCGCACCCCCTCTCCCCCTGGAATGTATGTGACCTTCCTCAGGCACTCCCGGCTGCCCTAAAGGACAAAGAAACAGTTAACCTATAGAGACCACACTCCTGCAAGACTTGAGTCTCCCTCAGTTTACAAATGTCTTAGCAGTTTACAAGAACGAAGCTCTCGGTAACCTAGCTTCCAGAGGGGAATGTATGTAGACACAATGAAATCTCCTTACTGCCTACAGCCCACTGACAAGTCCCTGCAACAGGCACAGTGACCTTCCTCTAGGGGCTCAGCTGCCTCGATGTGAATACTTGCCGAGGGCCAAAGGCAGCCTTAGCCTGACCCCAGGATGCTGTAAGTCTACTTTAACGTATGAAAGTTCCTTTGGAAACTTCCTTTATCTCTAACCACCCCCCCCTCCGCAAAGATACCTGCTGGCAATCATCCCCCAGGCATAAGGCCCACCGATATACATCTGAAGGTCTCATGACTGAGGTTTTATTAGACGGTAAAAAATGACCTTTTCCCACCAACAGCTGGCCTCCCTCAAGGTCCTGGAAACCTTGCTTCCAAAATCCTTAGAGGCTTACACTCACCAATATCCCACCACCTCATCACGGGGACGGAAGGGACAGGGGTGAGCCCTGTTCAATTTTCAGTTGGGTGCACCCTTTAAGCTTCCCTCTAAATTTGCAGAAAGTGGCGATGAATAGTGCAAGGGGTACAGGCTTGTCGGGGGCTGAAAGCGTGGACTTGACCGCTGACCACTGACCGCTGTGCCTCCCCCAAGCAGCTGACTGCTCCTCTCTGTGCTTTGCTGTCTTCGGTGTGTCTGTCCCCTTGCAGGGCTGCAGAGAGGAGCCGGCACAGGAGAGAGGGAACATGCAAAGGGAAAGCATTTCATGAAGGGGATCATAAAACAAGAGTCAACAAAATTAAGTTCTTCCCTTTTATGCCCTGAATTTGGCTTCCAAAGGCTGTGGGGGGGGGCAGTCATCTGACAGCCCAGGTGCGGGTCCACCACCAGCTGCCCCACAAATTGAGATTTAACTTTGATCACATCTCCAGCCAAAGCGGCTGACGTGAGAAGTGAGCCCAGGACACCAACTGTGCTCCCCGCTGGCCATAGCTCTCAGAGTCATGGAGGTGACATCATACCCAGCCAGATGTTGCGACAGACAAGGACGCCCTGATGGGGTCACCCGCCGGCCAGGCTCCACACGCTGTTTTCCCCTGGGAGGGGCGGGGTTAATAGTGCCTCTGGTTGAAATGTCAAGTTTGAATTAATCTGTTTAAATGCCAAGCCTGTTGGGGAAGCAACAATGAGGAGAATTGTCATGGCAGAAAGCCCTTCCCACCAGGAGGGGCAGACATTTCCTCTACAAAGCTCAGAGCCCAGCTGGTGCCCCTGCCTGTTGAGACCTCACCAGGCCTGGTTCCAGCCCTGCAAATGCACGCCTCCCACCGCCTTCCCCAAGCTGTCTGCACAGGTCCGGGGGTCACCTTTCATGGCCTCTCCTCCTAAGGCCTGCTTCCTCTTTTGATTTGCTCAACTCACCTGAGAGACTCAACTTCTCTACTTCCAGGAAAAAATCCAAAAAAATCCAGCCCCGGAAGGATCCCAAAGAGAAAAGAATTTGAGGACACTTTCCCTGTCGGCACAGCCGTCAACCTTGTTTTGCAGAAAACAGGCTTTGGTGTGGAACTTCTTTGGGTGGAACCCACACTCCCTCACTTACTAATGGGGTGACCCCAGGACACCCCTCAACCACTGGCTTCATTACGTTCATCTGTAAAATGGGGCCACCATTCTGCACATTAAGGGTTTGGTGTGAGCACTAAGTCACGTAAATGGCGGCACAAGCCACCTGCCCATTTCAGTTAGAACTCTTTTTGTCTATAAATAGGTTTAAATAGAGGGATGAGTAGGCTGGCAAATCTGCAAAGTCTGGCAACCGGTGCAGCTTCAGGCAGGGTTTGATCAGGGCACTGGCTCTGTCTCTCAGCATTCCCTGGGCTCTGCTCTCGTCTGAGGCATTTCCTTTCCTGTCCAGCTTCCCTCATAGTTATAAAACGACTGCAGTTGTTCCCGATCTCACAGCTCCCCTCTGCAGCATCCAGAACAAGAAAGCTCCTATATTTCACTCTGATTCTAACACTGACGACCAAGTATCCGCTTCCAGTCACTGTGACGGGGGGCTACGCTCTAAATGGCTCAGGCCGTGGTGGCGGAGGGCCGGCATTCCCTGAGGTTAAGGCGCATCCGTGTGGGGTCCTGCCTTCTTCGCACCCATGTCCCCAAAGCCGGGAACGATGTCTGCCACGAGGAGTGCTCGGTAAGAGCTTGTCGAATGAACAAGGACAGTTGAGTGAGGGTGACACAGTCTAAGGAGACGCGTGTTTGGTTAAAATGGGTAATTGTTCCGTGAATCCGTTGTCCAGTAAGTGGTAATCTCCCAGATGCTCCCTTCAGTGAAACCCCAAACTACAAATGTTGGCCTGCACCTTGCCCGGAGAACAGCTTGCTTCTTGCAGGAACGCCCGGGAAAGCCTACAGAGCCCCAGCCAGGTGTCCCCGGCAATCCAGAGGCTGCCCCACGCTCCCTGCGCACAGCTCCCTTCTGCAGGGAGCATGAAAATCGAAAGTCCAGTTCCATTTTTAACCACGGGCTTCAGTAAAGAATATTAAATTTACTTTGTATGGCTTTTGTTTTGTTTTGTTTAACGGAAATGAGGAGGAAATTGAGACTTGAAAGGGCAGGGCTTTGTCATTTTTTTTATGGGCCTGTGGGGGCCCCTCCCCCGCTCTCTGACGCTGGCTTGGAGAGGCTGGCCCGGGAGCCCAGCCACTGTGTCCCGGACAGGGAGGGAGAGCCAGGGGCTCCCGCTTCTGCTGAGGCCCCTGTGGGCGTCTCCACTGCCAGGATCAGCGGGGGGATGTGGCTCCCAGACCTAGAAAGCATTTACGCGGGCACCAGGCCCTGGCCGGGCCCGCAGGATCTCGGCCCACAAGCAAAGAGGCATGGCTCTCCCTCCAGTTCTGAGTCAAGAACCTGCCCAACAGGTGACGGGCCCCCGATTTCCTCCCCCACCTCCCCGGCTGGAAACATATCTGTCCTGTCGGCACAAAAAGGGCCGGCGGGCAGAGCACGGGTCTGTGATCACTACTTCCCATTTGTCGGTCCTCCCAGCGCCCGCCCTCTCAATCGGGGCCCCAGGCCCAAGAGCAAGCAGGTCTGCAGGGCTTCCGGATGTCGCCAGAGACATCTGTCGCCCCCGGAGCTTCCTCAAGTGTACCCGGGGAGGCTCTGAGCCACCTGGCCAGGGAGCCCGCTGCGAAATCCCATCACCCCTTTCAGCTAATTGGCTTCAAAGCAACGAAGCAATTAGGGAGGGGCCGCCGGCTTATGTCCCCACAGGGAAAGGAGCAGCACGCGAGGCAGACGGCCTCGTCTCTGCCCCACCAGGAGTTCGTCTCTCCCTAAATGCTGCCCGGCCTCCCGTGGCCTACAGATGACTGCGGTGGGAGCGTGCTTCGAGATGTTCGCTCTCTCACTTCCCCCCACCCGGGCTGGTTGCCAGCTTCGGGGCTGCCGCTCCGGGGTGGGGGAAAAGGGTCTGGCAGAGTGGAGAGCCCCCAACCCTCTTCCACGTCACTTCCCGCGACCAGCACCAGCAGCACAGGGAACAGCCCCGGGATGTGTCCAGGGCCACGCTGGCCTGGCCACAGACAGAAACGACGGACAGAAAAGTCTCAGTGGTGACCCGGGTGGAAGGGTGAGTAGGGACAAGGCGTCCCCCACCCCCAAGGCCCCTGACTTTGCACACGGCCACGCAGCAGGGGCACAGCTGTCCACCCGGGAAAGGCACAGGTGAGTGGCAGGAAGTCAAAGGTAGCACTGGAGCCGATAAAGGCCAGCGGTCCCTCTTGTGCACCCGGGATCTGGGCTGGGAGGCGAGGCCCTGCTGTGGGAGCACATCCCAGGACCGGGCCTCGTGTTAAGCATGTTGCCCCATTCTCTTAGACTCCCCAGCAGTGCCCACGTGGCAGGCGGGTCAGAGGCCACAGGGAGACCGCAGTGAGTCACTGGGGAGGCTGGGACCGGCCAAGGACCCACGCTGAGGACCTCCCTCCCTCCTCTAAGGGCTGCACCAACCGGCCCCCAAGAAGCCACCCCTGGCCGAGGGCCGGAGCTGGACGAGTGGACACACGGTCACAGACGTCCCCTCGGTGCTGCAGCTGGAAACTTCCCTACGGAGGAACTTCCTGTGCCAAGTGCTTCTGTACCGCTGGGCCCGACCGCACTGTCCCTGGCTGGAACCCTGCGACCGCTGGCTCGGATGATCAGACCCGCTTCCCAGTGGGGGCACAGCAGACGCCAGGCAGACTGGGAGAAGGTGCAGGAGCCCGGCCACGGGGGCCCGAGGGACAGCGAGGGGCTGGGGAGGGGCTGGGGAGAGCCTCTGTCCGTGGCCGGCTGCCTTGGCTGGCGGGTTGGGAGCAATCTCAAACACCACCCTGTGCAGGGTCACCCCATCAGGAGACCCCAGGGCTCAGGGAACAGAGCTGCAGGCCGAAGAAGTGATCTGAGAGCCTCCTACTGCAGAAGGGCTTACAAAGTGCTCACAGCAGCCTGCAGACCCGGAGCCCCAACATTCAGCGAATGGAGCAGAGGCGAATCCTGCTGAAGACGTCCGACCCGGAGCAACTGGGACGCAGCCAGCCCAACACAGGACTGAAAAACAGAAGCAAATCTCACTGCAAAAGCCCCAAAACAGGACATAAAGCCCACGGGGCTCTCTGAAGGGAGGTGACTACAGATGTGACACTGTTTCTGCAGGTGGCGCTGAGCCCCGCCCGGCCCTGCAAAGATCCTGGACCGGCTCCCTTAAGGCGAGCTTGGGGACAAGCAAGCAGGGCCAGCAAGCCTTTGATGCAGACCTTTGCATCCCACCCTGCAGCCCACCCATGCCCTGGCCGCTGAGCCTCCCCATTCCCCCTCAGGCCTCCCCCTGCCCAGGCGGTCACTGCTGGAGGCCCCCAGGACGCTCACGGTGGAGCAGGCCTTACAACAGGACCCGGCCGGGGTTTGGGACCGGCCAGGAAGCTGACGTGGACGGGACTGGCTCTGGGCTGAATGGTGGGCAGGTGGTCCGGGTCCAGAGGCCTCAGCAGTATCCCCTCTCCACCCCTGCTTCCTCCCGGCATCAGGCCCCAGGTCCCATGCACAAGGGGTCAGGTCAGCGAGGTCAGAGCAGAGGGGCCAGCAGATCGCAAGCAGAGTCCCACTCCTGTGCCTCAGGACGGAGAGACTCTCAAAGTCACAGAGCTTCTGACAGAAGGGCTCAGAACCGAGGTCTCGGTTTCCCCACAGCACAGATGGATGACATGATTTCTACACTGCGGACGGCGAGGGCGGGCGGGTGTGTTGAAATGAAAGAAACTGAGAATGCCATGGGTCGTCTGCGTTTTGGGCGGAACTCCAAGATCCCTGACTCGGGGGCCAATCCATGGAGACACACTCCTGGGTGCCAGCATCTCGGGGCCGGTGGAGGCGGCCGCACGACACCCCAGCGGTACTTAATGCCTCTAAATCACGCACTTTACAACAACGGAAACAGTCCATTTTCTGTTACGTGTAATTTACTACAGTTAACGAGAATTCCACTCGGCTCCAATAAATAAAATCTGGATGGAGAACAGGCCGGAGTTTGTTCAACGTCCTCCCTTCACCCGCCGGGCCCTGCGTAGGGAGGCTCCCAGGCTGCTGGAGGGGGGCGGCCACCGCAGACAGAGAGACCGTGAATCTGTCCACGGACAGCCACGCGGGGACCACCGGCTCCGTGTGCAGAACAACAAAGCCTTCCTCACAGCTACTGGGGAGCAGGCCACCCTGCACCCCAACTCTCCCCTGATCACTCTGCACATCCCAGCCACATCCCCCCGCTGCCCTGTCCCTCCAGGGACCACCCTCCCCCCCTCCCTGCTTCCTCCTCCCTCAGCAGCCTCCACACGGAGAAACACCAGGCCAAGAAGGCTTGCACACGTTTACTCTCAGTAAAGGTTTTCACGGCAATTTCCCTAGATTTACAGTCTCAACTCATTTCAATCTTTGTGCGGGGTGGTGGGAGGGTGGCGGGGAGCTTTTGTGCTTTAATCTGGGGGCTGGCGGCCCTCACTGGGGTGCGAGGAGGCTCCAGGGCGGGCAGAGGCCTCCGGTCGATGCAAGCCCATGGGCCTCAGGGAAGCTCTGAAAATACCCCACAGAAAGGACTCCGTCGGGGGAAAGGGGGGCACAGGGGGGCGGTTTAAGTCTTCCACCCTGGCCATCAGCTCTGGAAATCTGGGCCCTGACGCTGTGGGCAGGGCAGGAGGGGGGGTGTCCATATTACCCCAAAAGCCGCATCAAGCTTTGCCAAGTCCTGGCCTCAAAGGCATTGACCCCCCAGGGGCGTTTTCTCCCTGAGACTCGAGACACAAGCTATGGCCCAGAGAGGAGAGGGACCAGGCCGCGGCCCCAACACTGGGGTGCCTGCCCCCCAAGGCCCTTGTGTCTGAGCCTCGTGAGCAGCACGGTTCCAGGCGTGCTGGGCTGCTGACCTCCCACTTCCCTGCAGGGACCCTCGTGGGGCAGCTGCCAGGGCCGAGGGACCCTGCAGCCAACAACACATTTCTGGGGAGACTGTACTAGGTTCTCGTGGCTGCTGTCACAAATTGTTACAAACCCGATGGCTTAAAACCACAGAAACGTGCTCACCCTTCCGGAGACCAGAGCCTGAAATCCGGGTGTCAGCACGGCCACGTTTCCCCCTACAAGACAACAGCAAACACATCTGTTGGTTTCTGCCCCTGGTTCCCGGCATGGGGCCCCTGAAACCCTTGTAACTTCCTGGGTGACAGGAGTGTCCTTCGTTCTAATGAGGTGACCCCAGGTGGGCTCCGGTCATGAGGTGACCTCCAGGGGGTCTGGTCATGAGAAAGACCCAGCAGCCACGATCAGAAGTTTGGAATTTTCGGCCCCCCTCCGCATCCTCTTGAGAAGGGAGAGAGGCTGGAAATGGAGCGAATCATTGCTCATGCTGACGTGGGGAAGCCCGCATCAAAATCCCACATGCATGAGGTCTGGGAAGCTTCTGGGTCAGTGAACACATCCACGTGCCAGGAGGGTGACGCACCCCAAGTGCATGGGGACAGAAGCTCCTGCCTGTGCTCGGGACCCTCCCAGAGCGGGCTCTGTACCTCTTCCTGTGGCTGTTCACCTGCACTCTTTGTCTTGTCCTCTAATAAACTGGTACAAGCCAGCGCTTCCCTGCCGGCAGGTCTGAGGGGAGGAGGTCACAGGAACACCCACCTGCAGCCAACACAACACAGGCTGTGTGTGGCGGGGCTGTGCTGCTCTGACCTGCGCCTGCGTAGGGGGGTCTGGAGGACGGAGCCCCCAGCCTGCGGGTGCGGCACGGCCTGCAGGGGGGGCGGTGTCAGAGGTGAGCGACCCTGCAGGACACCCGGCGGGTGCCGCAGAGACGTGCTGGGTAGGAACCCCCACATCTGGTGACCAGAAGTGAGGTGTTCTGCCTGAAAATTCTGGAGACTCGCGGGAAAGAAGCACCCCCCCCCTCCCAGTGCGCTCTGAAGGAGCTGCAGCTCCAGGCCCAGCCAGCTCTAGCCAGAACCGGAATTCTGTGCCTGGAGCTGGAGAAAAGCCACCACTCCACTCCTTTCCAGGGAGGAGGAAGCACAAGCCCTCTCTGACCCTCTGGGAGCTGGGTTTAAGCCCAGGTCAGGGACTCTTCTTAATTAAAATACAATAAAGGCTCTGATGTCGCCAGCCACTAAAAGGTAATACAATTCCAGCATTACAGGCAGGGAGCCCCGTCTCCCACCCGAGAGCCTTCCCCCCAGCTGCCTCTCAAGAGCACGCTTGCCCTTTCCACGCCCCGGCCACGTGGACCCCAATCCCACTTGCCCAGGCCGCCCTCTCCATGCACGTCAGCGCCCACCTGTCCGAGGGCCTGTCTGCCTCTCACGGCCTCTTTTTGTATCGTCCCTTGGCCCTCCCGGCTGAATCGCCTCCCCCTTCTACCCCTCAAAACACTCATTTTGCAGACATCACTTTTGCAGTGAATTTGTGGCTTCTGTCCCTCTCACTCTCTCTCCTGTCTTTGCTCCTGCTTTCCTAAGTGTGTCTCCATGTCTGGGTCTCTCTCCGCCTCCCTGTCTGACCCCATCCCTGGCTGTCAGGGTCCTTCGAGCCCCACACTGTGCCCTGCCCTCCCAGCCAGGGTCACAGCTTCCAGGCCCACGGCTCGGCCCTCCCAAGTCTTGTTTCTGGGAAGCCAGATTGAATTAGCTGCTGGACCCATCTGGCCAGCCCTTGGCCTAATACCATCTGGCAGCTCATGCCTCAATGCCAACCCCAGCCCTGTGGCCTCACGGCCAGAAATCCAATTTGCTACAGCTTAATTGAGCCCTGGACTCCCGGGGGCGATGGCCCTCGGGCCCTCCCGCCCGGCCAGCAGCAGATTTCCCGGTGATTAGAAGGAGGGAAAAAATGGCAGGAGCCAAGTTAATTTCAATTACCCTCAATCTCTCCCTGGAGCCGTACGCACCCCCGCTAAGTGGGTCCTTGTGTCAGCCGCAGCGGACGCTGGTAAGTATGAAGCACCCTGAGCGCTCAGGGTGCCCCAGACACCCTGCATTTACCTGCTCCCTCTGCTCAGAGAGCAGACTGCCCCCCCCCACGTGCGGGGCCTCGGACTCAGCCCTATTTTATAGGCCCAGAGACGTGAGCTCAGAGATGCCACCCACGCCCACGCTGCCCAGACCTGTCTGCTGCTGGTGGAAACAAACACTGGGCTCCAACAAGATTCTATGAGTCCGATGAGAATCACGCCATTTCGCCCTACTCCACCCCCCCTCCTGGGAGCTCAGCCGGGGCAGCGGCTGCTGCCGAGGTCTCTTAGAGAGGGACGAACTTAGCAGGAGGCAGTCAACTTTCCTCTGCCTGGACTTGCCTAGGTCCAGACATGTGTCCACAACAGCCGTCTCGAGCTGCCCTCTGTCAGTCCTCAGGGATGGTCAAGGCCGACACTGAGGCCCAGAGACTGGAGGCCGCTTGTCCAAGGTCACACAGCAAGTCTGCGATGCCGGTCCTCTCCTCTGTCTGTCTGGGGAAGCAGATACTCCTGGGTGGGATGCTGCCCACGGAGCACGCTCCCTTGCCCAACGCTGGGAGGGGTGCGGTCCAATGAGGGGCGAGCGCTGTGTCAGGCCAGGTGCACGTACCCCGGCGCGTGGCTGGATTCCCGAGCGCAAGCGCGGTAGCATCCACACAGGTGCTGGCCATGTCCCCGGGCAGCCCTCTGGCTCTTAGCACAAGCGCAAACACCGGGAGCCTCCTCCGTCAGGAGTCCAGGGAGCCCCGGAAGAGCAGCCCAAGTCCAAGCCAAGGGCAAGAGGGAGCCCCCAGGGCTGCAGCACGAGCCCCAAGACCCTGAGGCTGGGTCCCCAGAGCTCCCCCTAACTGCCCCGCTGGGGGTGGGCCCTATGTCCTGGGGACGTACCTGGGGGAAACAGGCTCCGTTGCATCTGGTCCAAGGCCGGGAAAAGGAAGTAGACCTGAGAACGGCTTCAGGCCGGCTGACTCCTTCCCATCGTGCGCACGGCAGAGGGCTGAGAGGGTCATGAAATCTGTCCTGTGTTTGCCCCTGCCAGCACGGGCCCAGGCCCAGCGGCATCAGGCCACCCCTGGTCTAACAACCGACCGGGAGCCTCGGAGGGGATCTCCGACCACAGGTGGGCCTGGCTGGGGCGACCTCCCCCGCCCACAGCTGGTCTCCGCCTGCAGCCTCGGGGAGACCCCAGGGCAGCGGTCCCCCACCCCTAGGATGGTCTCCCACACAGGGAGGCATCTCCCACCCCAGGCTGGTCCCCCCCCCCAGGGCAGCATCTCCCCCCCCCCAGGCTGGTCCCCCCAGCCCCAGGGCAGCGTCTCCCACCCCGCAGGAAGGCAGGCGGGCCCCAGGCCGCGGTGAGGCACTGAAGAACCGGCAAGCATCTCGCAGGTGCGATCTACAGAAGCGGGCCTCGGAGAAACTGTCGTTGGTGGAGTGGCGGGTGTGGGGGCAGGGGGAGGTGTTGGTCAGAGGGTACAGACCTGGGCACGAGATTAAGGAATTCTGCGCGTCTCCCGAGCAGCGGGGACTGCAGCTAATAACACCGAATCACGTACCGGAGGCTAAGCCAGGGAGGTCCTAACCGCTCCCCACGAGAAGGGTGTGGTAACTCCGTGTCAGGAGGGAGACCCGGGCTGTGCGCAGCCACAGTCACTCTGTAACATATAAATGTATCGAACCAGCACGCGGTACCCATTAAACTCACACGATATCACACATGAGGGACAGCTCAGTAAAGCCGGGAAAGGGTCGATTCCAAGAGGTGGCGTTGCTAAGACCTCTATCTATTGCGGTCCACCAGCGCAGATATTAAAACTGATAAGTATTCTGAAGTATGCACTTGAAGATAACAACCACCGTCCGTTAACATACGTGTTTTTAGGCAAATATATCTTCCAAAGTAATAAAGGCGTAGCAAGAAGACTGGCGTTGCTTCACGCTTGGCAAATCTCTCCTCACGTCTGCCTTTCGTTGACGTGCCCGATTCTCATCCCGTCTTCTGCATCCAGCCTGTCGTAATGCGGTGTTTGGGCGGAAATGATGAAGAAAAGACGACCTCGGGGATTTGTAGTAAGAAACGGGAGGGGTGTTTTAATAATCTGTTTAGGTAATTGTGGGTAGTCTTCTGAAATTCTATGCTAAAAATCCGCAAGTGGTAGCTTTTTAAGGTTAGTGGCAACGTGGAATCTGAGACCACGCTGATGAAAATCTGGTAGTCTTACGCTCAAGTCCGTCCATCTGTCCGGACTTCGGATGAATCTTTAATTCGTGCACCCTTTGTGACATCACGCATTGGTCCTCTGGAAAATATTGGCTTCCTGAGTTATGCAGATCTTTCAAATGCTGACACATTTTATTATACAATATTCCAAAAAATCACTTTATTAATATTATCACAGAGTTCATCAGAAAGTCTTTTACGTTTTGAAAAGGTTTTAGCTTGTGGTGGTGGATACAAGTTTTCCCAAATTCTCATCTTTGCTTCAAAGTTCAAATTTTATCATTGCCAACAAGGACTGTCCATTGTTTTCCTTGAAAACAGCAGAGGTCACAGCACATGGAGACACGAGGTTGGTTTGCCCAGCCCGTGGCAGACCCACGTCGCACACGGCCCCCACGTGGGGACACGCTGTGCCATACGTGCCCTGCTGTGTGTTCTGGGTGTTTTCTTTTCAACATGTCCACACAAACGAGTTCCCAGTGTCTCTCTGTGAGGTATGTGTGTAGTTCTGGGGACACAGAGGAGGACAGGGTCAGTTACAGGGGACACGGAGCCCCTGCTCTGGTGATAGGACTACAAGCATCTGGAGTCTCGGGAACAAAGGCCCGCCTGAGAGGGGAGGGTGGCACGAGGGTCGCCTGCCAGCCAGCCTTCCGTGGCCCAGAGTGGGTGGGGAGGGAGGGGGAAGCCAAGAGGACATAGGGCTGGCCAGCTGCTGGGGACGGGCACTGCTGCCTCCGTGCCAAACGGCACGGGATGAGGGTCTAGACGCCTGGCCGGCCCGGAACGGGTGAATGTGGGCCGTGCAGAAAGGAGCACAACCAGCCTGAGCTCGCTCTGCCCTGTCTGTCTGCAGGGCCCGTCTCGGGGGAGGGGGCTGGGGGGGGCCGAGGAACCTGCGACACCACCCACAGATATTCTACGCCAGGTACCAGGGGACTTCCTGAATCACGGCCCAGGAACCTCCCTCCCGCGTCGTTCACATGGCCATTAAGAGAAAAGACGACTGTGCCCACTGTGTAAGCATACAGCTGATTACGGAGGGCAGAGGAGGGACCCAACCCAGCCTGGCAGGTGCCCCGGGCTTCCTGGAAGACGTGACCCAAGGGGAAGCGGTCGTGAGGAGGTGGGAGTCCCCCCAGACGGAAGGAAGCACCAAGAGGGGGCATGGGAGCCCCTCCCCCGCGGGTAAAGGTAAACATCTGGGGATGAAAGGCCCGGAAGGTGGAGGCGCCAGCTTTGCTCAGCGAGAAGCTACAAAGAGGTGAGGCTGGAGACGCAGGCGGGGTCCAGCTCACAGAAGGCCTTGAATGTCACGCTAAGGAGCATAGACTGATCCCGCTGGCTCTAAAGGTCAGCTGAGGAGTTCAAGCAGGGAAGCACCCCGCTCAGATCCCTTGGCAGCGTGTCCTGGGGAGGGAGGCTGGAGGGCCCCACAGGGGTGCGGAGAGTGTCCCCACAGCGTGGTCTGGTGACTGGGTACTCAGGGGTTCCAAGCTGCGACCAGCATGGATCCCACCCCGTGACAACGGGACAGGCGGTGGGTAAGGTCTCAGGACAAGCAGGGTCCCATTCAAGACAGGCACCGAGAAGCCAGCTTTATATTCTCTCCCTCATTCGTGACGCATCAGTGCAGCAAAGCGGTGGGGGGGTGGGGGGGTTGCGGAGCAGACAAGTGCTCTCAGCATGCTTCTGGAACATGGGAGGGAGGTGAGGGCCTTTGGGGCAGATTACAGGGAGCACAAGTCCAGAAGCAGAACTCGGAGACCAGCAGCACAAAGCGAGAAGCCGGGCTGTCCCACAGGGCCCACTGAGCTCCAGGTGTGGCACTAATGCCGCTTCCCCAATTCAGGAACGCAGCCAGGCACATAGGCCAAGGAAGAAATCCAGAGCTTCCTCTCTATGGATAATTGACCAACCGCCTGGTGGGAGAGGGGATCAGCACCCTTGACTAAGTCCCCGCGGTCTAGCACGCAGCGGCTCCCGCCCGCTCACTCCGCACCCCGCACGCGACACCCCAGGTCTGCCCGTGCAGGTACCAAAGGGTGCCTGGCAGCCCCACACACTTGACAAACGCTTCCGACACGAAGGAGAAAGTAAAAGAAGTCCTCAGGGAACACGCAGAGAATAAGAGATGACTTTGGAAAGAAAGGCAGGCAGGCGTGTCCCGGAGAAGCTCCAGAGCACCGCAATAAAGCAGAGATCACAACGATTAAAGAAAATCACTATCCTCAGGAAAGCTCGAGAACATACTGCATCTCAGAAAAAACGGGAGGTTAAGAAAAAAGGGAATAATGAGAGAAAGAAATAACTTTTTAAAAAATTGTGGTAAAATATATATAATGCAAAATTTACCATTTTAACCATTTCTCAGCACATAGTCCAGTGGCGTTAAATACTTTCATTGCTGTACAACCATCACCACCGTCCATCACCGAAACTCATTTCATCTTGCAAAGTGCAATTCTGCACTCGTCAGACACGAGCTCCCAGCCCTCCTCCCCCAGCTCCTGGTACCACCCGCTGCTTTCTGTCCATATGAACTTGGCTCCAGGGACTTCATACAAGTGGGATCGTACAGCATTTGTCCTTTTGTGATGGCCTATTTCTCCATCATGATGTCCTCAGGGCTCGTTCATGTTGCAGCAGGTGTCAGAATGTCCTTTTTTAAGGCTGAGAAATAGTCCATTGTATATATGTGCCGTATCCATTGATGGACACTTGGGTTATTTCTACCTTTTGGCTAACGTGAATAATGCTGTTATGAACATGGGTGTACGTATACAAAAGAAATCATTTTTTAAATTAAAAAATATACTTGCCACAATAAAACTTTAAATAGATGATTTGGAAAATAAAGCTGGTGAGACCTCCAGAACATGGAACAGAACAGCCAAAAGAAAAATATACAAGAGGAGAGAAAATACTGAGAGGAATAATTCAAGAAGTTCAACATCTTGATTAGCAGTTGGCATCCTGGAAAGAGAGTAGAGAAACATGAAGGAGAAGGAATTATCCAAGAAGTGATAAAAGCGAACTTCCCAGAGCCACAGTTGGCCATGTTGAGTCCCTACGTCCATCACGCACCATGTGGACACTGGCGCTAAAACGGATGCAGTCCTGCCTCTTGGCCCTTAAAAACCCGAGGGAGAGGGAGAGAGAGTGAAACCAAGCAGTTGCATAAATTAATGGACAGTAGCAACTCCTGGAATGCACACCACAAAAGGAGGCCATGGAAACTGAGGCCAGGACAGGGCTTCTGGCACCAGGACACCTGAGCTCAGAAGTAAACAGGCGGAGGGATGGAGGGTTGTCAGGGGCAAAGCCAAAGGGAGCATGAGGAGTCTGAAGATCTAAAAGAAGGCAGCATTCAGGCCCTGGACACTACAGGACCTCTTCCTCCTCAAGCCGTTACTCCCAGGAGCAAGCCACGTGACTGGCTTTTCTCACACAGAGAAGACGGAGACTTGGACAAAACACCAGGACGGAGGATTTCATCCCAAATGAAAGAACAGGATCAAGTCGTGGCCAGAGACTGAAGAGAAACAGATACAAGTGATGGGCCTGACGGGGAAGTTAAGGCAGGAATCGTACGGATACTCACTGGACTTGAGAAAAGAATAGAAGACATTGTGAGACCCTTACCACAGAGATAGAAGACTTAAGAAACAATCAGGAAGGAAAATGCAGTAACTGGGATTTGAAACAGACTGGCTGCAATGATCACAAGGATAGAAGAGTCAGAGGAACAAATCAGTGACATGGAAGATGCTGACTGGAAAATAATGGAAATAACGGAAAATAATGAAGCTGAATGAAAGAGAAAGAATTATGGGTCACGAGAGCAGACTTAGGGAACTCTGTGACTCCATCAAACATAATAACATTGGTATCAGAGGGGTCCCAGAAGAAGAAAAAGAGGAAGGGAAAAGGGGCAGGAAATTTACTTGAGGAAATTATAGCTGAAAATTCCCTAATCTGGGGAAGGAAACACCTTTCCAGATCCAGGAGGCACAGAGAACTCCCACCAAAATCAACAAAAGCAGGCCAACACTGAGACATATTGTAATTAAATCAGCAAAATAGATCCATAAAGAAAAAGTCCTAAAACCAGAAGGACAACAGAAGTCCCTAACTTACAAGGGAGGACCCATGAGGCCAGCTGCAGACCTGTCCACAGAAGCTTGGCAGACCAGAAGTGGCATGATGTACTCCACGTGCTGAATGGGAAAAATCCACAGCCAAGAAGACTCTATCCAGCAAGGCTGTCATTCAGCACAGACGGAGAGATAAAATGTTTGCCAAAAACTAAAGGAGTCCGTGACCACGAAACCAGCCCTGCAAGAAATATTAAAGGGGACTCTTTTAGTGGGAAGGAAAGACCAAAACTGACAAAGATTAGAAAGGAACAGAGAAAATCTCCAGAAGCAATCACAAAACAAGTAATAAATGGCACACATTCATATCTTTCAATGATCACTCTGCATGTAAATGGACTAAATGCCCCAATCAAAAGACACAGGATGTCAGAACAGATTAAAAAAACACAAGACCCATCTATATGCTGCCTACAAGAGACTCATTTTAGACCTGAAGACACCTGCAGATTGAAAGTGGGGGGGTGGAGAAACACTGGACGTCAGAAGAAAGCCAGAGTAGCCATACTTATATCAGGCAAACTAGATTTTAAACCAAAGACTGTAACAAGAGGTGAAGAAGGGCACCATATCATAAGAAAGGGGTCTATCCAACAAGAAAATCTAACAATTGTAAACATTTATGCCCCTAACCTGACAGCACCAAGATATAGAAATCAATGAATAACAAAGTTACAGAAACTCCTTGATAATAACACAATAGGAGGGGACTTTAACACCCAACTTAGAGCAATGACCAGATCATCTAAACAGAAGTCAACAAGGAAACAAGAGCTTTGAATGACGCACTGGACCAGATGGACTTCACACATAAATTCAGAACATTCCATCCTAAAGCAACAGAACACACGTTTCTCTCAAATGCACATGGAACCTCTCCAGAATAGGTCACATACTGGGTCACAAATCAGGCCTCAACAAGTACAAAAAGACTGAGTTCATTCCATGCATATTCTCAGACCACAACACTATGAAACCTGACATCAAACACAAGAAAAAATTTGGAAAGACCCCAAATACACAGAAGTTAAAGAACATCGTACTAAAGAATGAATGGGGTAATCAAGAAGTTACAGAAGACATTTTAAAAATACATGGAAGCAAATGAAAATTAAAATGAAAGTACAACAGTCCAAAACCTTTGGGATGCAGCAAAGGCAGTCCTAAGAGGGAAGTATGCAGCAATACGAGCCTTGCTCAAGCAGCACGGAGAGTCTCAAATACACAACCTAACCTTACACCAAAGGAGCTGGAAAACAAACAGCAAATAAAGCCCAAAGCCAGCAGGAGAAAGGAAATAATAAAGATTAGAGCAGAAACCAATGATATAGAAACAAACAAAAAGCCCAGTAGAATAGATCAATGACACCAGGAGCTGGCTCTTTGAAAAAAAATTAATAAAATTGGTAAGTCAAGTCTAGCCAGACTTACCAAAAAGAAAAGAGAAAGGACCTAAATAAATAAAATCACAAATGAGAAAGGACAGATCACAACCAACGCCACAGAAGTGGAACGTCTGTAACAGAATATTATGAAAAGTTACACGCCAACAAACTGGGCAACCTGGAAGAAATGGACACACTCCTAGAAACTTTATATAAAACTGAAACAGGAAGAAATAGAAAACCTGAACAGACTCATAACCAGCAAAGAAATTGAATCATAGTCAAAACTCTCCCAAAAAACAAAAGTCCAGGCCAGATAGCTTCCCAGGGGAATTCTACAAGACATTTAAAGAAGAATTAATACCTAATCTTTTCAAACAATTCTAAAAAAATAGAAATGGAAGGAAAACTCTCAAATTCATTTTACGAGACCAGCATTGCCCTGAGACCAAAACCAAAGACTGCACTAAAAAAGAGAATTACAGACCAGTATCTCTGATGAACATGGAAGCTAAAATTCTCAATAACATACCAGCAAAGCGAATTTTAATATATTACAAGAATTATTCATCTTTTTGACATTGACCATAGCTACTTCCTTCTAGATATGTCTCCAAGGCAAGGGCAACAAAAGCAAAAATAAACTATCAGGCCTTTGTCAAAATAAAAAGCTTCTGCACAGGAAAGGAAACAACCAACAAAACGAAAAGACAACCTATGGAATAGGAGAAGATATTTGCAAATGACATATATGAAAAAGGGTTAGTATCCAAAATATGTAAAGAACTTATCAAACTCAACACTCAAAAAGCAAATAGTCCTGTTAAGAAATGGGAAGAAGACATAAATAGACATTTTCCCAAAGAAGACATCCAGATGGCCAACAGACACATGAAGAGGTGCTCAACATCATTTATCATCGGGGAAATGCAAACCAAAATGACAGAGATGGCTCCAGATAGCAAGTCAGGAAACGGCAGGTGTTGGCGAGGATGTGGAGAAAGGGGAGCCCTCTTACACTGTGGGCGGGAATGCAAGCTGATGCAGCCACTCTGGAAAACAGTGTGCAGGGTCCTCAAGAAGTTAAAAATAGAGCTACCCTACGACCCAGCAATTGCACTACTGGGTATTTACCCAAAGGATAAAAAACACAGATTTGAAGGGGCACATGCACCCCGGTGTTGACAGCAGCAACGTCCACAACAGCCAATGTATGGAAAGAGCCCAGATGTCCGTTGACAGACGAATGGATAAAGACGATGTGGTTCATATACGCAATGGAACGTTACTCAGCCAGCAGGAAGAATGAAATCTTGCCGCTTGTAAGGACATGGATAGAGCTAGAGAGCGTAATGCTAAATGAAATTAGTCCAAAAAAGACAAATCCCGTATGATTTCACTCATATGTGGAATTCAAGAAATAAAACAAACAAACATGGGGGTGGGGAAGAGAGAAAAACCAAGAAACAGACACTTAACTTCAGAGAACACGCTGCTGGTCACCAGAGGGGGGGGGTGGGGGGACGGGATGGGGAGTCGGACGGCGCTTGCGATGAGCTGGGTGTTGCATGGAAGTGTTGAATCACTAAGTTCTACACGGAAACTAGTGTTACACGGTATGTCGACTATATTGGAATTTAAATTTAAACAAAAGAAAGAAAGGGTTATAGTTTCAATGAGTACAGCAATATTCCCATATGCTTCTACACGTATGTATACACCATTCACATCTTAATAAAAGATGTTACTTGAAAAATACATACATACGTATGTAATACACGAAGGGACGGAGGGAGGGAGGAAGGCAGGAGGAAAGGAAGGCGGGCGGGTGGGGCTGGAGCTATCCAGCAGCTTCGCAGGGGTGTGGGGGCGAGGGGTGAGCAGACCACGTGGGGCTCTGAGGGCCCAAGAGCACTGAGAGGCCAGGTCTTAGAAACAAAGCAAGTCCCTAGGGAGACAGGAAGCTTTCTATTCCTTCTGGACACCAGGACCATGAGGGAAAGCACCTGCCGCCCGCTCTGGCCCCGGCAGGGACACCCAGCTCTAAGGGACAGAGCTAATGTGGTCCATGGCGCTGGGAGCTGCCCCCCCACCCCAAGGAAAGCAGAGACCAAGCCCTGAAAGCTGGATACAGGTCTTGGGGGCCGCCCGGGGTCTGGAGGGGTCTGTGCACATGTGGACCACGTGTAGCCAGCCGTCATCCCCCAGGCATGAGTGCCCACTGCGATGTAACGTTTCCACGCGTTCCTTTTGCACACCCAATCGTTTCTTTAGGGTCAGTTTCTAGAAATGGGATTTCTGGAGCAAAGACATGATAAGTTTTTAGGACTCTCGCCCAACACAACAGTCGTACCAGTTTATAATCCCGGACGCAGGTTGTCAGCGTTGGTGTACCACACTCTCCCTGTTACTGCTGAAGGTACCTTTCGGACAGGTGCCAGATGAGCAAAAAGAGGCACCCGGCGCTCTCCGCTGCGTTTCTTTACCACTATCCCCGCTATAAATGGTCGCCGTACTTTTCAATCCCACCTCTGTTATGCGCACTGCCCACGTCCACGCGGTGACGTCTGCTTCCTACTGATTTGTAACAAGATTAACCCGTTGTCGGATACATACTGACTTCCCCCCTTTATCCTTTGCTTATTAACTTCATGATATTTTTTAATTTAACGCACAAAATGTTTTTGCTGTCACATTTTGCTGGTTTCTGCTCACAGTGTTAAACTTAGAAACTTAGAATTGTATAAATATTTTCCTCTACTTTATTATCTTTTCGATATCACCTATTACATTTAACTCTTTATCCCATTTGGAATTTGTTAGTATGTGGTTCAGGGAAAATAAAACCCTTAATTTTCTCAGCCACATTTATTCATTTCTTACCCCTTCTGAAGTTCCCCACGTGTCATATTCTAAGGGAAGTATATTTGGGACCTCCGGGCATATCTTTTATAAGTATCACAGCCTCCTACAATATTCTTTTTCCTTCTTCCCATATTTATTTGACTATTTTCTCCCGGTTACTAGTAAGGTTTAGAATGAATTGATCGAATTCACTACCACTCCCCTCCTGCCAAACAATTCCTTTACATACTGACTGGAACTCATGAATTAACTTGAAGATAACTTCCCATTCACAGACCTTGTTCTCTCTCTGGCTCTCTGATGCCCCACGTGAGAGCGTGTAAAAAAGAACCAAAGTTAAAGGTGGTGCGTCCAGTGGGCTCCTGGCCGTGCTGTGAGCCCAGCGTCTCCCTCGCCCCACCCCAGCCTTGAATGCGAGTTAGGAGGAAGCGGTCCCTCTGCCTTCATTACCTCCTGTGCCCCGCGGTCCAGGCCAGAGCTCTAGAAAGTAGGAAGGGCCTCTCCTCGGCTCTCCCCCCATGCCACCTGCCCCCTGCCAGCCCCCAAGCAATGGGCAACTGCGATTCCGCACAGCTGGCCCCCACCCTGGCACGTGGGGCTGCAGGGAGAGGCAGGGAGTGCGCCCGCCAGCACCCTGGGGTCCTGACTGCGGGGGTGGGCTTCCCTGGACAGGGCAAGAACCCAGCTGTCCCGCTGCTCAGCTGACTGTCTTTATACTGTTGCAGGACAGAGGGAGAGATTAACGAAGGTTCTAAAGACAAGATAGAAGAGAAAGACAAGTAGAACCTGAACGAGGTCATCTTTCCCCCAAAGACGCCCCAAAGACCCGGGCCTCAACCCTGCATTTCTCTCCTTGCTGCCCACCCCGCTCCCTCCCCCGGCCGAGGCTGTCTTGGAAGCTGGCAGGTGGAACTTGTCACAAATCAGAAAGCCGGGCCCCCCTTGGGTCGTGCTGTGTCCTCGGCAGGGGTGCTGGGAGCAGACCATCTCAGGAGCCTCACCTCTACTAAGATCCCATTTCCAAACATGTCACACTCACAGGTTCCCGGTGGGCTCAAACATACGGCAAACGCTCATTAAAGCTGTAGCAATAGACTCTTTGGTGAGAAGCATGGCAACGGGGAAAGGGTCCCCAGTTCAACGCCAATCTGCAGGGGTGACCAGGCATTTCAGGGGGAGCGGGGGGGGGGGAGGGGGGGACGAGCCAGGGCTCCAACAGAGACAGGTTCGCTCGCTGGCGCTCACCTGCAGAAGCAAACGCCTGTGTGACAGGAGGTGGTGGTACAGGTGCCCGTGGGGCCGGAGAGAACGGGGAGTCACCGCCTGGGATGTGTGCGTTCCCGAGGCGCAAGTCTCAGGCCCTGGAGAAGGGCTTCTGGGAAGGGGAAGATGCATCGAAGGGGAGAGAGGATTTATTGAGCTTTCTGAAGTAACTGCCTGGGGGCAGGGAAGTTCGGCAGGGGAGGGGGTCTGTCTGGCACCAGGTTCTGGCTGGAACACACAGCAATTCTCCTGGCAGCCTTGTGCATTCTCTGGCTGGTACTTTACGAGGGGCCGGGGTCATCGGAGACACGGCCTTCACGGCTAGAAACTCTGTGTTTGTTCAAGTCTTTTCGTGTGGGGGTTCGGGGTGGGCAAAATCCTCCATGCTGAGAGTCTGCAGTCTTTATAGACCAAAGTGGACGCCCAGTTGAGAAGAGGAGTCTGTCAGTGAACCTAAACTTGAGGGAGACACCATCTGCCCCAGTGCCCCCTTAGCTCTCTCGTCACTACGTGACTCATCATTCACCCGGTCACCCAGGTCCATGCCCAGGAGCCATCCTTGACCTACCCTGCCTCCCCACCCTCCCACACATCCAGCCTCCAGCCTCCAACCTTTAGCTTCCCACACATCCAGCCTCCAGCCTCTAGCCTCCCACACATCCAGCCTCCAGCACATCCAGCCTACAGCCTCCCACACATGCAGCCTCCCACACATGCAGCCTCCAGCCTCTAGCCTCCCACACATCCAGCCTCCAATCTCTAGCAAAGCCTCCTGGCAGCTCCACCCCTGACCAGTACGTTTCTCCCCACTTCCGCCTCTCCCACTCAGGCCTGAGACACCAGCAGCTCTAGCCTGGGCTCCCATGAGCCTCCTCACTGGTTTCCTGCCACGACTTTGGATCCCTAGACACTCGTCTTTATCCAACAACCAGCACACGCCAAGGAAAACAATTACATCATGTCGCTCCCCTGCGTCCCACCCCGCGGAAGAAAATCTAAGCCTCCCGCTTGATTGTGAGGCCTTCGGTGAGATGCGCCATGCTCGCTGGCCCGTCTCAGCACACTGTGGACGGCCCCCCTTGTTCACGCTGTGCTCGATGCAGAAGCCAAGTCTGCCGCTCCATACGCTGGATCCGGAGGGGCCGTCTCCTGCCCCCGCTGCCTGGGATACTCTCCCCCTGCGGTCACTCGGTCTCGGAGCAAACGCCACCCCGCGGGGTGCTGCGGTAGGCCTCTCCCTGTGGCTCCTGCCCCCNCTGTGTTCGACCTCTCCAGGCCACCAGCCGCCACAATCAGAGACCGTCCTCTGCGTTTACTCCTGTACTTGACCACTGTCCCCAAGCAAGCCCGAAAACAGAGCCTCACCGTCTTCCTTCCTACATGCCTAAGACTTGGAAAAGTAACTGAGACCTAGTGAGCGCTCAGTGAAAGATTACAGACCAAGAGAGGAGAGACAGGCTTGCTCTCGCCCCTGTGAGGCTTCCGTTGAAGTCCCATCGGACCATTCCTGAGCCGGGCTGTTTACCCCGGCAGCCCAAAGCAGCGGTTCAAATAGAGCTTCCCAGACATGAGCTCCAGATGAACGGACCTGAACTTCCAGGGGAGGGCCACTGCCTGAGACGACCACAACCTGGTTCAGGTCAGGGTCCCGGGAGAAAAGCACCCCCCCAATCCTGCGGCTCACCATATGCGCTCTCAGGAGGACATTAATAGCTTCATCCAATCTCGGTTCATCCGGTTATCAGTGCCTGGCAGGAAGCACTCAAGAACAATTAGTTGGGAGGAAAATGAAATGAGATCTGTACACGGCAGACACATCTTTCCTGGTGCAATGGGGGGGGGGGGTCCACTGGTCTCTCTGGGAACCTGGAGGACTAGGTTTGCACCCCAGTTTTGCTGCTTCCGAGCCAAGCAGCCTCCGACCTGCTTTCTCCCCTGTAAACAGAGAGTAACGGTACTCAGAGCATTGTTAGTCATTGTTCTATCTTCTGCGTCCCAGGACTAGCAGGGGAACCTGGGAATGAGAAGGCAGCAGCCATCGCAGGGAACAAGGACACCTGTGTCCCCAGCACCGGAAATGCCCGCGCCTGTCCTGCTGGCAGCTGTGGTCTCAGTAAGGCCCCAGTGACATGGGCGGACCCGCTCTGACACGTAGACCTCCGTCAGCTTCCTTTCAGTCTTGATGCCTCTGGCTTTATGGGAACGGGCCCGGGACCTCCCATGCCTGCTCAGATACGTAGCTTCCCTCGAAGCGTGTATAGGATAAGACCGCTTTCCAGGCTCTGAATCTCCATCCACACATCTGTGCAACATGTGTGTTTTGGGAACTTCCTGCTACTCCTCTCAGAAGCTGAAAAGGAAGCCCGGGCTAAGAAACAGTGTTGAAGGGAGGATGGGAGCCCAGCTCTGCAGACGCTGCTCGAGGGCCCTGTGGGCGCACGTGCCCACAGCCAGAGGCACAGCCCAGGGGCTCAGAGGCTCGGGCTCCTTGCTGTGCTCAGTCACTGGCAGGCGCTGCCCAGGAGGCCGAGGTGACACTTGAAGACACGAGCCACAGGAGACAGCAGCTGACTGCATCCCCGGAGCTCGAGATCGGAGCTCCGGGATGGCCACCCCACACAGGAAGGAACACTCCTGCACCTGCCTGCCCTGCTCCCAGCGCTGCTGGAGAAACAGGATCGGACTGGGCACCCAGCTCGGCCTCTGAGCCAGAAAAGCCCACCTTGGCCTGGGTGCCCGGGGACACCTGGAGGGGCCACCTGGGACCAGGTATAAATACTGACGCAGGAGATCCTTCAAGAGCTGAGACCATACAGATTGGGAGTAATCAGGGCAGGCTTCCTGGAAGGGACATGGGAGGTGAGCCCTGAATGCCCAGACACCAGTGATAAATGGGAAGGACAGAAATGTCGGGACAAAATAGGGCAGGCGCGTAGGACTTAAAGCCGGGGTTAGGAGAGCCTGAGACACGGACCCTGAGGTTGAAGAAGCAGAAGCCAGCATTACCTCATGAGAGGATAACCCACCTATTAAGCACCTACTGCATGCCTGCAGACTATGCAGGAGACAAAAAGAGGGAAGAGGCCATGTGCTGTCTTCTGAGCCCTTCACGACCATCACGACCCTGGTCAGCCCAGTGATTCCCGCCCTCTTCACACATGGAGAAGCCAGGGTAAGTTGCCCAGCACAGCGGCTCAGTTACGGGGACCTGAACCCAAGTTCTCGCACCTTCCCTGTGCCATGGCTGCCCCTGGGGGGCGTCTTCCGAGCACCTGCCGAGGGCCCAGCGGTTGTGCTTCACCCAAGCCCCTCACTCAGGCATCACACGGGCAACGGGAGAGAGCTCCCAAGGGGCAGAGCAGGGTGGGGGCGCCCGTCGGTCGACCTCACCGCCTTCACCACCACCCTACCATCTGGAAGCCACACAGGGCCCGGGAGGATGATGGAGAAAACCTGTTCCCACCTGCTACAAGACGGGCAGGGGTCTCTAAGAGCGCCCAGTGTCCGGCCAGCAGCAGGCACTGACATGGCTTCACCAGATGGAGCCCTCCGACATGCCTGGGTTGGGCCAGAGCTGGAGGGACCCGCCCTCCTTGTCTCACAGCCCTCGGGTGGGTGGCTGCACGCACAGGGTCTCGGGTCTGAGTCCGGGGCCCCCCGCCTGACCCATGTCCCCAAGCCCCAAGCTCCGGGGCCTCAGCTGTGCCTGCCCACGTGGCTGAGCGCGGAGCCGAACTGCGCCCACAGGAGAGAGGGAGCAGGTGCAGGGAGAGGGAAGCGGAGACTAGCGGGGTCGGAGCAAGGGCCAAGGGATCCAACAGAGGCCAGACTGGGATGGAAATCATGACCCAGCTAGAGCCCCTGTGGAGGGCAAGTGGAGGGGCCTGGGGCACAGCACCTGGCTGTCCTGGGGCCAAACACCAGCTCCACGGACTCCCACCCCTTAGTTTGCTGTGAAACGGAGCAACAAAGTCTTGTGAGGACAAAATCGGACAACGAACCCTAAGGTACCTAGCACCTTGCAGAGGCCTGGCATGTTATGGCTTCCTCCTTACCTGCCCTAAGAAAGGAGGCGCTCAGATCGCATCCTGTCCAGGGGCCCCTTCAGAGGGGCAGGGGCGGACTCAGAGCTGTGGAGGGGCAGAGAGGAGGAGGAGGGAATGTCCTGGTCCAGTGCTTGCCACGAAAGCACGCCTGGAGGGAAGCATCAGGGTTCAATCAGGGAAGAAACAGACCACCTAGATTTGTTCTAGGACGTAGACTGCCCGCGGCTGTGGCAGGGCTGGGGGAGCGGAAGGGCTGGACAATCGGAGAACAGGCCACCAAAAGGTCAGTCTGAGAAGCCATGTCAGCCTTCCACGTGGGACCACCAAGGGAAGCACCTGCAGGGCTCTGTGGGCAGCTGTGACTCCCCGGAGCCCCCACGTCCACAGGTCTGCCCCCGGGCGTCTGGTGGTGGGGCTGGGGCCAGTGCTGGCCGGCAGGGTCGGCAGGGTCGGCAGGCAGGAAGACTCCATCCATCACGGAACACACAACCACAGCAGCCTTCAGAGAGGAATGACGGCCTCCTCTACCTTCCGAATCTGCAGGTCCCTCTTGCGGCCCACTTCACCCCGGGAGCAAACAGAGAAGGGGATTCTGGAAACCAGAGTTCCAGCTTAACCAAGCTGGCCCAGGGTACACCACACGATGGTGAGCTCACGTCACAAGTCACTCTCAAGTCCAGCGTTCACAGCCGCGTGACCAGCGCCTCCTCCCGGTCCCAGACCATCCCCCTGCAGAAAGCCGGCACACCCGTCAGCACAGAGCCCCCATGAGACAGTTTCAAGTACAGATAAAGGACAGGGTGGTATTCTTATCTTTTTAAACGGGCCGTTACTCCAAACACCTACTCCTTTATATTCCAAAGGAAGAGGTTCAAAACAGCCTTCTTCAAAGGATGAATTTAAAATCTCAGCCCCACGTCTTTCCTCCTTGAATTCAAGAAGAGGAGGACGAGGAGGGAGCTAAGTTCCATTCACCCGACTTCTAACGAAACAGGACGAGACGCGTCAGTGTGAGCGGCCTGAGAGAGGCTGTGACCCCGAGTCCAGAGCACCCGTCAAATCCACATCTCAGATGAACAGTGAGTAAGTATTCAGTAGAAGGATGTCCTGCGCAGTATTTGGGTCATACTTCTGCCAGATTGGACAGCCTCCCATGCGGGTTGTTGGGAGGGCCGCTGGAGATGCCAGAAAGGTCGGTGTTCCGAACTGTGAGCGTTGGGGGGGGGCAGCGTGCGTCAAGGGAGTCTTTGGAGGCTGTTTCTGGGCCCTGGGCAGCAGCCCTCCTCCTGTCCCAAGACCAGCCCAGCACCAGCTCCCGTCCTTCCCCTGCCACCAACCCGGGAACCGCTGAGAGGTCACGAACGAGGGAGTGCGTAAGGCTCCAGGGGTCTGACCTTCTGCTTCCCTTTACGCTCTCCCAGCAGGGCTGTTCTGGGCTGGTTTGGGGGTGGCACTGGTAGTCTGTTTTTCCTCTCTTTAACTTGCCCCCGGTGCTCATAACCTTTGCCCCCATGTTATTCTGCACAATTTCCAACGGAAGAAAAGTTTCAAAGACAGCACTGTCCATATCCTCCCGAATGCAGCGGGGGAGAGAAGAGAGAGGAGAGGACCCCGAAAGGTGGAGAGACGTCGGACTGGCTAAGACCCTGGGTTTTCTTTCTGCCTGATATATGCCCAACTTGGGGCACGAGGGGCCAGCAACCTGGAAACGCAGACAAAAGCCTCCATGGAAGGCCGATCTCTGACCCCACTCTGACCCCACTGGGGAAACGCAGAGCCCAGCAAGACAGCAAGGTAAACAATATTAGTTCTCCAGCCATGCACCCCCCAAAACGCCATGGCCTCAGCTCCTACCCTGAGCAAAGGCCTCCATCCTTGCACACCCTCCCCCAACCAGGGCGTCAACTGGGGTCCCTGAGGAGGGGGATCAAGCCATCCCTCCCCTCCCACCTTCCCAGCCGGACTGGGGTCAACTGCACGAGCGGGCACCTGGGCGTCCACCCACTTAGCACCAAGCACACACTGAAATAAAATCTAGGCTCTCAAAACCACACATGTACACGTCCAGAACAAATCGAGAGGCCCTCGTCATGCCAAGAACCGGGAAGAACTCCACGTGCATGAGGGATGGGCGCCACGCCCACAGGGACGCCGGAGCTCTCGCACGGGGATCAGCAGCCTCCCAGACACGCATCGGGGAACGGTTCCACCATGAGTGAAACAAGGAAAAAGAAAAGTCAGAACCACTTCACAGTGAGCTCCAAACCACCCGTCCCCTAGATTCCACAATGAACCTCTCACTGAACTGACTCCCTTGCCCATCAGTCCGCCATCTGTCTGTCTGCACACATCTGTCCCACGCTGAGCCCAAGGCTCCACAGACGAGCTGTCCTTGGAGTGCGGACAGGCGAGTCAGGGCTCTTCTGGCTGGACGATGCCCAAGGATGTGGGTGCATATGTGCATGTACATACGTGTGTGGGGGCAGGTGTGCACACGTGTGAGTCCATGTGCGTGTGCACATGCATGCGTGTGCGTGTGACCATGTGCACGTGCATCCATGTGCATATGACCGTGTGCGTGTGTGTCCATGTCACGTGTGCATATGTGTGTGCGTGCGTGTGTGTGCGTCCGTGTGCGTGTGTGTGCACGTGGGGCCGGCCATGTGCAGGCGTATGTACGCTCTGGGGAGCCAACGCTGATGGGAAGGGCAGTGCGGATGGGTGTTAAAAGCCAGGAACGTGGAGCCCAACCAGCTGACTGCTGTTACCTGGGGTAGAGAGGCTGGAGCCCAGCCAGCAGCCACAGGCCTCAGGACCAACGCCAGACGCAGGAAGATCGGTGGGAGGAATCCACTCACACACACTGTACCATCTCACACATGGAGAGTCTTGCCGTGCCTCTGTGACAGATCCAGACTGCTCCACTGTCTGTGGGGCAGGAGCTGTGCGCGGGGCCTCAGCTGCGAGCCACCCACCCTCGCCCCCGGCCAAGGCGACTGGACGAGGAGCACGTGGCCTGTCTATCTGGCCCGAGGACAAGCGCTCAGCCTGCAGATGGGGCCAGGCCACCCGAGGGACCCGGCACACGGCAGGGAGGGCTCAGCCCCTCTCCACAGTTCTTGCTCTCCGGGGCCCACTCGCCAAACAGCACGCCTTTCACAAAAACTTCTCAGACAGAATCTGCAGAAAATCATATGAACACCCACGTACTGCCGTCCGCCATCATCAGAACTTACTCACGTTTAGCTGTGTTTGCCTGAGATCTTTTCTTGTTTAAGGAAATAAAGCATTTTCTTTTTTTTTCCTTTTTAATAGTTTTTAAAAATTTAATTGCAGTAGAGTTACCGTATACTGTTCTCGGAGTTTCAGGTGCACAGTACAGCGATTCAGGAATTCTCATCACGACACGCGCTTCATCCCCTCCACCTGTTTCCCCACCCCCCACCTTCCTGGAATATTTTAGATACAAGAAAAACCCCCAGAACCCCTCCCCAAGTTCATTCCTCTTCCCGCCCCTGGAGGTAACTACTATGAATTTAGAGTTTATCGCTCCTGTGCCATCTTTACTCTTCTACGACCTTAAGTGGGTATCTTGAAACATGGGGTTTTTTTTTAAAGATTTTATATATTTGAGAGAGAGAGAGAGAGAGAGAACAAGTGGGAGGGAGGGGCAGAGGCAGAGGGAGAAGCAGGCTCCCCGCTGAGCAGGGAGCCCGACGCGGGACTTGATCCCAGAAACCTGGGATCATGACCTGAGCCGAAGGCAGACGCTTCACCGACTGAGCCCCCCAGACGCCCTCGAAACACGGTTTTAAATACTAGTTCCTGAGCACATGCCCACATATCACGTATGTGACGTGTACAGATTACTCAGAACTCACTCTTGTGTTCAACACTATTTTGTAGAAAGAATTATTTGTGTTATTAACATACCTCTACATCAGGGATCAGCAAACCCTCCTGGGAAAAAGGCAGCTGGTAAATATTTCAGGCTCCGCAGGCCACATTTGGTCTCTGCCGCACGGTCTTTATCTGGCTTGTCTTGTAGCTGTTTTGATTTTCCAGCCCCTTCCTAATGCAGGAACCGTCTTCCTAGCTCCAGCCTGTACGAGCACAGGCCTGGGCCAGCCTGGGCTCCAGGTCCTCTTCTACTGTAGGAGTCTCCCACCGTTCATTCCTCCAGGTTCCTACAGATGGACGTTGCAGGTGGTCCGAGCAGCGTCACACACAGGACGACGCACATCATTGTGTAGGTGTGTGAACACACATCCACAGGTGGAAAGGCTGGCATCAAACACAAGCATCTTCGACGTCACGAGACAGCGCCAATGTCCCCACAGACGGTCCGTGCCCGTTTACACTGCCAGCAGCCGGTTACGAGCGTTCCCACAGCCTCGCGACAGGGCTTTCAAAATAATACATCATAACATTTCATTATTGTTTCTATTTGCATTCCCCCGTTCCTACTGAGGCTGAACATTTTTTCCTAGGCCTGCAGGCCATACGAGTTTCCTCTTCTGTGAATTACCTGCGCATGGCACTTGCCCATTTTTCTTTTTGGTTGGTTGACTTTTTTTAAAAAAAGATTTTATTTATTTATTTGTCAGAGAGAGAGTGAGTGAGAGAGAGAGAGAGAGAGCGCAAGCAGGGAGAGCAGCAGGCAGACCAGGCAGAGGAAGAAGCAGGCTCCCTGCTGAGCAAGGAGCCTGATGGATGTGGGACCCTATCCCAGGACTCTGGGATCATGACCTGAGCCAAAGACAGACGTTTAACCAACTAAGCTACCCAGGCATCCCAGTTGGTTGACTTTTTAAAATATTAACGTGCAGGGATGCCTGGGTGGCTCAGTCAGTTGGGCATCCACTCAATTTCAGCTCAGTTCATGATCTTGGGGTCATGGGATCAAGCCCCACATTGGGCTCCTTGATCTGTGGGGAATCCGCTTCTCTCCCTCTGCCCCCTCCCCCGCTGGCTCACTCATGTTCGCTCTCTCTCAAATAAATAAATAAGATCTTTAAAATACTAATGTGCATAGGAATTCCTTAAATATTCTGCAGTGTATTCTCTGTTCATTATATGATTTGCAAAGATAGTCTCCCAGTCTATGGCTTTTCTCTAAACTCAACTTGTAGGGTGTTTGGTTGGATACAAGTTTAAATAGTTTAGTGAAGTCAAATCTATCATTTTTCTTTGGGGCTTTAGTTTTTAGTATTTTGTAGATATTGCTTTCTACCTGTTATGGACTGAATGTTTGTGTCCTCCTAAACTTCCTGTGTGAAGCCCCAGCCTCCAACGTGATGGTGTTAGGAGGGGGCCTCTGGGAGGTGATGAGTTCATGAGGGTGGGGCCATCATGACTGGGACCAGTGTCCTTATGAGAAGAGACAGGAGAGCACTCACTGCCTCTCTTTCTCTGCTCTCCACCATGTGAGGACACAAAGAGAAGAGGACTTCTGTAGAAAGGGCTCTCACCAAGAACTCACCAGGTTGGCGCCCTTATCGCAGACCTGCAGCCTCTAGCACCACAAGGAAACACTGTTTATTGAAGCTACTCAGTCCTGTTACAGCCGCCAAGACTGAGACCCCACCTCAGGCACACTGATGCCCTCCTCCATTTCCTTCTGAAAGGTTTTCATGGTTTCTATTTCACAACTAGATCTTTAATCAGCCTGGAGTTTATCTGTGACACAATGTGAGCTGGGGATCTACGTGTATTTACTTTCCATATGGAGAACCCCCGTCTGCCTGACCTTCACAGAATAACCCTCCCTTTCCCCACCGATCTACAAGGCAACCTCTGCCTTGTTTCAAGTTTCCGCGTGTTGTGGGTCTGTTGGTTCATCCACTTGACAACACTCCACTGTCTTAACTTCTATGACATTGTCTAAATAATAAATACATCTTAATGAGTTCCATTACCCACCACCCCCGTGTCACTCTTAGTCTTTAAAAATGGACTCATTTGGGTTCCCCTAGATACAGAGCCTGAGACAAGGATTTTGGTGCAAGGATTATCTATGGAAAGTGATTCCAGGAAGGCCACATAAGAAGGTGGGGAAGCGAGACAGGGCAGGGAATAGAGCCAATAGAAGGTGCATCGACGAGCAAAACGGAGTGACCAGAGCTCAGTCTCATTGGGCACTTCAAGTTACTCCAGCTGAGGGGCGGAGAAGCGGGAGTATCCACCTAACTCCCCTTCCTTATCGGCTGTTTAAAACTGTAGCAAGGACCTGTTTTCATCCGCTATGATAGGACACACAGACATGGAAGCAACTGTCACGGAGGAAGGAGCTTTTATACTCACAGACGCCTGAGACGGAAGGCGTGGCGTGTTCTGCAGGTTCACACAGCCAAGACCCACAATCAGCCGGGAGGCAGACAGAGGGAGGGGCAGACAGCCTTAGGAGCCCTTACTGTGGTCTCCGCAGGAAAGGGAAGACAAGGCAAGGTGAGCAGGCTTGGGATTGGCCGGTTCGCATCATTTCAGCGGGCACAGCGCTGTCTACACTTGTCTACTACCCGGCCTTGGGGCGATCGGGGCAGAAGGGTGGCGACCTGGAGTATAAGAGCCTGATGAGGAGGTGGCTGAGGGGTCTGGCTTTGGACTGGTTGGTTTGCACACAAAAGCTGCCCTTCCGAAGGAGTCCTGCACTGTCTCTAGGAACCGGGCCACCGCGGGAGGGGCAGGCCTTCCAGGGTCAGCCAGGCCCCAGCTGTCCCAACATCAGAAAACACAGAAGACAGCCTGGCGTAAGTAACACGCTGAGCACCCCACCCTCGCGTGTGCGGGGCTGCTGATGCTGCTGGGTGTGGGCAGGGCACCAGCGCTGTCTGCTACGTTATTCCTGGTCCCTTGACTTCTGCACGGATTTCACAACGAGCCTGAGTTCCAAAACGAATTCTGTTGGGATTTGGATGGAATTGCATCAAATGTATAAATTTGGTGAGAAGTGAAGTATTTGTAATCTGGGCCCTCCCATTCATAAGTATGTATATTTCTAGTCTCTCGGGGTTTTTTGCTATTTCTAATAGAATCTTTCTATTAGATTTTTAATTTGGTATTACTCATATATATGAATATGAATGCTAGTCATTTTTTTTACAGCTGACCTTCAATTCGGCAACCCTACTCTCCCACCAAATCTAACAATTTATCTGTATATTCTCTTGGGTTTTCTACATACACAATCATTTCGTCTGCAAATAGGGGTAATTTTCCGTTCCAATTCTGAAGTTTTAATTCTTTTATTTCTATTACAGATTGAATCTATAAATTGCTGCTGTGGGGCAGTCTGTGACCTCAAACAACATCAGTTTCATGTAATTTAACCCACCACATTCCCTAGGACCTCCGGTGCAATGCTGAATAGAAACATCGATAGAAAGCACATTTGCCGAAGTCCTGACTTCGGTGAAAATTGCTTCTCAAGTTTTACCATGAAGTGTGATCACTGCTACGTGTTTACTAGGTTAAGAAAGCTAGCTTGCTAACAGTTTGCTCTAGTGAGTGATCTGTTAGGGTAGCATATCACATTAGTGGGTATCTGATGTTGACTCGCTCTCGTGTGCTTGGAATAAACCCTACTTTGCCATGATGCGGTAGTTTTTCATGCACTGCTGTCTTCGACTTGGTGTTATTTCATTACAGTTTTTGAATTCGTAATAGCTAATAGCAGCTCACAGTTATTAGCTGCTTTGTATGTTCTAGGCATCATTAAGGCATTTTCCATGAATCATTTCATTTCCATCTAGAATGCTTAGCGTGAAGGGTATTTTTCCCTTTGAAATACGAGAGAACGGGGGTGCAGAAAAGTCAAGTTACTTCCCCAAGGTCACAGAGAATGTCAGTAGTGACACGGGATACAAATCCAGACCCCTGACTTAGAAGCCACGCGCTAACCACTAGACCGCCCCTCCCTGTGGCAAAGACCCGTAATTCGGAGTCTTCTCTTTAATTGTGTATCCTACTTCCTGATTACAGGTTCCTCAACAAATAGGCTCCATGGAGATTTCCTTTTTCTTTTCTTTTTAAAAAATATTTATCAGCCTTCTATAAAAATTGGTTTCGCCTGCAGTGAATTTGCTCATTTCTTCATTTTGTGGGCTCTCTTTTCTTAGTCATATGTCGAATCTTAGTTTGTACGCTCATTTTGCTTTTTTTTTAAAGCTCCAATTTACAGAAAAGCTGCAAGTACCATACCGAGAATTCTTTCTCGCTGCATCGTTTGGACTACGTTTATCACGCACGTGCCACATCATCTCTGAATACTGTCTTGTGTGTACCCGACAAGATGTTCTCCAATCCAGCCAACATGCAGCCCTCAAAGCAAGGAACTAACATCGATGTATTACTGCCATCCTCCCCCGAGACCCCGTTCAAGTTTGGCCAGCTGTCCCGACGACGTCACAGACAGCGAAAAGACCCACTTCAGAACCATGTCCTGCATTCAGTTGGGACGTCTCTTCAGTCTTTTCTTGACTTTCATAACTTGACATTTTTGAAGACAACAGACCAGTTATTTTGTAGAATGTCCCTTAATTTCACTTTGTCTGATGTATCGTCACGGCTAGATTCGAGTCACCCATCTTTGGCAGGAAGATCACAGGAGGACTCTGTGCTCTTCCCGTCGTATCCCACCAGGTGCCACACCATTGGGATTTGCCCCACCACCGATGGAGTTAATGTTGATCCCGTGGTTAAGGAGGTGACTAGCTTCCTACTGATGCTGGAACAGATCACCACAAACAGAGTGGCTTGAAACAACATAGGTTTTTTTCTCTTACAGGTCTAGAGATGAGACGTCTAACATCAGTCTGACAGGAATGAAATCCAGGTACTGGCAGGGCCGGGTCCTTCTGAAGGCTCCGAAGGGGAACATTCCCTGCCTCTTCCGGCTTCTGAGGCTGTCCCACTCCAGCTCTGCTTTCCTCTTCATATCACACTGCCCCACCCAGACCCCTTGCCTCCCTTTCGTAAGGACCCTTGTGACACCATCATGCCCACCAGGAGAATCTACCCATCCCAATATCCTTCATTCAATCACTACTGCAAAGTCCCTTTCACTATATAGGGTAACATTTGCAGGTTCTGGGATCAGGACGTGGACGTCTTTGGAGTCATTCCTCAGCCTACCAGGGTGGTACCTGCCAGGCTTCTCCCCTGGAGAGTTAACTTTCTCCCCTTATAATTAATAGCTATTTTGTGAGGAGCTACTTTGAAACTATGTAGGTATCCCTTTTCTTATCAAACTTTCAATCATTTATTTACTTTGATACATGCTCATAGCTCTTATTCAATGAGTATTCGTCAATATTATTACTTATTTTCACGCTCACATTGTTCCAGATTTGGTTGGTGGAGCCCCTTCAAGACGGCTCGCGTGTCCCTCTGACATGTCCCCACCATTCCCCAAGCCCTTCTGGTACTTTCTGGCAGTTGTAGGCTATTTCCGATGGACGTTATATTCTCTCCCCGTCTTCCTACCCTCGCACCTTTGCTCACCTGACAGTTTTGCAGCTGCTTCTAGCTGGGCATTTTTAAGCTCCCATCCTGTAGTATATCAGGGGAAACGTGCACCCTATAAAGCTAGGACTTCAGGCAACAGATCAGCAGCAGGTTCCCCCCCCCCCAGCTTCCTTTCAGGGACTGAGGGACACACAAACCCCCAGCTTCTAGTCCAGTCTTCCAGTTCCCCTTTATCCCAAAGGACCTGCCACTCGCTGCCTTTGGCTTCTGGAACCCTGCAGGCTCCAGGCTCCACCCCCCACCATTTTGCATTTCTTTTCTGATTTTGATTCACGGAGATCTTATTTTTCAGCCTGGCTATGACTTTTTAATTTCACCTATTTATCGTTGCAGTTTGGGGAAGAGAGGGTGCACTCGAACCTAAATTCACCAAGCCATCCCAATGTGAAAGTCAACTACATTTCAACAGTGTTCTTTTTAAAAGATCATATGTGAATGGATCACATCGTACCAAAAAGACGCTGGGGAAGCCATATGAAAGCAAGACTGAGAACCCCGGGAAGAAGGCGATCACTGCCCCAGATCCTGCCCCCGCCCCGCCCCGGCCTGGTTCCTCCAGTGGTTCCGTTTGCCTGTTGGGATCCAGACGGGGAGGAGGTAAGAGGCTGGAGGGACAGGCTGTGCCGGGGGCCTCGGGAATCACCGGAGGCCCTTTCAGATCCCGGAATGCGGCACCAGTTCTGGCCAAGTCCCGAAGTAGGGCTGCCCCAGTGCTGATGTCGGTCCCGTGAAGGCCCCGACCCCCCAGGGAAACAGTACTGATCCCAGCACCCGGTGAGGACCACCGGGCAGGAGGAGGGGCTGCGTGCTCCCTTGAGTCACCTGAGCTGCCTGGGGTCAGCCCCGGTGGAAAGCCAAGGGCGTAAGGGGAGAGGAGGGACACAGGCAGCCCACTCCGGGCCCCATCCGATCCCTCCAACTCTGCTCGCTTCCCCAGTCCCCCAAGCCAGGTCAGGGGACCCTGAGCTAGTCGCCCTCCCCAATGCCACCCACTTTTCCTAAGCGCCCCCCCCGTCTGCAGAGAGCCGAGCCCCTCTCCAGCTGGCTCGCTCCCTACTCCCTGCGACGCCCCTTTCTTTCGGCAAACCCCAGCGTACGGACCCTCCCTGGGGCACAACCACGCGCCCCAACAGTGCGGGGACCCTGTGCCAGCGTCCCCGGATCTCCCCACCGGACGCGCGGGCGGGCGCGGCCGGAGCAGGTGGGAGCCAGGCGAGAGCGCGGCGGGGGCGACCACCCGCTGCCGCAGGTCCCGGAGCCCCAACCGGCCCCACCCCTTCCCGAGTGGGCGGGGCTCACCGCGGCCGCCCACGCGCCCCCCCCCGCCCTCCGCCGGGTCCTAGTGCCCGCCGGAGGAGCCGTCAGAATCCGAGGCCGGCACAGCACTCCCTGCCTGCTCGCGGCTCGCCGGCGCCCGCGTGCTCCGACAGCCGGGCTTGCCGCGGCTGCCTCTCCGGCCCCCGCCCGCCATGAGGAGTGCGCAGCCCCTGGTCCTTTTCTCCCTGGTTGCCCTTTGCCGGCGCGGTGAGTTCTTTTCGGGCAAGGAGGGAGGAGCGCCCGGGCTGCGGCGCCCAGCAGCACTGGCCACAGGTGGGGGGGGGTGCCCGCGCCCGGGGGAGTGGCCCGAGGTTGTACCGGCCGGCCGGGGGCGTGGGCGGGGTGAGCCCACTGGCCAAGGCCTCGGGGGCGGGCCAGGGCGGTGGGTCTCCAAGGTTTGGGGTGGGGACTGCCTCTCCTCCCTGTGCACCTGCCCGGGCAGCCTCCGCAGCGAGAACCTTTGGGCTGAGCCGGGGCTGCGTGGCGCCGGCTCTGCACCAGCGCGAAGGGGGTCTGCGGGACACCGATGTCAGGTGCCAACAAGGCTCCTCACCTGCCAGGTGTAGACGCCAGGGAGCACGCCCCACTACTCGGCCTTGGAGAGAGGGCTCCACGCTGCTAGGATAGAGATCGGGGAACTCAGCCCCGACGGGAAGGGGCTTGCCCAGATCGCCAGACCCAGAACGGTTTGCAGTGTGGGGCGGGTCTCCTGGGAAGCACACTTTTAAGACACCACTGCCTCTGGTCGCCCACCCTTGGGGCTGGGCTGGCTTGGACAGACAGCGTGGCGGAGGGTCAGGCTGGCCAAGCCGAGTGCCATAGTCTCTGACACCTGAAAGGGAGACCCTATCCGCCCCTCCCTGGAGGGGTCCAGATGTGATGAGGATTGCCTTCTCTGGGCCTCAGGTTCAGCCCCCCAACCCCCAGTTCCAAGGACCCTTAGCTCCTCCTGTCTGGCCCAAGCTTGTCCTCTGAGCCCTGGTTAGCCCAGAAGACCAGGTGGGACTACATGTGCTGTGGACAGGACACACCACTGGGGTGTGGGAGGCAGGGCTGCCAGGACATGCAGGTTCCTATAGGGAAGTGAAGCTCTCACCAAAGACGGTGTCCCCACTCTGTGTGTGTCCTGGCTCTGTCACACTTGCCAGGTGACCCCATGCCATTCCTTTCCTCTCTCGGGGACTCGGTTTCCCCATCTGTTCTATAGGAATGATACGCCCTGCCTATGTCCTTGGGGACTCAGATGTGAGTCAGTTGTGGTGTTTCTTAAGTGGGGTCCTAGGGCCACTGCATCCAGATTACCCCATACCAATTCCCGGGCCCCACCCTAGCCACATGGGACAGGAATCTCTGGAAATAGAGCCTGGAGCCTTATACAAACACCCAGGTGATTCTTACACACGACTGATAATATGCGGGGAGCTTACTGTAAACGGTAAAAATCTCAACCTTTAAAAAAAAAAAAAATCCAGAGCTGCCTTTGAATACATACAAGTCTCCTGTTCCTTTCCTCAGGGACCCTCACCCCAAACTGAAAGTCACTCTGTCCTCCGGGTGCTGCGTTGCCAGGAGATTCTGTTGGTCTTTACCTTCTCCAGCTTATGTTCCAAACCACGAGCTGTTCTCTCTTCATTGTTCCCCTATTAGCCGTTAAGATTATGCTTTTGCGAACTGGACACATACTGAGCGCAGTGGAGGGTCCGAGCTGTGGCTTCCTCTCAGATGTTAATCCCTTTTTGCTGCAGAGCTGGTTGCCAGAGAAAGGCCAGGCCCTGGACAGACACAGTGCAGCCCATGACTCCTCAGAGTCCCTGGGTCATGACTGACCCCTAGTGGTGGCCTCTCTGTTGACTCGTGTCGACCCCAGGGCTGGGACATGACCCCCAGAGGCGCCCAGGAGGCTCCCCCCATTCTGGGCCTCCCTTGTCACGGAGGGGTGACAGGCCCTTATCTTTCGAACCCAGCAGGCCTCACAGGCAGAACGCAACAAATGTGTGATGTTCTAGGCTCCCGCCGCCTTTTCGGTGGGGGTGGGAGAACATCGCAGCCCACAGCAGCTCTGCTGGTCATTCCCACCCCCGACCCCTACACGCATACACATACAAGCGCAGACGTGGGCGAAGGAACGCACACTCGGCTATGGTTGCCAGTATGGCCTCGGCAGGGCCGTCTCCTTCTGGGGACGTTCACGAGGGCAGGACAGGAGGCCCTGGGGTCCGGGAGGAGCCTCTGAAGGAGGCTCTGAGACCTGGCTCTGCTCTGACCTGCTGGGGCTCCTCAAGCAAGTGCCTTCCCTCTTGGGTCTTCGTTTCCCGGGTGAGAAACAGGGAACACATGAAATGGTCTGAGGTTTCCAGAACCCCTAACTCTGGAGCCCACGGCCTGTCCTCAGGGTGGGGACGGTCCCTTGGGCCAGCTGAATGCCCAGGAGGCAGGACAGCCCCAAAGGTGAGCAGCCTGAGCACCTCAGCCCGCAGAACTCCTGGCCTCTCAGGAACCTGGGGGACCAGCCTCTGGGGCCCCAGAGATGTGGGTTCCAGCCTCTCCCTGCCCCTATAGGTCCAGCAGCTGCAGATTCTGACCCCCCCAGGCCAGCCTCAGAGATGCCCGTGGGCGTGGGCAAATATACACACTAAAGAGGGGCTGTGGGAGGGACCCAGCTCCAGCCTGGGGCTACAGGCTGGCTTCCAGGGCATTCAAACAGCTGGCCTCTGGGAGGGGTCCAGGGCATGAGGGGCGGAGCTCCGAATCTAGGCCGCATCCAGAGGACCCCCTCTGGACAGCCCCGGGCAGTCTGGGGGAGGGGCAGCAGGCAGCAGGTGCACCCGCGAGCATCGAGCATCGTTCACAAGGCACTAAGTACTGCATCTGCTCCAGATAGGCAGCGAGTTGGAAAGTGCATGGAGCAGGCCGGCGTGGCGGCAGCTCCCGTGGCCGTGTGTCCAGCCCAGCACCCACACAGGAGGCCACATCAGGCCAGCTTCTGGGCAGTTCACACTCTGGGCCCTCTGGCCCCACCCAGAGGGAGGGACTTGGCAAAAAGCCACCCACTGGCCCTTCGGGGAAGGATGTCATCTGAACCCTGATGAGACCGAGCCCCTCCCGGCAGCCCCACCCCCACCTCCTCAGCCTCCCTGTTCCCTGATCTTCTCCCACCTGCTCTTCTGCCAGATGCCACCCGCTCTGCTCATCTCCCCTTCCCTGCTGCTGGGCTCTCCCGTCCAAGTGTCCTTGACCTTCCCCAGAGTCTCCTTCCAAGGCACCACCCCCACCTCGGCCCTCAGCGGACACATTCTCCCAGAAGACACCAGGGTTAACAAGACCAGGTCCGTGAACCTCACCTTCACTCCCAGACCTGTGAAGGAGATGGGACCAAGACCCGCACCCCACTTGGCAAGAGATCCAGGCCTGCGGGAGCTCAAGGGGCCAGGGGCTGGCCGCACTTCTTACCGGAGCTGCACAGAGTAGGCCCTGAGCCCACCCCGCTCCTTTAAGCTCTGGACCGGAGCCAACTGCCAGCTGGACCCCAGCACTTGGGGTCTCAAAGGCGCTTTGCTGTCTGAGGCTCTTAACTGGGGACACTCCCCGCGGTCACCCTGTAAACGCACCAGCCTCCACCCCACTCTGCACACAAACCCATGGTAGCATCCCTCATCCACTACCCCAAGGCAGGACTCCTGCTGCTTTGCTTGCTGTCATCCCCGGCACGTCGCACGGTGCCTGGCACAAGGCGGACGACACTGGAGGGTGGGTGGCTTGGGCCAACACCGAGAGCGTGCTCGAAATACGACGGTGGACGGGGTGGGGAGAGCACAGGAGGGATGGCAGAGCACCGAGCATCCGCGTGGACGGCGAGAAAAGGTCAGGTTGAGGAGGGTCCGCTGGCGCCAGGGGCAAAGGGCTCGCTCTGCCTCCAGCTCTGAGAGGCTCAGGCGGGGAAGGACCCGGGGGGGGGGGAGGGGCGATGGCCACTGTCGTGCTGTGTGGCACGTGGCGGCAGGGGCAGAGTCAGGCGGGGACGACCGCAAGGAGGCTACAGGAAGAGCCCGGGCAGGGTGCCAGACCGGGGCTGGAGGGGGGGAGCGGGAGGACAGACGGGGTTACCTGGGGTACAGAGACACTTGCAGGCAGCACCCCGTTTCTGGACGCAGCATCTGAGTGTGGGCTGCCCTTCATCCTAGCGGGAAGGGGAGGAAGAAGGGGCAGCACGTGGGAGGGCAGAGTGAAGCTCTGCCTCGATTGTACTGAGTTGGTGGACCCAGTCCACCTTCGCTGCTTCAGCCCGCCCCGGCCCCTGTGCGCCCCGCCCCGCTCTCCCCTTCACAGCCAGCAGTGAGGGCCCGGCACGTCTGACCGTGTGTCTCCCCAGGGGACTGCCGCGTGGCCAATGCAGAGGAGAGGCTTATAGATGACCTTCTGAACAGAACCCGCTACAACAAGCTGATCCGCCCAGCCACCAGCTCGGCCCAGCTCATCTCCATCCAGCTGCAGCTGTCCCTGGCCCAGCTCATCAGCGTGGTAGGTGCCGGCAGCCCCGGTCCAGGCCGCGGGGCCGGAGTGCGGGGCTGGGGGCACCTCTGGCTTGGCCCAGACTTCTAGACAAGGTCACAGCATTCCTCCCCTCCTTGCTGGGCGAGCCCTGCCCGCTGCATGCACACCAGTCCCACCGTTCAGGGCACCTGTTAATCCCTGATCGTAACATCCATGAAAATGCTTTAACTTCAAGTCACAGAACTTCCAAGTCCCAGTGGCTGAAACACTGAGAACAACCCAGCAAGAGCAGACAGCATGTCCGTGCCGGTCAGTCAGGGGCTCGGCGGTGTCAAGAGTTCTGGGTCGCCGTCCGCGCCAGTCGGTCGGGGGCTCGGCGGTGTCAAGAGTTCTGGGTCGCCGTCCGCGCCAGTCGGTCGGGGGCTCGGCGGTGTCAGAGTTCTGGGTCGCCAGTCCGTGCCAGTCAGTCGGGGGCTCGGCGGTGTCAGAGTTCTGGGTCGCCGTCCGTGATGGCAGGACTCCGATTCTGTTGATCCCCACAATCATCAGACAGCAGCCACAGCTCCAAACATAAAACCCTCACATGACAGTGTCTGTGGCAGGAGCTGGCAGACCCCCTCTCAGGTCTCGTTTTGAGGAGGAGGTGACCTGTCCCAGAGACCTGCCCTGTGGACGAGCCCTGGACCCAGGGGCCGGGGCTGGAGCCCGTGCCGGAGCCTTCGCCACAGCTGGCCAGGAGGCCGGAAAAGGGCTCATGAAGTTCACGAGTGTCCAGTACCCTAACAAAGTCACGGCTCTGTTAACAAAAGATGTGAAGGGGGAATGACCGCTGGGTGGGCGGCCAACAGGCCTGCCATGAACCAGTGGGGGTCCACCGCGGCCGTAAACTTGTCCTCCTTGTCCTGGCAGCTCTACCCTATTATCAGGTTCCCCTAGCCTACCCAAGAGAGGACCTCGCATCCCCCCACTTGCCGGGGGAGATAGGAACTAGGCTGTGGGACCTGATGGGTGCCGAGGCCCGGTGTGGGGACGGGACCAGAGGCAGCTGCTGCCTTGGAGGGGTGGTGGGGGGTGAGAGTCTGGACAGGTAAGGGCAGCCTGCGCAGGCATGGAAAGGAGGAACAGGCTGCAGACTTCACAAGTACCGTTGTCAGCTCCTGAGGTGTGGATGTGGGGCAGGGGTAGGGGTGCTGAGGTGCCGGGGAGCTCCGCCTCCCCTTGCGTCTGAGCCGAGAGTCCGGAGGAACCACAGCTCACGGTTAACCTCCCTGTGTGGCCCTTCCCACAGACCCATCCACGGGGTGGGAACAGGGCCGGGAAGTGGCTGTGAGGGGAACATTGTAGGCGCCGCGGCTGGTCGCGGGGAAGGAGGTTACCGAGGGAGCTGAACGTCCTGGGGACAGGTGGCTGCCTTCTGTCCTCTCTCCGCAGCACAAGTGGTCGCCACAAACCCACCCCTCCAAACAAAGCCCCTCAGAAGGCTGGGAGGAGGCCCCCCAGGAGGAAACATAGCCAGACAATGGGGGAGGGACGGACAGCCTGTGCTCTCTGTCCCTCTCCCCTCTGCAGGCCTCCCAGAAAGAATAAGGAGCCAGGCCAGGCTAGTGTCGAGGTTTACGGTCCAGCACAGCTTTCTGCTTAATGCGGTGAGCCCAGCTGGCGCTCCGCAGCTGCTGCCCTGCCGAGGGGAAACAGGCAGGCGGCTCTGGTGGCGCTTCCAGGCTCAGGCTGCCCCTGCCAGATCTACTCTGTGGGCCGCGTGAGGTCACAGAAGTTACCAGAAGGAGGAGGGGACCCGGCCTCCCACCTACGCTGTGAGCGCGCTCCTGTGAGCTGTGATCAGCCCGGACGCCGTTCAGAGACTAGGTGTTCAGTTCGAGGGTTTATTTCTTTGGTATTCCAGGGTCTGGTTTTCCAGGAGGGAGGTTACGGGCATGACCAGTTTAAAGATGGAAGTTTCCAGGGAGGAAGCAAGGCGTGTGTGCAGGAAGCACCCTGGGATGGCCAGGTCTCGAGCTGGCGTCCTCGGGCGAGGTCTGCCACCGCTGGAGAGGGAGGGACAGGACTGAGACACAAGAGAAGTGCAGCATGATAGATCTCGAACGGCAGTGGGCTGTGTGGGTCATATGTTCGTTCAAACTGAGCAAATAGTTTGCTTAAGACCTATGCACGTCACTGTACGTTTTACCGCAACTTGAAAAAAATATTTTTAAAGACAGATGAAGATGTTAAGCGTTGCAGACTAACTTTTCCACTAGTACAACTAGAAAAGCTTTATAAAAATGCCTCCCCCTCCAAAAATCTCTGTGTGACAGTCTTGGAGAGCTCAGCCAGGACTCGAGGGACCAGGTTCCAGGAGGTGACCCTTGGTCTATGGCGCTTTTCCCCGCATTTGATGACAGGTACCCGGTAAAAGCCCGAGGGGCTAAGGAGCTGAGTGCAGAGTGCTGGCTGCGAGGCTGGAGCCCAGCTGAGTGTCTGGCACTCTCGCAAGGCTGGGGGACTCATACCAGCGTTCGAGCCCCACGAGATGGGGAGACCCTGAAAAGACCGCCCGTAAGAGTAAAAATGAATCAAAAACAGACCAGCCCTCAAAACGACTAAAGCTGCTGTGAACCAGCTCAGACACAGACTAGAGGAAGGGGATCCGCCCCTGCTCTGCCCGCCATTGCGCCAAAGTCAGTACTCCCTGAGCCTTTGAAGGCAGATAAAAATTCACTAGGCACACAGACAAGATGGAATGAGAAAAGACCGAGAGAAAAAGAAGACAATGGAAACAGACACACAGGTGATTCAGGTGTTGGAGTGATCAGACCAAGACCTAAAGCAACTGCCATTAATGGGGCAAATTTTATGTTATGCACATTTTACCACTATCAAAAATAAATAAATAAATTTAATAATAAGCTTTCCTGAATAAATAAATTTTCCTAAAAGGAAAGCAACAGCCATCTGTACATTCAAAACAATTATGATGATGGAGAATTTAAAGTTTATTGGATGAGGTTAATAGATTGGTCACAGAAGAGAAGGTTAATGAACTGGAAGAGAGGGTGATAGAAAATGTCTACACAGATGACAGGAAAAAGATGGAAAATGCAGAAAAGACTATAATATGGTACATGGAGGATGTGGGGCTGGAGAGCTGATGGGGAGGCCGGAGGAGGGGGCAGACAGCCCAGGACCATATGGGGCCTGAGCAGGCCTTCGGCTTCTACTTTGGGTGACATGGGGAAGGAGTGGGGGGTTTCAGCAGAGCAACACAGTCTGAGAAGTTGAGAGGAGCCTTTTGAAAGGATCCCCTGGCTGCTAAGTAGAGACAGCGGGGACAAGGAGGCCCGGGCAGGGAGGAGGACCAGCGGGGAGGCCCGGGCAGGGAGGAGGACCAGCGGGGAGGCCCGGGTGGGGAAGAAGACCAGCGGCGAGGCCCAGGCAGGGAGGAGGACCAGCGGGGAGGCCCGGGGTGGGGGGCAGGACCGGCAGGGAGGCGACAGCAGTCATCCAGCTGCAGATGACGCCAGCAGCTGAGACAGAAGCAGACAAGTCTGAGATGTACACAGGAGGTGCCATCTACAGGACTCCCTGGGGGGATCAGAGAATGGGGTGCAGAGACAGCCCCCAGGTTTCTGGCTCCTGGAGCTGCATGGCTGGGGTAGGCGATGCCAGCGGAGGACCAGATCTGGGTGACGATCACAAGCTTTGTCCCAAACACGCCGGGTGTGAAACACCTCTGAGCCATCCCAGAGATGGTGGGTCAGCGGCCGGGCACATGGCCCTGAGCTCCGAGCCTTCTGCGTGATAACATGGGGTCTGTGTGTGGGGGCTCCTCCCACCTGGTGAACTCATATCCCCGTTTCCCTCCCCAGAATGAGCGAGAACAGATCATGACCACCAATGTCTGGCTGAAACAGGTAAGTGTCCCGCAGGACCCCCAGCCCACGAGGCATCTCCTCCAGGGCCGCCCCTTGGTGGCTACGGGCCTCCAAGTGACAGGGCCGTGCCTGTGTGCTCAGGAGTGGACCGACTACCGCCTGGCCTGGAACAGCTCCCGCTACGAAGGCGTGAACATCCTGAGGGTCCCTGCAAAGCGCGTCTGGCTGCCGGACATCGTGCTTTACAACAAGTTAGTGGCAGGGTTGGCCGGGGCGGCGAGGGCCAGGCCAGGGCAGCGGGCCCGGCCATGGGGGCCCTCGGGTCCTGAGGCCAGCCCTGGGCCTCATCTGTGCTTGGCTCAGACCTCCAGGCGGTCAGGCTGGAAGAGGGATTGGGCAGAGTCAGCACCTTCCATGACAGGTGGGGAATTGGAGGCCCAGAGACGGGAGGAGAGCCTCACTCGCTCATTCGGGCTCAGCTGGGCCCAGGGCCAGCGTCTGGGCCCCAGATCCAGTGCTCTTTCTGGCCTCCAACCTATCTTGTCGGCCCTCGGATGCTCTGTCAGTGCTGGGTGTTGGCAGCGTAAATATCTTGGGTGGTGGAGGGAGCGAGAGTCCCGTGTTCCCAGCAAAAGCAGGAACCAAGTTCAGGTCCTCACCGGACGGCTTCCTCGTTTTCCAACCTTGAAGGAGTCACTTAACTTCTCTGAGCCTCGGTTTCCCCATCTGTAAAATGGGGATCATAGTAAAATGTACCTCCAACGGCCACGAGGCACACGTGAGCTCATCCGCGTGAAGGGCGCCCTGTGCCACGCAGCTGCCACGTGAGGTCGGCCTTGTCAGGGAGGGCGCCAGGGGCTGGAAGGGTGGCGGCTGAGAAACGGCCCCCAGGGCTCGCTGGCAAGTTCACCGTGTTGCCCTCTCCGTGCCCCTAGCGCCGACGGCACCTACGAGGTGTCCCTCTACACCAACGTGGTCGTGCGCTCCAACGGCAGCATCTTCTGGCTGCCGCCCGCCATCTACAAGAGCGCCTGCAAGATCGAGGTGAAGCACTTCCCGTTCGACCAGCAGAACTGCTCCCTCAAGTTCCGCTCCTGGACCTACGACCACACCGAGATCGACCTGGTGCTCAAGACGCCCACGGCCAGCATGGACGACTTCACCCCCAGCGGCGAGTGGGACATCGTGGCGCTGCCGGGCCGGCGGACCGTGAACCCGCGGGACCCCAGCTACGTGGACGTGACCTACGACTTCGTCATCCGCCGCAAGCCGCTCTTCTACACCATCAACCTCATCATCCCCTGCGTGCTCATCACCTCGCTGGCCATCCTGGTCTTCTACCTGCCGTCCGACTGCGGCGAGAAGATGACGCTCTGCATCTCCGTGCTGCTGGCGCTCACCGTCTTCCTGCTGCTCATCTCCAAGATCGTGCCGCCCACCTCCCTGGACGTGCCGCTCATCGGCAAGTACCTCATGTTCACCATGGTGCTCGTCACCTTCTCCATCGTCACCAGCGTGTGCGTGCTCAACGTGCACCACCGCTCGCCCAGCACGCACACCATGGCGCCCTGGGTCCGGCGCTGCTTCCTGCACAAGCTGCCCGCCTTCCTCTTCATGAAGCGCCCGGACAGCAGCCCCTCGAGGAGCCCCCGGCCCAACCGGCCTCGCCCGACCCGGTCCGAGGCAGCCGCCGCCTCAGCCGCGGGCCCTGCCGGCGCCCCCCACCTCTACGGGAGCTCCATGTACTTTGTGAACCCGGCGTCTGCCACCCCCAAGTCCCCGGCCGGCTCTGGCTCCGGCTCCGACGCAGCGGGCACGGCCAGGGATTTCCGGCTGAGGTCTTCCGGGAGGTTCCAGCACGAGGTGCAGGACGCACTAGAGGGCGTCAGCTTCATTGCCCAGCACATGAGGAGTGACGACCAAGACCAGAGTGTAAGTCGCCAGCCCCGTCCCCGCCCCGCTGCCCGCAGCTCACTCACAGGGGCAGAGCTCCCAGACCCCTGGCTGGAGCGTGGAACCCAGAACTGAACTGAGTTTTGTTGTAGCTCCAGGCATCAGGAAGAGGAAGGAGTACCAAGGATCCCTTTTTGTTTGTTCTGGGGTCCCCAAAAGCAGCCCTGAGGCGAGGGCCAGGCAAAGGCACTTCACCTGCAGAGTGAGCTTCAAGCCTAGGAAGCGCAGGGAGGGCGCAGGGGACACCAGGGAAGGCGGAGCGGGCTGCCCGTGACTGCCACGGGCTCTGGGGGCACTGAGGACGCAGGGGCGCACACACCCTTGGCTCCCACACCCAGGGCGGACAGTGGCCCCGGGCAGTCACTCCCCAGCCCGTCCAGCCTCACACTGGGGCAGAGGGGGGAGGAGCCACGGGCACCCCGAGCCGGCGGCTGTCACTGGGCTGGAAGGTGACCCCAGCCTTGGGGACGAGGGTGGGCCGGGCACCGAGAGCATCTGCTCCCCTGCTCACCCAGCTTGCCAAGAAGCCACACAAGCAGGACAGCTTTGGGGAGTACAGAAATAGCAATCAGAACGTCACTGCTAGCAGGGTAATGATGTCGAACAGGGTGACGATGACAGATTTGTAAAGAGAGGTTACGTTTACTGTCACAGGACACAGCCAGGGGCGCTAACGTAGAGGGTCTCCAAGGCTGTGCAGGCTGGCCTGGTGGTATCAGACCTCAGAGCAAGATGGCCCGGCCTAGAGGTTTTTCCGCACGCGTCTGCACTGGGCCGGAGGGCGTGAATCTCGGTGTCTCGAATGCCCGCATTTCCACACCTTACAGACCAGACCCCGGCGCAGGTCTGCCCACACGGTGGCCTGCAGCTGCGGGAGGAAAGGAGGGCACAGCCTCGCGCTCACCTTCTGCCGGGCGCCTTCTCCGGGGAGTTCACGGGTTTCCAGTAGTTCGCACGGAGGGACAGGGGTGGGCTGCAGAACTTCCCCTCCACCCTGGGAAAGAGGAAGAGAACATCAGCAACCGGACGTGGGGCGGGAGCTCCTGGGAGCGTGGGTCGCACGCCTGCCCGCTGTCAGAAATGCAGCCTGGGCCTGGCCCGCACGGGACTCCGAACCTGCATTTCCAGCAGACCCCACGTCACATGCCAGCTGGAGCAGCCCAGCTCTAGAAGACCTTCAGATTTCGCTTTCTGAAAGATGCATGTGGTTGTGCTTCCTTTTAAACCATCCAGGAGCTCAGCGTCGGCTAATCCCCTGGGCCCCGGGTGCTGGCGCACAGCGCGGGGCCCTGCTGGCTGCAGGGAGCCTCTGGGTAACTGTTCACGGTCCAGCTCCGGGGCCACCAGGGCCCCGTTCTCTCTGGGAGGCCCCCCGAGCCTGCACTGTCACCCCGACCCCTGGGCTCCATGCACACATGCAGGCTGAGAAGCCGGGTGTCCGTGCTCCTGGCTGAGCTGCCACCCACCCTGAGCTCCCGTCCTCTTCTAAAGGTCCCCCCCACCCAGTGACACTCACAGGCCTCCCGCCATTTCTAATTCAATTGTGGGGAGCAGCCAGACGGGGTCCCCTGTTATGATCACATTTCCCTGAGCTGCGAGCACACACGGGGTCCTCTGCCAGGACCGGACCTATATCACTGCCAATCCCCAGGAACCCTGGCAAGTGGCAGGTATGCGAACCCCACTCCACGTCAGGGAGCGCGAGGCTCAGAGACGAGGGCTGCCTCGCCCCAGGCCACGCAGCAAGGGCAGGGCAGAGCCACCCACACGCAGATCTCTCCACTGTCCTTAGACTTTCTTGCCTGCCCTGAGCGCACGCTGCTGCCTTCCTCGTGCCCAGTTCGTCCCCTTCAGAGCACGGCTACCCCTCATCTTCGGCACCTCCACCGCCACCACCCCCGGATTAACTGGTCACTATAAATAGCACACAAAACATGAAAAGAGGGGAAAAGATACACACACCAAAAATACAGTCGTCTGAAATGAGGGCTGTCAAAATGAACCCCAGAGAGCCGAGCAGAGGCCGCGCAGGGGGTGCACGCTGCATGGGGCCTGCCGGTGCCGGAAGGAGGGGGGTGGGGGGGCCGCCTGACACGGGATCACCCTGGAGGGGCCCCGACAAACTGGGTCACTGACGTCAGCTCGTACGCCACAGCCCAAATTTCCAAGCCCAGAGCTTCTGCTGACTTACGGTCAGGCCACTCTCCAGCGGAGAACACGGGCAAGGGGGTCAGATGACCTGGGGTCGGGGGTGGGACGACAGACCAGGGTGCAGGGTGCCTACGGTGGCTCTGGGAAGTGAAGGGGGGGCTGGGGGCGGGGAGGGGGACTATCCAGCCAATGCAGCCAAGGGAGGCTGGTCTCCATTCAGGAATAGCAGACGCTGCTGCCCTTAGGGAACTGAGTGGATTCCGGAGCTGGGTTTCCAGGTGTCCTGCCCCCACCCCCAGCGAGGCGTGCCCCAAATCTTCCTTTGGGCAAAGCTCAGGCAGGAGGCTGGGGGTGAAAAATAAGAGAAGGGGCCTCACCGTCTTCTTTATCACCTTCGTGGTTCTCCAGTATTACTAACCCTTCCATCCGTAGCAGCTTCGTCGGGGGGCGGGTCCTGCAATGCTGAGGGCGGGGATGGGGGGTCCTGCAATGCTGCGAGTGCTGGAGGGGTCCTACAATGCTGCGGGTAGGGGCAAGGGGTGACCACACCAGCCGAGAGGGGGGCTCCCTGGCCCCACAGCCAGGGCCCCGCGTGGGGGAAGGAGGGACAGCAGGAGGGTGGGCGCCTGTAACAGCCGCTCTGTCTGCCCGCAGGTCGTGGAGGACTGGAAGTACGTGGCCATGGTGGTGGACCGGCTGTTCCTGTGGGTGTTTGTGGTTGTGTGTGTGCTGGGCACGGTGGGGCTCTTCCTGCCTCCCCTCTTCCAGACCCACACGCCCTCTGAGGGGCCCTAGGCTGCCCTGCGTGCCGGGCTGCGGGGTGAGAGGACCTGAGTCCCTCGCCCGTCGACCCCACCAAACAGCCACAGCCAGGGCAGGACAGGATGGAAGCCAGGGCTGCCCTAGCTGAAGGCCTTAGAGGAACCGCAGGGAACCCCAGCAGCAGGGGCTTTGGACAGTGTGATTCTGGCCAGTCTCCCTCCCTGAAGTGGGGAGAAGGACGTGCATGGAATCTTGTCCACATCCCGGCCCCATGGCCACCCCGTTGCCCTCTGCTCCCCTTGCCCACAAGGTGCCCTGGGCTTCTGCCAGACCCTCACACACTTCGGGATCCTTTCCAGCTCAAAGCCTTTGCAATGGCTGTACGTCCTTCCCCCGGTGCCCCCCACGCTCCCCCAGTGGCTGCAGCACCCAATTCATCCTCTGTCCCAGTGTCATGTCCCCGCAAGGCCTTCCCATCACCCCGCCGTCCTCCAGCCCTCCTGGGTACTGGAAGTTCTCACTGGTGGTGTCTGTTGTCCACATCTCACCCACTCAGGGGTGAGCTCTGTGACAGCAGGAGCCTGGTCCTTCATGTTCACACTACCCCCAGGGCCTAGGACAGCACTAGGCACACAGCAGGTGCTTAATAAAGGTTGAATGAATGAATGCCTGATTCCTGTTCCTTCTTCAAGCTCAGACGCCCCCCTCTGAGCAGTGGACCCTCCTCGGAGCTCCACAGCCCGGGACACCTGCTGCTCACAAGGCCAGGCGAGCTGCCTCCCTCACAGATGCTCTGATTGGTCGGCGCACTGAGTTTGCCCAGGGCCTGGCACGTGATAGGCTCTTACAATACTTGTGCAACAGAAGACTTTTTTTAAATTCCATTTTTAAAATTATACAATAAAATTGGCTTTTTGTGTATCGTTCTCTGAATGTTAACACGTGTAGATTGGTGTCATCAGGACACGGGAGAGCTCGATCCCCCAAACACCTCCCTCCCGGCCAGGCCCTGGCAACCGCTGACTGCCTCTCCGTCACCAGGGTCTGGTCTTCTCGGGAACGCCAAGCTCATGAATCACACGGTGTGCAGCCTCGGAGAGGGCAGCTTCCGTCCCTCAGCACCATGCCCACAGTGTCTCTCGCTGAGCAGTAAGCAGTCTGCCCTGCAAAAGCCGACGCACACTTAGGTAGTGACCGGTTTTGAGCAGCTATGACTAGAGCCGCTACAAACACTCACGGGTATGGGATTTTCTGTGAGTTTTCACTCTACATCAACACCCAGGAGTGTGACCGCTGGGTTACGCGGGGAATGTATGTTAACTTCCCGGATGCGGTAAGACGGGGCTCTGGAGCCCCCGAACCATCCTGCATCCCCCCCAACAAGGTACGTGAGCTCCGGATCTCCGTCCACACTTGGTATGGATTTATCCTAGCCATCCCAGTGGGCGCAAAGTGCTCTATCCGCTAGCTCTTAATTTGCTTTCCCCTAACGGCTAATAATACTGAACATCTTTACATGTAATTTTTTTTTTTTTTTTTGCCTACGGACACCCTATCTGCTGACCTCTCTTTAACCCTTGCTCATTCTTTAAATTGGGTTTTAGTTTTTTTACTGTTGAGATTTTAAAGACAACTTTATTAAGGTATAACATACATAGTATAAAATTTGCCCGTTTTATGTGTACAACTGGAGTTTTAGTAAGTTTATCACCATAATTCAGTTTTAGAACACTTGCATCACCCCCTGCAAGACCCTCACACCTATGTACTCTGACTTCTGAGTTGGGGGGGGGTTCTTTACACCTTCTGGATACAAGTCCTTGGTTGTACATCTGATTTGCAGTATTTTCCAAATGTAGGGGCTTTTGCCTAGAGAATGAGAATGCTCTAATTGGGGGCCTGAGAGACTGGCCCCAATTCTTACATTCCCTGGGTCCTGCAAAATGTCTCCTTTTGTTTTGGGTTTAAGGCGACCCATTCTGGAAATAATAAAGACAACTCACTTGCAGATGCCCCCCACCCCAACACGGGTCGGTAGTCAGAGGCTCGGGGTTGTTAGGGGGGAGCTGGGGAAGCCAGGGCCTGGTCGGCGCAGGCGCAGATGGGGGCGGGCAGAGGGGGCTCTGCCCCGAGCCGCGGGCCAAAGCGCAGGAGCCCCTCCGATGGCTCCATTTCGAAGCCTCGTTTCTTTGAGTTTCTTTTTCCTGCTATCAGGGAGCACTTCAAACCTGTCCTAAGTAGCGCGGTCTAGCAAACCTGCAGGCCCTCCTCCAGCCTTGACAGGTACCCACTGGCAGCGGACCCCATTTCCACCGACTCCAGCCTCGCCCCTCCCCCCAAACGACAAGGAAAACACGAATCCCGGCTTCACAGCATCACACCTGGGACACTTCGCACTTACCTAGCGGTGTGGGGATCCCGAGGTCTTTGGAGGGTGTCTCAGAGCCTCTCCCGCGGCCCGGCGGCCCGGAGGTCCCCAAGTGCGGGGAGGGGGCGGGACCCAGGGGCCTCCCCTCTTCCCCATCCCCGCGCGCTCCGGGAACGCACGTCCCCCGCGGGAGGGAGGCTGCGCCCGCCCCGCACGCCCTGCACGCCCCGCCTCCGCCACCGCCCCGCCGAGCGCAGCCCGCGGAACCTCGGGCGCCCCCGCCGGGGGGTGGGGCCAGCGTTGGGCTGCGCGCCCAGCGCCCGGCGTCCGGCTCTGCGCCGGCGGACTGTGCCGGGAGCCGCTGCGGAGTTCGCCTGCGCCTCGGCCGCGCGCTCCCCGCGACCATGGGCGCCTGCCCGCGCCGAGCCGGGGTCGCGGGGCTCCCGCTGCTGGTGCTGCCTCTGCTGCTGCCGCTGCCTCCAGGTACGGGCGGGGGACCGGAGAGACGGGCGGGGGGCGCAAGAAGGGGCTCAGGCCGGGCGGGGAGCCGGTTGCGGGGGCCCCGTTGCCCTTCCGACCACCCCTCCACCCGGAGTCGTCTGGGCGCGAGCCGAGAGGGCCCAGGGTTGCGGCGTCGGCGCCCTCGTCTTCGGTTCCACTGTCTGCCTCCCGCCCACTCCCTCGTTCTAGGAATAGATGGGGAAACTGAGGCCGGTACCACCTACGGGAGGGGGGCATCGCTGGGAGGCTGGGGGCTGGCGCGCCCGCCACTCCCGACGCGCTCGCCTGGCCGCGCCCCTGGCCTCGCCTTGTGCCTCGGGCCGGGTCTCGGGGAGGAGCCCGCCGGGCAGTAGCCGCGCTGACCGCGCCGGAAGGCCTGCGGGCGGCCGGGAGGGCGGGCAGATGCCCAGGGGCCAGGGGTTTGGCACGGCTGCAAGGGGAGTCTGTCCGCGGAGCGCCGTTTCTGTCCCCTTGATGCTGGGGACCCCAGCACTCAGAGTCCATGTGCTCCTCAGTAGCCCCTGCCTGTGGCCCCTGCTGTGTCTGGGAGGGGGCAGCAGGCAAGACCCCATTTCAGGACGCGGACAAGTTGGGTTAGACTTCCCCGAGGATTCCCCTCATCCCCTCCCTAGAGTCTCTTCGGACCTGTAAGTGGGAAGGGCAGAGGGCTGACTCAAGTCGCCTGGGGTGTGGCTTAGGAACAAAGAGGGTTCCCCCCCTTCAAGGAAGTCAGGTCTTTGATCTCACTCCGAGATCATGGGAGCCACTTAGACACCCAGCTTCTCCCAGGGTTGGTGGCCAAAACCCTACCGGGTCCTGGGTGGGCTACAGTCTCCTGGCTGGGAGGCAGAACCCCTGGCCCCTGGTGGCCCCGCGTGTCTCTCCATCGTGGAAGTAGCAGGTGGCTGAACCCAGGCTGACAGCGTTTGCACCGACCCCGCCCTGTGTTCATGTTGGAGGTAAGGGTAGTTGGTGAGCTCTTCCCTACGCTCGCCTGAGAAGCACTTCAGGTAATGCAGCCCTGCGGTCGCATATACGATGCATGCTTCTGCGGTAAAGAAAGTCCGGTTCAGAGAGGTTAAACCCCTGGCCTGAGCTCACACAGCTCACAAGCACTTCGGCAGGATTTGCACCACAGCGATCCAAACTCCAGTCCAGGCTTATAACCACGGTTTCTTCCTGGATGTGTTTGGTGGGCCTCAGTTTCCCAATCTGTAACTCGGGGTGCTGCAGAGTCCCGGCAGCAGGTGGTGAGGAGACTGTGGGTGGGGGTGTCCCTGCCCAGGGGAAAAGTGATGCTTACTCCCGTCAGCGGCCGTGGCCTCCGAGGCTGAGCACCGTCTGTTTGAGCGGCTGTTCGAGGATTACAATGAGATCATCCGGCCCGTGGCCAACGTGTCCGACCCAGTCATCATCCAGTTTGAGGTGTCCATGTCTCAGCTGGTGAAGGTGGTGAGTGCGAGAGCCGCGGGCCAGGGCATGGGGTGCAGGCCTTATGGAAGAGCCTTTCCCAGAACCAGCCTGGTGTTTGTATTCACACGTCCACTCTGGTCTCCTTCCAGGACGAGGTCAACCAGATCATGGAGACCAACCTGTGGCTCAAGCAAGTGAGTGAGCGGACCCTGGGCGCTGCTGCCCCCTGGTGGTGACTGCTGTCTCTGCGGCGCCACCTGAGAAGAGCCCAAGATGGGGTCTGTGGACTGGCGGTCCATCTCTTCCTGGGCTTAGGGTCATGCGCACTGCTGCACAGCCCCCCCCCCCCAGAAGTCGGCCCCTCAAGTCACACGTGACAGGTTGCCACCTGGAGGGAGAGACCTCCACAGTCACACCGCACACGGGGACAGACCTGGGCCTGCAGCCCGGTCCCCCTACCCAGGGCTGGTGCCTGAAGCCACCTCCTTCCCTTCTTGCCAAAAATCCATCCTTCAGTAAAATCAGATGCTGCTGTTTTCTTTGGTAGAGTGGGGGTGGGGCTCTGCATTTTCCTCTGCAGATTGAGGCCAAGACACCAGCTCTCACGGGCCCCCACCCCCAGGAGGTCTTGTCCAGACCTGGACAAATGACTGCCTGGATTAATGTGACTGTTTGCACGCCCACATAGCCTTCCTGTGCCCTGGAGGCCGGGGAGCCAGGAGGGTACGGGGCCCATTATGCACCTGTTGGCATCCTCACCCGTCCTTCTTCCGATCCCCCAGCCTCTGCTCCTAAATACTTCTCGGGCCCCAGTGGGGTCCTGGCTCCTTGCCCAGAACCTTCAGACACCAACCCCGCTTAACCTGGAGGTGGAAGAGGGCTGTGTGTCATCAGCACCCTGTTCTTGGGGCTGGGTGGGGAACAGGTGTGGAGAAGCTCCTGGAGAGCCATCTCAGGACGTAAACAGCAGGCACTTAAGGCATGCAGCTGGCCTGCACTAGCAGTGATCCGTGTTGGTCTGTGCGGGGCTGCCTGGCCTCGCCGCGGAGGCAGCCTGCACATGCAGCCCAGCGCGGTCGCCCCCACTGGCTCAGAGATGCGTGGGGGCTTCAGCAAGTCGGGCGAGGTCAAGGAAGGAGACCCTGTGGGCCCTTCTGCTGCCTCCCCCTCTCCTTGCTCCTGTCCCCAGATCTGGAATGACTACAAACTGAAGTGGAACCCGTCTGACTACGATGGGGCGGAGTTCATGCGCGTCCCTGCCCAGAAGATCTGGAAGCCTGACATCGTGCTGTACAACAAGTAAGTGAGCACAGGGTGGCTGTCAGCTGGATCCTGGGCCCTGCCCCGGCCCATGTCCAAGGGGCCTTCGCGGACTGGGGAATCCCACGGGGATTGACTGAGCACCTACTATGTGCCAGGTGCCGAGATACCCACCTGACCCCAGCCTGTTCCCGCACGCCGCGGGACGCACTCCCAGGGTGCGGCCACGGACCGGAGGGGCGGCCAGGGAGGGGACGCGACCTTCCCTGAGGGTCAGGACGCGGAGAGCTTCACTCTCTGCCCCTGATGCCAGGCCCACAGTTGCAGGCAGCCTCTCCAGTCTTACAGGTCCTCAGCCTGCCCACCGCCGCCTCCAAAACCGGCCTCTTTCCTGAAACCTGACGCTTCCCACAGTGAAGCTCTTACTGGGCAAGCATAAGCCTTAGATGATGTCTTACAATATGTGCTAGTTTGTTCTCTGGGTGTGGAAAACAGCATTTTTATACCTGCGCTTTCTCTCTAAAGCTGTGTTAACCATGGAGCACTTCTCAGCAAAGCACTTCGCATAGAATTAATCTAATCTTAATGATTAAAAGCACTCTGTGTTTAGGTTTCTTATGCCGGATTAGTACAAACTAATATGCTTTAACTATTAGACTGAAGAAGCTATATTTATGTTTGAGTCCCACTCTCTAAAAGAAGGGTCTTCAGCCACTCCAAAGAAAATTTTTTTTCTGGTTTCCTAAGGAAATACTTCATTCTTAAATGTTTCTTTCATGCAACTTGTATTTGTAAACTTAGTCTGCACAGAACTGGGACACAAGATCAACTCAGCTGGTCTGCAAAGCCCGAGCCGCCCTAGCAATGCCCTGATCCAGACAGAGGCTGCTAGGGGCCTGCGCAGGGCCCTGAGAATTTCTGCTGAGCTAGAATTAAGAAACTGTGCAGAAATTTTAATCTCGTGATGTGAATTTGAAGGCTGTTTTTTGCTGGCAGTCTTGGGGGAACAGCTGGAGGTCTGAGGGTGTGAGTTTAACAAGACTGAGTCACAGCGAAACGCTTCACGTTGGTCGTGGTGAGGAGCAAACAGCATAAGGAATTCTCCCGGAATCTGGAACTGAAATAAGTTTTAGAGGAAACCACACAGCTCCTCTCTCCATGTCAGAGCAGGACTTTCTCGGGACTGGTCCTCTGTGGAGAGCTTCTCTTCATTTGGACACATGAGAAACGTCTTTGATGACCTCGGGCCAGAGTTTCCCCTGTGGTTTCTTTGTTTTCTGAAGTTCGTTCTCTAACAGGCCCTTCAGAAAGCGCTCATGGGCACAAAATTCCCCATGTTCTTCCACGTTCATAGCCCGCTGTAGCCTTTTCAGATAATACTTAGCTGGATATAAAATGCGTGGCTGAGCTCTTTCTCACATGAAAGTCTTAAAAATGCTGCCTCTCTGTCCCAGGATGAAGTGTCGCTGTGAAAACCTGATGCCCGTCTACACGGGTGAAATCGGGTGACTTCAGCAAGAGAAAGGGGGCCGCTGGTACGCACGCCGGGACCACGACCTGAACCAGGACTGTCCTGGGCAACCCGGGGACACACAGTCCTTGCGGGGGGCTGTTTCTCCGGCCCGGGCGCCCGGAGGCTTCTTCCCTTTGTCTGTGAAGTCCTGTTGTTCCTGCCGTGAGCAGCACAAGCCTTTGCGCCAGGAGAGCTCTTCCTGATCCCAGGACGAGAGATTTGTTCTGCTGCTTTGGTTTTTCCCTCCGGGAACTCCGTTGGCACGTACGCTGGAACTTCACCCGCATTCTGGATTCTTCTCTCGGGTTCTCGTTTCTGTCTGATGTGGACATCGGTCCTGTCTGAGTTCATTCCCTCATCACACTTTCGACGCAGTCTTATTGCTTTTAGGCTTTCCTTCTAAGGTGGCTGTTGTTTCTTTTCCTGATTCTTTCCTCGGTTGCCGATCTTGATAGGCCTGCTGCTGTCCAGCCAGGTCGTGTAACTCTGGTTACGCTACTCCTTCCGCTTCCAGAGGCCGCTGAGCGCGTCTTTGCTTGGGATTTGGGCGTTCCTGTTCATTCCTCACACTACAGTCCTTCCTGTTGTTCTTGGAGATAGTGGGTGGCCTTTGCTGAACTTTGAGGACAGGCTTCCAGAGGGGACGGGGAGGGCAGGGGTCTCCTTTCGCCAGCTCGAGAGCGTCTGGGTCGGTGGGCCCCTGGGCCAGAGCACGGCCACTGCTGAACACCTGCTTCTCTGGTCTGTAAACTGTCTTCTCTTCTCAACCCGTTTCTGACCCCGTTTAACTTGGGTCCTACCCTAAGCAGCGTTTTCCTGGGTGGGTGTCTATCCTCCTGGGAGGGAGCTTGGGGGAGGAATTTCTGAGACCCTCAAGCCCACATGGCTGACGGCCATCCGGCCATCCCTGCAGACCGTCTGTGGACTCCACCACCTTCATGGTTCTCCCCCACAAACAAAGCCATGGGCCCCCCTCCCCCATTTCACTGCTCCCCTTGCTAAGGATTCAGCACAGAGCGGGGGCCTCTTTCTTGCGGGGCACATGCCTTTTGGTGGTTTGTGTGTCTGGGGCTCTTGGGACTCGAGAACTTCCTCCTCTCACGGCCACCACTGCCCCCAGCTGACCCCGGTCCCTCGCAGGCCCCCGTGGGCTTGGTCATTGGTACCCACATGCTCGTATCCTGAAGCTTGTTTGCACGTAACCTGACTTGGACGACGTGGTCGGTAGGTTTTTCTTTGCTCCCGGGTTGCCTGTCTTTCTGCTGCTGGGAATTTGGAGAGAACGTTCCCACTGCTCACCACCCTCGCCCCGCTGAGGCTCTGTCTCCCTGAGAGCAAGCCCCCACCTGCCTTCTCTCCTTCAACGGCCTTGTACGCGGGCCCGGCCCCTCCCACCCCCGTTGTGTCTTGCTGCCGGCTGGACACCCCGAGGCTGCAACCATTTATTACCTATGATGCGTACAAGGGCCCTGTCTGGGGGGTGCCGTGCTGCCCCCCAGGGCCCAGCTGGGTCGTGGTCTTCCCTGTGTGCCGGTGGCCGAGACGGAGGTTACGGACATGGCCCTGTTAGCAAACAGGCCTCCGGTCAGGGCAGGCACAGCTCTGTGACCAGGATCCCCGGGAACAGGCAGGACTGAGCACCCACCACCGGGGCAAACTTCACTCCCGTGTTTGGCCTTGGGGCGCGTGGGTGGTTTAGTGACCCATCACTTGTGCCCCCAGTTCCGGTGGGTCAAGGCTCTGCCACAAACGCTTCGTGGGAGCCTGCGATCTGACCGTCGGTTTCCTCTTCAGTGAGGGCGTTAGACTAGGGCGGCAGCTGGGAAGGGCCAGGCAGTAAGAATTTAGACTTTGTGGGCCAGTCCCAACTGTGGCCCCTTTGCCCTCGTCCCCCTAAAGCAGCCGCAGACCGCAGACAGTGTGGCTGTCTGCCAGTGGACACGTATTCACAGAGAAGGGAGCAGGACCGTGGCCTGGAGGTCCCTTTCTGCTCCCACATTTTGTGGACCTGGGACACCATGAGGAAGGTTCTTCTGGGGTCTTCTCAGCCTCCCTGAGCAGGCCCCATGGGTTCTTCGGGAGACTCAGGAGTCAGGACCTTATGGGCCCTGCCCAATTCTCATGCCTCCTGGACGCGTGGGCCCGAAGCAAGGAGGGACCGTGTGAGAACGGAGGGCGCAGCGGGATACCGAGGGCACTGAGCGTGACCGAAGGGCGCAGCGGATACCGAGGGCACTGAGCGTGAATAAAGCCAGCAGGGCACCTGTGGGGCAGAGCGGCCGACCAGAGGACAGGGAGGCAGTGGTCTCCACAGAGACCAGAAGACACGTCCCTTCTGTGTCCACACGTTCTCACTGAACAACAGAGAACACACAGCTGTCCCCAAACGTTCGGGTTTGCCCTGTCTTCCAGCCCTCGAGGCGGACGGGTGTGGTGGCTGCTTCTGCAGGGTGTGGATGCCTCCAGTGCAGAACTCAGAGACCAGTAGTGCCTCCCTGGGGCGAGGCCACTGTCGTGACTCTCAGATGCAGGACTCAGGTCCACGGGGCTCTGTGTAGACGGTCCGGGTGCACAGAGGTGGAAGGAAGGGAGAAAATGGGGGCAGATGGGGAACCAGAAGGTAAAGGAACCTGTTGTGCAGGGTTCGAAAGACAAGGAATTAGAACACGTGATTGTTCAAGCAGAGCGCGGCTGGGGGTGGGGAGAGCAGGGTCGCAGGCCGGGTTCGGGGCCAGCCTGACTGGTGGGGCTCCGGGCAGGGGGAGTGCCCCCACAGCACCCCCCAGCCTGGCTTCGCACGCCCGTGTGCACACAGTAGGTGCGCACCAGAGACTGAGTGAGGTGCTGACGGGTCGAAACCATAGCAGAACGAGGGCCAAATATCCCCACAGGTTTCCTGCCTCAAGGACGGCATTCATCCCATTTCTTTACAGGGGAAACAATCCCTTTCTGGCCTTTGAAAGCGTCTCAGTAAATATCGAGGCAGAGTCACCGTTGTGGAGTGATCCAGGGACATGCCCCGGGGCGGGGGAACGCAGGCTTGGGCCACGGTGTCCCCTTTGTCAGCGGGGTGGCGGCCTGGGTGACCCTCTCTGGCACACTCTCCTGCTGTGTGGTCTGGTAAGCGGTTACTTGCACTGGTGGCCGGCTGTGTGAGAAGCGGGCCCGGGTGAGCGCGTGGTCGTGACCGTGTGCCGTCCATCTGTCTCTGCAGCGCTGTTGGGGACTTCCAGGTGGACGACAAGACCAAAGCTTTACTCAAGTACACGGGGGAGGTGACTTGGATCCCGCCGGCCATCTTCAAGAGCTCGTGCAAAATCGACGTGACCTACTTTCCGTTCGATTACCAGAACTGCACCATGAAGTTCGGGTCCTGGTCCTACGACAAGGCAAAAATCGACCTGGTCCTCATCGGCTCCTCCATGAACCTCAAGGACTACTGGGAGAGCGGCGAGTGGGCCATCATCAAAGCCCCCGGCTACAAGCACGACATCAAGTACAACTGCTGCGAGGAGATCTACCCCGACATCACGTACTCGCTCTACATCCGCCGCCTGCCCCTCTTCTACACCATCAACCTCATCATCCCCTGCCTGCTCATCTCCTTCCTCACCGTGCTCGTCTTCTACCTGCCGTCCGACTGCGGCGAGAAGGTGACGCTCTGCATCTCCGTGCTGCTCTCGCTCACCGTCTTCCTGCTGGTCATCACCGAGACCATCCCCTCCACCTCGCTGGTCATCCCGCTCATCGGCGAGTACCTGCTGTTCACCATGATCTTCGTCACGCTGTCCATCGTCATCACGGTCTTCGTGCTCAACGTGCACTACAGAACGCCGACCACGCACACCATGCCCGCGTGGGTCAGGACCATCTTCCTGCACCTGCTTCCCAGGGTCATGTTCATGACCAGGCCGGCCGGGAGCGAGGGCCACACCCAGAAGCCGAGGCCCTCGTACAACGCGGAGCTCTCCAACCTGAACTGCTTCAGCCGCACCGAGCCCAGAGGCTGCAAGGAAGGCTGTCCCTGCCAGGACGGGACGTGCGGCCAGTGTCACCACCACAGGATAAAAATTTCAAATTTCAGCGCCAACCTCCCGAGAAGCTCCAGCTCGGAGTCCGTCCACGCCGTGCTGGCCCTCTCTACGCTGTCGCCGGAAATCAGAGAAGCCATCCAGAGCGTCAAGTATATTGCCGAAAATATGAAAGCACAAAACGAAGCCAAAGAGGTAAGGAGACGTACTCCCTGGGGCAGACGCGCAGGGTGGGCCCGGGAGGTTCGACCCAAGTCCGCAGCTGTGCTCCGGCCGCTTCTCCACGGACCAGCCGGGTGTCCCTGAATGTGTGGCATCACTGCTCCCAGCCCCACGTGCGTGCCCCGGAGTCGGGCCCCGAGTGGCTGGCGGTCCGGAGATGAGCCAGAAGAGGGCGCGAGAGCAGACCACCTCCACGTAGCCCTGAGCTGACCTACAGCCGACACTTTACTTTCCGGCTGTGTGCCTGCCCCATTTAGGTGTAAGTGCACACGTGTCACCCTGAGCTGAGTAAGGACGTGGGACGTTTCCGTGCCCCCTCCCAATGACCCCCACCCTCGGTAACCACTGATCCCGACCTCCTGGACGTCGGTTAGCTTTACCTTTCCTTGACCCTGGTATAAATAGGATTCCGCGGCGCACTCCCTTCCACGGTTGATGTCTTTCATCCAACCCAGTGTTTCTGAGGTGTGTGTTTCCATGACACCTGCTGCTGCCGTATTCCACAGTTGCTGCACGTGCGGTTATTTCTAGTTTGGGGCTATTTTGGGGAAGGTACCATAAATATTCTCATACGCGTCTTCTGGTGAACGTACGCACCCGTGTCCCTTGCTGATCACTGCACGGAGACATTTTTAACTTCGGTGGTGGCTACTGCGAGGTTCCCAAGGCGTTGGGCCAGTGACGTCTCACCCCAGGTGACATTTGAGAGCTGCCGTGGCTGCACGCCCTCACTCTGACATGTGCAAACTGGTGCATCGTTGCCGTTTTAACCAGACTTTCCCTGCTGAGGAGCGAGTAGGAATCTTTTCCGTATGCTATTGGCAGTTTGTACATCTTCTCTCCTGAAGGATCCAGGCCAACTCTCTTGCTCGTTGTTTTTAATTGGGTGAACTTCCATTTCCTCCACAGATCTCACACTAGAACTAATGTGAAGTATTAGAAGTTTAACACTTAATAATATCACGTGTCTGGCTGCTCCCTGACCCTCTGTTTACCCCAGAGGTTATCAAAATCCCATGTGATGATTTTATAAGGAGCTCTGCTTTCAAATGAATTGGCTCTGCCTTAAGTTGCTTATTAGCAAAAAGCTAACGAAGAGATCATTTCGGCTCCTGATGCACGGTGGGTCATTAACGCTGATGGGGGAACGACTGGGGCCTCTTTCACTCCACTCTGAACACACATGACAGCAGAGGAGCCAGGAGGGAGCACGCAGCCACCGCCTGTCCCGCCCCCCCACCCCGCCTGCGCAGCTGTGAGCTCCCCTGGCACCGTGGGGACGCCTGCTGACCCTGTCATTGAGCCGAAAAGGCAGACAGAGAAGCAGCTGCTGGAGCATAAGCACCCGATCCATGAAAATCTCGTGTCCCTGACACCGGTGACGTTGGCAGGTGCACTCTACGCTTTCTTTATGCACTCCGAATGTCATTTCAGTTAGCGGATATTTCGCAAAGATGGAGCTCTAAGTACTCCTACTCAAGCCTCTGTCAAGCTATCAGAAATTAACTCTAGGGGCGCCTGGGGGGCTCAGTTGGTTGAGCGTCTGCCTTCAGCTCAGGTCATGATCCCAGGGTCCTGGGATCGAGTCCTGCGTCCGGCTCCCGGCTCAGTGGGGAGCCTGCTTCTCCCTCTGCCTGCCGCCCCCCCCCTTGTGCACTCGATCTCTCTCTCTGACAAAATCTTAAAAAAAAAAAATTAACTCTATTCCAAAGTTATTAGACAGCATACAAAGTGTTAGAGTTTCACAAGCATCTTTTCTACAAAAGGACACTTAAAAATTGTTACTGTAAAAGGGAAGTTGCCACTGAAATGCCCAGAACATAAATTAATGGCAAACTTGTGGCACGCGGTTCATCTCAAGGGGCAGCCACGGCTCACCTCTGGTCATCCATTGCCACAGGTGCTGTGGGCCTGCTGTTAGCTCTCCCGTTTTTCCAGAAATGGCAGAAATCTGACCTGCAGGCCAGCAGACAGCAGCCCGTTGGTGAGCGGGCAGTGAGAGCCAGGACAGATGCCCACCCCTTGCTGAGGACACTTGAGCTGCCTGAAGGGGCCCTCCTTCCCCTGGGTCGTGGTCCACGGTTTTCCAGAGAGGCTTTCACTCCTGGGTCTGTGGCCCAGCCTTGCGGGTTTTCAGGGCACTCGGCCCCTCAGAACCTCACTGTGGGCTGTGCTCCCGACCATGACCACGCTGGCCCCCAAGGCACGGGAATGCCCTAGTGTCCCTGACATGGCTGCTCTCGTGGGTCACCGCGTGCTCCTGCTTGGTCTTACAGTAAGAAGTGTAGTTGTATTAGTCCCTGAGCTCGGGGTCCCTTGGAAGCGCTCTGCTGATGGCGTGTTTCTCGGCCGGTCATCCTGGGGCGGCACCGTGTTCTGGGAGGTGTGCCCAGGCCCGAGCCAGGATCTTCCGCGCTGCAGGTCCTGAGACAGCTTGTCTTCTGCTGGGTGGAGACAGACACACACCGCGGTATCCTTATGCGCGGATGCCATGCACACAGCGTGGATGTGTGTTCGCTCCTTCCAGTCTCACTTCTCATCAGTAACTCGTTAATTCCGGAGTTGGAGGCACTCTCGTACCTGGGCTCAGTTTCTGCCATGTTATTGTGTTTTCCATTTACCTTTCTTTCCTCCCAGAGTTCGTGCCGTGCACTAAGTCCGAATCCTGGCTGCTGCTTGGAAAGCCGCGTCTTTTCGTTCTTGGGGAGGGGGTAGGCTGTGCCTCCGTGAGTCAGACCCACACGCCAGACCCTCCTCATCACTTGGTATCCATGTCTCGACCCCGACCCCACCGTGCTCCCCTCTGCTCTCCCTGGCTGCCCCGGCCCGGCTGCCCTGGATGTTGCTGGAGCTGCGTTCTGGATCGGGGATCAGGGATGGGGGGGGAACGCCCCCGTTCCTTACTCCGCTTCGAAGCACCCAGCACTTACCGCAGGCGTCCCGGGGCGCCCTTCTGCTCCCCTCTCCCCGCATGTCATGCCTTCTCGAGGGCTTAAGGTTGAACCTTCGGAGGCCTGTGGGCTTCAAAATGTAAAAACTCTCATTTTCAAGGGAGTTTAGCTGGATCCAAAATTCTAGAGTTGAAGTTCCTTTCCTTAAATACTTAAAAACTACTACTGCTTCAGTAACCCTGATGAGAAGTTCTCAGTTAACCTGGCGTTGTTTGTCTGACTGATGGATTGTGTGTAGAGCCTCCGGAACCTGTAAACCCAGGGAGCTGGGGCTGTGGTGCAGGTCTCTCCCAGACGAGCATTCCCACCAGCTGCCGCACCCGAACTTTCCCACCTCCAGTTCTCAGGGAGTCCAGGATTTCTGTGAAGATTTCCTCCCCTTCCTCTTTCCACATCTCCCCTCCTGCCCACCGCCCCTCACCTCTCCTCTGGGTTCCTTCCTGCCCCTCACCCCTCTTCTCAGTCCCCTCCTGCTGGCTGTCCCGTCTCTTACGTCTTTTCCTTGGCTTGTCTGACTTGGTTCTTCTGTGACCCTGCGCCTTCTACTTCACGTCTCTAATACTCTGTAATCGCTGCAGATCTCATGTTTACGTTCAATCCTTAACCTGTCCACTGTGTGAATTTCCTTTCAAATGGCTAAGTCTCTGTACTGAGGTCTGTAAACTCACTTTTTCTGGGGTCATCCGCCATCCTTGTGGATTGTGTTTGGGGAGGTGCCCACATGGCCACAGACTGGACTAGATGAGCCTTCAAAGGTGCCTCCTTCCCTCTGGGTGACCTTGTCCCTCAAGGGACAGCTCGACTTCCCGTCTTTTCACCTGCACCAGGCTCTCAACTGCTCACAGGAGACCTGCATCTCTGGGCAGGGAGTGGGCAGTCTGCAAAGAAGCAGAGCATTAGGGATGAAAAGGGCACAGCCCAAAGCTGTACCCAGCCCGTCCGCCCGGGGCCCTCCTTTGGCCGCCCCAGGGCACCCCGGGCCAGGTGCCACCAGCCCCTAACATACAGACTCCTCTGGCGTCCGGGACGTTCCAGGGCCAGGCTGGGACAATGAGCCAAGGGCTTGTGCTGGTTCACCATTTTGCCTGATGCTTCTGTCATCATTAGTTCCAAAGTTTCCAGAAAAGGCCCCAGGTCCTCGCACCTTCAAGACTTTAACAGTTAGACCTAAAGTTAGTTCTCGCCCTGCTCTTCGTGCAACACACGTGTGTTCATGTGTGAGACCCAAGTCCCCTCCTTCTGCACTGGGCTAAGCCCACAAAGTGCTGTCAGAGGAACGTCTGTAGTTGAGAAGGGTCGTGTTATTAATCAGCGTGAACTTCAATCCATGAAGGACTGTGTGCCAGCGCGTTTCCTCACCTTCTGAGGTGAGTGCTGTTCTTTTTTATTATTCAAATTCAATTAATTAAAAGTGTAGATTTCTCTGGGTAGCATAGACATTTTCACTATATTAATTCTTCTGATCCAGGACCATGGAATATTTTTCCATCTTTTTGTGTCTTCTTCAGTGTCTTTCAAGAGTGATTTGTAGTTTCTATAATATAGATCCTTTACGTCTCTGGTAAAGTTAATTCCGAGATATCGTATGATTTTTGGTGCTATTGTAAATGGAATGGATTCCCTAATTTCTCTTTCTTCAGTCTCATTGTTCATGTATAGAAATGCAACTGATTTCTGAGCATTGATTTTGTATCCCGCCACATTACTGAATTGCTCTATAACTTCTAGTAGTTTGGAGGTGGATTCTTTTGGGTTTTCCATATAGAGTATCATGTCGTCTGCAATCTACACTTTCAATGCCATCCCAATCAAAATACCAATGATATTTTTCAAAGAACTGGAACAAACAGCCCTTAAATTTGTGTGGAACCAGAAAAGGCCCTGAATCGCCAAGGAATTGTTGAAAAGGAAAAACAAAGCTGGGTGCATCACGTTGCCGGATTTCGAGCTGTACTACAAAGCTGTGATCACAGAGACTGCGTGGTACTGGCACAAAAACAGCGTGGTACTGGCACAAAAACAGACACATAGACCAATGGAACAGAATAGAGAACCCAGAAATGGACCCTCGGCTCTTTGGGCAACTAATCTTTGATAAAGCAGGAAAAAACATCCAGTGGAAAAAAGACAGTCTCTTCAATAAATGGTGCTGGGAAAATTGGACAGCTACATGCAAAAGAATGAAACGTGACCACTCTCTCACACCATACACAAAGATAAACTCCAAATGAATGAAAGACCTCGATGTGAGACAGGAATCCATCAAAATCGTAGAGGAGAACATAGGCTGCAACCTCTTTGACATCGGCCACAGCAACCTTTTTCATGACACATCTCCAAAGGCAAGAGAAACAAAAGATAAAATGAACTTGTGGGACTTCATCAAGATAAAAAGCTTCTGCACAGCAAAGGAAACAGTCAAAAAAAACTAAGAGGCAGCCCACGGAATGGGAGAAGATATTTGCAAATGATACTACAGATAAAAGACTGGTATCCAAGATCTATAAAGAACATCTCAAACGCAATACCCAAGAAACAAACAATCAAATCAATAAATGGGCAGAAGATATGAACAGACACTTTTCCAATGATGACATACAAATGGCTAACAGACACATGAAAAAATGTTCAACGTCATTAGCCATCAGGGAAATTCAAATCAAAACCACACTGAGATACCACCTTACGCCAGTTAGAATGGCAAAAATTGACAAGGCAGGAAACAACAAATGTTGGAGAGGATGTGGAGAAGGGAGATCCCTCCTACATTGTTGGTGGGAATGCAAGTTGGTACAGCCACTCTGGAAAACACTGTGGAGGTCCCTTAAAAAGTTAAAAATTGAGCTAACCTATGACCCAGCAATAGCACTGCTGGGTATTTACCCCAAAGATACAGACGTAGTGAAGAGAAGGGCATATACACCCCAATGTTCATAGCAGCACTGTCCACAATAGCTAAATTGTGGAAGGAGCCGAGATGCCCTTCAACAGATGACTGGATCAAGAAGATGTGGTCCATATATACAATGGAATATTACTCAGCCATCAAAAAGAATGATTTCTCAACATTTGCTGCAACATGGTCGGGACTGGAGGAGATAATGCTAAGCGAAATAAGTCAAGCAGAGAAAGACAATTATCATATGGTTTCACTCATTTATGGAACATAAGTAGGAAGATTGGTAGGAGAAGAAAGGGAAGAAGAAAGGGGGGGTAAACAGAAGGGAGAATGAACCATGAGAGACTCTGGACTCTGGGAAACAAACTGAGGGCTTCAGAGGGGAGGGGAGTGGGGGAATGGGATAGGCTGGTGATGGGTATTAAGGAGGCCACAAATTGCATGGTGCACTGGGTGTTATACGCAAGTAATGAATTGTGGAACTCTACATCAAAAATTAGGGATGTACTGTATGGTGACTAATATAAAAAATATTATTAAAAAAATAAATTCAATTAATTAACATACGGTATATTATTAGTTTCAGAGTTCAGTGATTCAGTCTCATATAACACCCAGTGCTCATTGGACATAGAGCTACTCTATGATCCAGCAATTGAACTACCGGGTATTTCGCCCAAAGATACAAACGTAGTGATCTGAAGGGCCATATGCACCCCAGTGTTCACAGCAGCAACGTCCACGATAGCCAAGCTGTGGAAGGAGCCAAGATGCCCTTCAGCAGGTGAATGGATAAAGAAGATGTGGTTCATATTTACAATGGACTATCACTCAGCCATCAGAAAGGATGATTATCCACCATTTGCATCGACACGGATGGAACTGGAGGGGATTGTGCTAAGTGACATAAGTCAATCAGAGAAAGACAATTATCCTATGGTTTCACTCATGTGGAATTTAAGAAACAAAACAGGACCATAGGGGAAGGGAAGGAAAAATAAAACAAGACGAAATCAGAGAGGGAGACAAACCATAAGAGACTTCATCACAGGAAACTGAGGGTTGCTGGAGGGGAGAGGGGTGGAGGGATTAAGGAGGGTGAGTACTGCTCTTATCTGCATTTCACAGATGGAGCAGTCAAGGTGAAGAGAGGTCACGTAATTTACCCAGATTCTCAGACTCTGGGATTGAAGTCAGAGTGTCTCCCAAGTGTCTGCGTTTCCACCCTCCGCCTGTGACAGCCGTGGGGGGTGCAGCTGGCTGTGGTGGGAGGAATCACAGGGTCTATTGTGTGTTTGAGGCATTTACAGGACTTGAAATGAAGCACCTGGCCAACAGGGCAACACAATTCTAATTTTAGCAGAGAATCCGTAGTGTCTTCAAGAGCACACATGCACTCCAGCTCAGGACGGGAAAGAAAATTCTTGTCTCCCAGCCCCGTTTCAGTGCACTTAATTCAATTACTAAGTCACATGCTGCCTCTTTATTATGTGATTATTCCTTCAAAATTCGTTGCTTCATGGGTTCTCTCTTTCTCAATTCAATTATGGTTTCCTTGCTTTCTGAGTTGTCTAGGAGTATAATTAACATATAATTCTCCTTCCTATTTCAGGCCTGAACTGAAGCTGTATTATGTGCAATTAGTCTTGTTCTTTCTTCCCTTACTTTATTGTCCGCAATTATGTCTGGTTTCCAGCCTGTCCACCATACTTTGGCCTTACAGTTGAAGAGGATCTTTGGCTTTAGCTGGGCCTGGGGAGGGCCGTGGGGCGAGGATGACGGCCTGGCCCTGATGTGCTGATTTTCATGTGTGGAACAGATGCTGAAAGGAAATTAGTATCTAAAACGGGATAAAAGCAGTACTTGGAAGCAACGGTCAGTGATGTTTGGATTGTATTAGCTTTTCTAACAAGGTCCAGGAGTCTTCCCACAGACACAAGTCAAAGAACTGGTTTTACTAACTTTATAAATTAGAAATCAGTTTAGAAAAAATAGATTATGGAACACCTGGTAGCTTAGTCGGTGAAGCGTCTGCCTTCAGCTCAGGTCATGGTCCCAGGGTCCTGGGATCGAGCTCCGCATGGGGCTCCCTGCTCAGCGGAGAGTCTGCTTCTCCCTCTGTCCCTCCCCCTGCTTTTGCTCTCTCCCTCTGTGTCAAATAAATAAATAAAATCTTTTAAAAAATAGATTATGTAACATTAAGAAATTTCTGGTTTTTTTTTTTAAAGTAAGCTCTACACAGACATGAGGCTTGAACTCACAACCCCAAGATCGAGAGTCGCACGTTCTACCGACACAGCCAGACGCCCCAAGAAATCTCTGATTTAAAACAGACTTAACATGAATATTTCACACCTGTTTCTCGCAGGGCATAGAGGGAAACCTGGGAATGGTGGGTGTCCTCGGACTGCGTTAGGGACATGAGGTTTCTCGCGTTTGGTGGCACAACGCCTTCTGTTGCTGCAACACGTTTATCCGATGTTCCTGCTGGAAATGGGTCCCTCTGCCTGCCCTTCATGCTTTATTTTTTCCTCTTTCCCGATGTTTGTTTTTGTTTTTCAGATTCAGGATGATTGGAAGTACGTCGCCATGGTCATCGATCGCATTTTCCTGTGGGTCTTCATCCTGGTGTGCATTCTGGGGACGGCGGGATTGTTTCTGCAGCCTCTGTTGGCGAGGGACGAGGCGTGAGCGCCACACCGGGTTCGCCGGATGCTGACCCGCAGGGGCCGGGGGCGCATTTGTTTCTCCTTGTGGTAAAACACACTCACCCGGGACATGTACTACCCTCATCGGTGTCAGGCGCACAGCTCAGTGTAGGACAGACGGTCACACTGTTGTGCACCTGCCACCCCCATCTCCAGACCCTCTTCATCCTGGCAAACACGAACTCCCCAGCCCCTCTCCCCCTGGCACCTACATTCCACTATTTGTATGATTTTGACTAAGTACCCTACAGAAGTGGGATGATGCAGTATTTGTCTTTTCGTGCCCGGCTTCCTTCAGCGAGCCATACTGTCTTCAAGGCTCGTCCGCGCTGTGGCAGGTGTCAGAATGTCCTTCCTGTTCACGGCTGAGTGCATTTCCCGTGCGTGTGTACACTCTGCTTATCCATTCATCCGACACTGGGGTGGCTCCCACCTCTTGGCTGTCACAGACGTAGGTGCACAACGATCTGTTGGAGACCCTGCTTCCAGTTCTTTGGGGTATACGCCCGGAGGTGGAACTGTCGGATCCTGTGGTAACTCTGTTTTCAATCTTTCGAGGAAGCACGTACTCTTTCCCACCGCAGCCGCACCTTCTCACGCTCAGAGGGCTCTAGCTGGCCACGTCCTCGTCAACACTTGCTTCCTGTGCTCGCGAGGACAGCCATCCTAACGCGTGTGAGCTGGCGTCCCGCTGTGGTTTTTTTTTTTTAAATGATTTTTTATTATGTTAGTCACCGTACAGTACATCCCCAGTTTCCGATGTAAGGCTCGATGATTCATTAGTTGCGCCCGCTGTGGTTTTGATTCACACTTACGTGATGAGTCACGTGGCGCATGGTCTCCTGTGCCTCTCGGCCATCTGTACGTCTTGTTTGGAGACGTGTCTGCTCGGGTCCTTTTCCACTGCTGACTTGGGTGGTTTGGGGTTTTTGGTGGTTACGTGTTAGGAGTTCTCTATGTATTGCAGTTATTAACCTCTTCTCAAGTATGTGATGTGCAAATATTTTCTCCCACTCTGTAGACTGCCTTTTCACTCTGTTGATAGTGTCTTCTGATGCACAAAAGTTTTAAATTTTCATCAATTCCAGTTCATCAGTTTTTTGTCACCTGTGCTCTTTTGTGTGATATCCAAGACATCCCTGCCAAATCCAGGTTGTAAAGAATTCGTCCTGTCTTCTTCCAAGACTTTTATTGTTTTAAGCCTTACATTTAGGCTCTTACACTTTCTATCATCAAGCTACCAGCATCGTTTCTCACATTTCAAGGCTTACTTATTTATCCAGTTGTCTTGATTTTTATCAAAAAAGATTCATGCAAGAAAAACGTCAGGAGTATTTATTATAGATAAATGAACATTTAACCAGCCTTTTTGGTAAAGAAACATTGTAGGATCTTTAGTGACGCCCCAGCCTTTGCCCACCAGGTGCCAGTGACGTACCCCCGGTCCATTGCCAGTTAGGACAACCAAAAATGTCTTGAAAAATTAGGTGTCCCATCGAGCGCAAAACCGCCCCTGATTGAGAACCACTGCTTTAGACAGATTATTAAGAAGAGATTCTCCCATACCGCAAGTCTTGAGTCTGACTAGCCACTGGGAGGAGACGAGGATTCACAGAGACCATTTTGATCTTCTCACTAGTCATTCTGATGTTTTGGCTATGCAGAAATAAAACCGACAAAATTACAGCCCACGGTGACTCATGTTTCAGTAAGTCAAAGGAAGATTTCTATAAAATTTATTTACTTACAGAAATTTTAAGTAACAATGCAGACAGACGAGGAATTGGGGAGATTTCGTGCTAAGCTAGCAACAGGCAGTTTAAACTCAGCAAACCCCAAGGTTCACTTGTTAAATGACACCGACCACGTGCCTACAGTCAGCTTCAGATATATGTAGTAAGTAGCTAAATATAGTAAGTAACCCTCAGACGGTTACTTACTATAAACACGGCATTTGTTCGTGTGAGAGCGAGGCGCGCATCAAACCCGGGCTTCCGCTGCTGTGCTCTCCCCAGTGGACTCCGACTCGTTCACCCACGACAGTCCATCCGGTCCTGGGCACGCAGTGAAAGGCTAAGACTGCACGACGTCCACGGACCCTCGCAGCTCTAAGGCCCTAGCCCTGTCACTGTTGGGACGAGAGAGAGACGCCGAACCGTTTCGGATACGTGATGTCGTGCTTCTACCTACCTAGAAACCAGCTGTGACCTCAGCAGATGACTGCTTCACAGTACGGTTTGGCAGTATCCAGAGACCTTCTCGGTTGTAAAACAGATTCTTTTCACTGTAGAAGACTATTCTAAGATGAAGGATACAGAAATGCTACGATTTGTATAGAAGATGGTTAGTTGTGGAAACTGTGGGCCAGGGGGTTGGAGTTGTTAAGGAGACACTTGTGTGTGTCCACAGGAGTTGTCTGGTGTGACTTTACAGTGGACGGTAAGCTACAAAAATATTAATACAATAAATGTTCAGTTTAAGCATCTAAGGAATAAAGTAAGCCTTCAAGGAACTCCCGTTTTTCATTTTGTAAATGTTGGTTGTGGAACATCAGCATCACATTAAACCGTTATCGTGCCCAGCAGCTCCCTTATTTACTGCAGCAGGACACCGTGCCAACACCAGCGTGCCACCGTGCCAACGTCTCAGCCGTGCCCCCACGGAGACAGGATAGAGAGAGACGGAAAATGTGTACCTTTACCCAATGCAGAAAAAGTTCTGAAATCAGTCTTCAAATACAACGGGATTTTCCAACACAGAAGATGAGCTTCACTGTTGATTACAAACTGGCGTTATTTGCCAGGATACAAACATTGGGTTTTCACCAGTACAGTTCAGATACTGTTTCGCTGCTATTTCTAGATCAAACGTTGAGTCAGTTAGTGCTTCGCTCATGCAGGTAAAAAGTTCGAAGTGCAATCTATTAAGATAAACCAATGTTAGCAACTGGTAGTCTGTTAAAGCTGGAATCGAATTTAAAGCACAATGTACATTTTCTAAGCTTATAGGTACCCCAGCTATGTGTGCCTTTGGTAACTAGATTCTTACCACGGCCCCTGGGAGGTGTCACTTATTTGTATCTCCAATGTGAACTGGGACTATTATATTTGCCCACTTGTAAATAACAGGAACGAAAAGCCCAAGAGATCCAACAATTGAAACCAGAAGAAAAGTCCACAGAAACATCCGATCAAGCACCTGGGCTATGAATTTCCAGTCTTCAACAACCTGTTGCAAAAAAAGAAAGAAGAAACACACATTAAACACATAATTTAAAATTGTGTGATTACTTTAAGATACTACACACTGAGTTAGAGGCCAGATCAGTTTCTGCCTCCTGCCGCTGTCTCAAAACAGTGAGTGACCTGTGCCCAGAGCTCCGGGACACACGCAGCCTCTACGAGCTTTCAGAGACACTACACACTCTGTTAATTTACACACTGATTTGTAATATAAGTGGCATATTTTGATAGATTTTTAATAAAGTCAGGATATTCTACTTGGATATTTTATAATAAAACTATCTCTTTGATTCGTATGATATACAATTACTTCTATTACTTATTCTTGCCAGTAGTGTTTACTTATTTTAATTTTTAAAGAGAACCCAGCCTGAGGTTAATTAATTTCAAGCCAAATTTAAAAAATAGGTTCTGAATGGTACCTATTAGATAGCCCTTACTCTTCCCTGCCCCACAACCTGCATTATTTGGTTTTAGATTCCCTAAGGGCCATTTTAATCTAAGCTCATGAATTCAGATCTGCTGGCCTGGACCTCATTTCATCCCATTTTGCAGCCTAAGCAGGGAGCGAGCAAGCTCAGCAGCATCGAGTGACCTCAGAGGAAGGGCAGGCGGAGACCCCCCCACCCCAGCACCAGAGGCGCCCCTGCCTTTGTGAGGCACGAGGACCCCTACAGGAGCTCTGCCCCTAGTTGTGGGATAATGTGGACTTTAGGTGGCTGTAAACACTCTTTACTGATATCTAAGTCCCCCCGAAAATAAAATCCATTTACTGGCTCCAGGGGGATGAGCGCTGGCCCTTTTGCACAATACTTTGCAGACATTTATTAAATTCCATCTCAATGCAAATCATTATTTAATATCTATATGTTATAAGACTCCATTGATAGCCTTGGACCTCATAAACTAATCTTACTGCCATAAAATAGAAATGTCACATATCACAAGCATTAAAAGTTCTTCAGAAATATATGTTCCTTCTGCGGGGAGGGTGATAATTTTACCAGACTCACGTTGATGCTTCCCACACCTGCTAGAAACTTTCCCATTTAAAAAAGCTTTAGAAATGAGAATTCATATAATTTTAATGGGACTATTCGAAATTAATTCAATTATGAAAATGCTATATTCATAGCTTTAAAAACATTATACAAGAGAAAGAATAGTGACATTGAAATTTGACGTTTTGAAAGAAAGTTCAATCTAATATCACATTAGTAGAATGTACTCATGTTCAATTCTTATTTTAAATATTAACCTTAAATAAGCCAATGTGAGTTATTTTTCTCTAATAGTTTTACATGAATTTTTATTTTTAAGCAAATTAAGCATATTATTAAGCACTATTACTAAACTTCACATGAACACTTTGACATATGATATATAACACCTGAGAAGACCTTACTGCTTTTAATTTCACTGATATTCTCTTGTAAATAACAAAAAGACATATTCTAGAAGAAATATCTTGGCTATATTTATAAAGCCTACATTAGGCTCATTTGTTAAAAAATAAATTAACTTCTGATAAATGATCATCCCAAGTTGTGCCTACAGATCACCACAGAATTCCGACACGAAGTTAGGGAGATAGAAGTAAAACGATCACGGCGGGATTATCACTCTTGAGAATGACAGAGGTTGCCGGGGGTGGAGAGGGAGGCGAGCGGAGACGCCCCGAGGCAGGTGCTCCAACTGAAACCAGCGCTGCTGAAGATCTACGGTGCAGCGCGTCGACATTTCCGGCCCCCGACCTCTGCCGTCTCGAGGTCCTGCCGTTTACTCTGCCAGGCTTAGAACAGAAGCAGATGCGCATCTGTAAACACAACATGTCACAGACCTCGCGGACATCGTTCTCCTTCATGACGTGTCTGGTGATGTAGCGGATAGAATCAAGCGCAGCTTCCAGTGGGTTTTGAGAAGACTCTGGTCTCCTGGCACTCTCAGTCCCCTCTTTCTGAGCAAAGTACCTGTCTACGTGACTTCTCATGCAGAGCAGTTTGGGAAGCTTGTGGAGAAATATCTTGCGGACCCAAGGGGCCATGGCGTCATGTGTTGAGGAAGAACGGTGGTGGATGTTGATGGCGAAGACGGTGACCATGATGGACAGTGTCACAAAAATCATGGTGAACACCAGGTACTCTCCAATCAGAGGGATCACTTTGGAAGACGAGGGGATAATCTCTTCAATAACCAGCAGGAAGACAGTCAAAGAGACCAGTACTGACGTGCACAGACAGATCTTCTCCCCTTCATGGGAAGGGAGATAGAAGACGAGCACAGTTAAAAACGAGAGGCCGATACAGGGAATGATAAGGAACAAGGTGTAGAAGAGAGGCAGGCGCTTGATTACAAAGGAGTATGTGACGTGCGGGTACCAGCAGGAGTTATCCGTTCTGTTCCCTTTGCTCCCCGTGGCACTGACAATCTCCCATTCTCCATTATCAAAGAAGTCTCTCTTGTCTACATCTTGGTCCTCTAGAATGATATCAACCTGTGATCCATCGTAAGTCCAAGAACCAAACTTCATGGAACAGTTTTGGAGATCAAACGGGAAAAATGTGACGTCGATGGTACAGGAACTTTTGTAGTTTGCCGGCGGCGTCCAGGTCACTGTGCCGTCATGCCTGACGACCGCTTTCGTGCTGGCCCCCTCAAAACGCCCATCCGCGCTGAAATAAACACACGCACGTGACAATGAGAGACTACACAGCCCAAGCCTGCGCTTCACGAGCCTGCTGTGAAAGAAAGCCTACGCCAAAGCACAAGACACTCTGTAGATGATTATGCATGAGATAGAGGGACTCTGCTCTAAGGCCACCTTCCTTAAATACTGAACGCTCCTAGAACCGAATTCCCTCCACGTCCTCTCCAAAACTGATGATCCAACTCTATTTCATAGCATCCTGACATTTTAGAGGTGGAAAGAGTTCACTTTACTCATGAGATATAACTAGGCTATTTAAACACTAAGAGAGTAGCCAGAGCCCGAGTCCACGTTCCTAGACTCCCCACACAGTGCTCTTCCCCTCCATCACAAATACTGAACGCCTGCTGCATGGGCCTCTCTAGCTCTGCTACCCCATGAACTCACATGCTGGAGAAGTTGACCAACCTAAGCTTTCTTTGAAATACTGGGGTTTTTTTTAATCTTAAAACTCATGCAACTTTGCTAGACTCATGCTTATGGAAACACGTTTTCAGCGGCCGGGAGTAACGCGACGCTCCAGGGAGCTGTGTCCCGTGACCTTATAGCTTGTTCCCTCTTTACCTACAAGAAGCGTGCAGGGAAAAGGTGTTTAAAGACTCATGTTTCTGCACAGCATTTGCTCTGTCTTCATGACAAACGCCTTCTTGCAAATACTAGAGTGCTTTAGGAGAAGCACAAATTCCTAGATTTGCCATGGGATGGTCCTAGAAAACCTGAAACTCGATCCCAGAATTACCCTTTCCCCAAGTTAAAACCGTCCTCAAAACACATCGAGGTAGGATATCTACGAAGATGAGTTGACTCAACAGTCCTCATCATGGGATAATCCCAATACGATATTGAAGCAAAATTAGAAGCAAAATTTACTTGAACATAAAGTAGGACCTCAACTATTTTTTTAAATACCCCCAAAATCTGGAAGGCAATCTGCCAAATATGTCGTCTATTAAATCAGAGGGTAAATAGGACGTCAGGCTGCCTTGTGCGAAGCCCACCCTGACGCAGGCAGGCTGGGTGACCGTGGACGAGGTTAAAACACTGTCCCCTGTTCGTCTGTCAACAATGCTACCCGAACAATAGTGGGAATCAGATAAAGCACAGAGCCACGGAGCACACGGCCAGGCACAGAGTGAGTCTGCTGGACGTGTCGGCCACAGCGTACGGCTGCCTCCAAGGGCAGGGATAATGGGATTGATTATGGGTGACCCCCCCCCAACTTCCTTCTACCTTTCTGGACTTCGCAGATGTTCTACAAGTCTTAAAAATCACAGAACACTTTTATGATCAGAAAATAGCAAGAAAAGGAGAGGATCCATAGAACCTATGTGTAGGTTCACAAAAAACACACAATCAAGTCATTTGATCTTAGAGCTAAGCAATGTTCCAAAGGAAGAAAAAACTACTAGTGCCTAATAAAAATACAAGTGTGTTCTTTTGAAAACACAAAGTGGCATTTGGAATATAACTTACTTATCAAACAAAACGATGTCCGGAGTCCAGAGAGAGTCTGAAGGGACGCGTATTAGTTTTATTCCTCCATAGTCCTCAGGATGCCATCTTAATTTCACGTCTGTCCACTCCTTCGGAATAAAAACAACAGCCTCAATTGCCAATTGCAATGACATCAATAGTCAAGAGTAGTAAAAGCTATACTTTTTACCAAATCCAGAAGTTCTAGACATGAAAGCATCTCTGCTCGCCACAGAGGAAACTCAGCTCCACGTGTTTCTTAAGAGCTCGGGAGCACAGCCCTGGTTCTCATGGGACACAGGTGAGGACCATGCTCTGCTCAGTACCTCTTCCCCCACCAACGACCCTGCCCAGGGGTGGCAGCCACGGGCGTGTAAGCACCGGATTTAAGGCAGACGTTCCCTCTTCCAGCTACATTGTCGTTGGCTGGACTGGTCCCTGCAGGGGAACTGGATTTATTACACACTCCACAGATGTAAACACCTGTCCAACCTCCACGCAGTGACATTCTGGGATCATGCTAAGACTTGCACCCCCAAAAAAGAATGCATGCCTTTCAGGAGTGAGGGTCAGGGAACTGGTAGTAAGTATTAAAATTAGGGATAGTAAAGAAAGAGCAAAAGGAAGCACATGACAGCAGCTGAGGACATAGGTCTGATGGCCCAGAAGACAAAGAAGTCCTTTCTACAAAAGGGGCTACGTATGTAAGAATAATTCAGCTCCTGTGCCCATCTCAGTCCAGTAAACACCACAATCCTGGCAGCGGCCCAGGTGTTTGCTAAACCCCTGGCCTCCCACTGCTTCTCTGACCTCCTCTACACACCCCTTCCTCCCCATGTTTCACTCACCCCTACCCACACTGGCCTACTTGCTGCTCCTTAAACACACCAGGAGCACTCCAGCCACAGGGCCTTTGCACATGCTGGTCCCTCTCTGCCTGGGTCACTTCTCCCCCAGATAGTCACATGGCTTGTTTCTTCTCCTTCAAGCCTTGCTCAAACATTACCTTCTCGGCAGTGCTTTCCGCAACCATCCTATTTAAAAGTACATCCCTGATGCTCCTGTACCTTTACCCCCAGTAAAGATGTGCATTCGAGGCACAATACAGCTTCCTTATTTCTTTCCCCTGACTAGAAAGAAGCTCCCTGGTGGCCAGGACTTCTGTCCATTTTGTTCACTGCTGTTTCCCCAGTGCCCAGACAGTGCCTGGCAGACAGCAACCACTCCACGAGAACCCCATCAGCCCCACCCTCCTGCATCCTGCCCACCCACCGACACCCCCCACTCTTGTTTTCTCTGTGCTGCAAACCCTCCGGTCACAGCACCAGGGACCACTCGGGTGACCTCTGGCATTTCATACACACCTGTTTCAACCAGACATTCGTTGTCATTAACTGATTTTTCTCATCCTATAAAAATGTAAAACAAGGCTGATTATTTCAAGCACAGAAACAATAATTCTGGAAGTAAGAATTTTTGCAGTTTTATACAAACTCTCCTGTCCATACAGCACCTATACACCTGCTCACCGATGCCGTTCTCTAGAAGGGCAGGGTCATTTTTGCAACCTAATTTCACATCATTCCTTTCAATATGCTCTGTATCTCAGATAACCTGCCGTGGGGTACACCATGGGCATTTTAGATTGAACATTCACAGGCTCGACTACTCTATGTCCTCAAACCCGAGACACAGTCTAAAACACAGGCACAGCATGATTTTATGTACTTAGCACTGAGAAAGGAAAAAGCTGACAAGGGATCGTAAGTCGCCATTGATTATAAAACACATGGTGATTTCAGAAGTGCTGCCATGTGGGGACGTGTAGTTCCGTGCCTCCGCTGAGCACAGATCTGAATGAGCATGAGCACCAGCCGGCGTAACGGCACCTCGTCAAAGTGCAAAGGCCTATGAGAACAGAGGAGACTGTCTTAGGGACTCTGGAAAGATTCCACCAAGGGTCAGACAAATAAATTTGACCTTGAAGGATAAGCAACTAGTTCCAAGAGGCAAAGCTCTCCAACAGAAAAATGGCAGGGGGCAAAGTGCCACCGCGCGTGGGCTCCTCTGCGACCCATCAGGCCATCCCAGGGAGTGGCTCCCAAGATTAACCTTTTGATCGAAACAGCTGAACAAAGGCTCCATGTCACTTCTAAGCCTGTGATCACACTGCTCCTTGTTACTTTACTCTCTGCACGTGCAATCCCGCACTTACGACAAGGCCAGCCCAAGTGCCGCCTCCTCTATCCTGCTTTCTTTGATATCTAATCAAAATCTGAGTTCCCAGATTTTTGTGGTCTCACAATTTAGTACTGTGATGTCCTATAGTGACTCTATTACTTGCTCATAATCCCAACTAGAAAGAAAGGTCTGTGAGAGGAAGCCCCACTGACCTTCCTACCTCCCTATTTGTATTTATATTTAAAGTTTCCTAGCAGAGGGCCAACCACACAATGCAGCCCATATTCACTGATCTTTCTGGAGGCAGTTAAGGTGACTTATATCCACAGACTTTTAAAAATGTCTACCCTTTGGGGCGCCTGGCTGGCTGAGTCAGCAGAACATGAGACTCGCTCTCAGGCCGTAAGTTCAAGTCTCACGCTGGGCACGGAGCTTACTATAAAAGAAAAACATATACCCTTTGATTCGTTAACTACCTTTCTTAAGGAAAGAGAAAATCAGGCATCTGTGTACAAATATATTCATCATTGTCATCTATAATAGGAAATAATGGGAATTAATTCTGCCAATAGAATATTTAAATAAATCATAAATGGAATGTCAGATAGTCATTAAAATTGTATTTCTGTATGATGATTATGTAAGGACACAGGAAATGTTCTTCATGTGACAAGAGAGAAAACGAGTGCTCAGTAGTACAGGGAGGTGTCGGTCACTAGACTAACACAACATGGCATGCTCACTGCACTGAAATTAAAACTATATTTAAATTTTGAGGAAAAGAACAGGAGGAAAAAAAGCCTTCGTTATGTCAAAATTAATATCCCAATTTTAAAACATACACACAAAAGAAAAACTGGCAAGAAATACAGCAAAACATTACTATTGGTCATCTCTGGGTGGCAGAATCACACTCAGTTTTTATTTCCTCATTTGTATTTGTTTGCACTTTCCAAACACTAGACAAAAATTACACATCGCCTCACTAGGACATACAGGCACGCATGTAAATGTTAGTGTACTTCCTGTCTTGCACACTCACACGTGGACAATTCTGGGAACACAGCAGGGAAACAATTATTGATGGACATGATCAGAACAAGAAGAAACTAATTTAAAAATTAGCATGAACCCTGTCGTTTAAATAGAGAGGATCTCTTGACAGTAAGAACAAGTTACAAGGAAACTGATACTCCCTGGATGTCACGTGGAAAACTCTCTGCTATGTTTTAAGTGTGATACTGAAACAATGATCTGCTGAGATACTTTTTGGTCTTAAAAATCTACAACTCTACTCTTGGGCTTTCTCCTCTTTAAAATGTTGACTTTTTTTAATCATATTTTTAAACAAATGTAATGAGAAACCTCCATATAAAATGTTTATTATCTTTGAACTTATTAAAAATATGCCTATTATAATTACCAAATCAATGACTTCTAAACTATACAATATTATATAAACAGAGCATTCCTATGCCTGTGGCATAGTACTTATTTTTCCCTGCTGCGTTCCTTTAGGAAAATGGCTGTCTCCCCACCTTGGTCATTCTCGCTACCTAACACAGTGCCTGGGCCCCCACGACGCCCTCAGGAAGCCTGGATGAAATGAAGCACACCTACCACATCCACCAACTGGGTTATCGCAAGGCCGAACTTTATTTTTATCTTGTCACTCAGCTGTCCCACAGGACGAACCCATCTCTCGTAGTCCTGAAACAAATCCTTCAACAAACTGTCTTCGTGTTTTGCAACAAAGGATGGTTCAGCTAATCCTGCAGAAAAATGTTTAAAAGGAGTGTATTAGCTTCTCTCCCACCAAACACCTCTAACTTTAAAAAACGTTACGCTTTATCAAGCAAGGAACCAACCTATTATTCAGGCTATTAAAGAGCTTTTACAATAAAATATTAAAACAAACGTTTATGATCAATAAGGGACACTGTGGTTTGGATACATTTCTTAGTTAAATCAGATTACTCACATGGAAATATGCTGAGCTCCCTAGGAAACACTCAGTACTTAATAGAGAATATTTTAACAAAAGCTCTTAAGCTTTTAAATGAGTTAGAGCTAGAGGGGTTGCTAGTCATAAAATTCCAAACCTAGAAAATAGATACTTTGAAGTTCATTTGTATCAACTGTAAATATAAAATAAACAAGCTTTAATTTACGCGCTTTTAATATACAAACATATAAATATTGAATGAATTATTCAGATCTGTCGTACCTTTGTTTGCTATATGTTTGTATGAAATTAACTTAGGACCTAACACTTAAAAAAAGAGAGACAGAGAAACAAAAAAAAAAAAAAAGAGAGAGAGAAATTTTTAAAAATTTCAGATGCCATAAGCCAAGGATTGGTTAGATTTACGGGTCACAGTTCCATTTGTACTTCTACAGAGTTTCATTAAGTCTCTCTGAAGAAATGAGTTTTCCGTGTTGTATAGGTCACAGTCTCTGTCCAGGATATGTGAAATGTGTGAAATTCCAGCATGACATTTACTAGGACTCACGGTTTTACAAAGAAAAAGCATTTACTTGAACCAAAATACCGCTGGCTTACTTATCAGAAGTTGCGCAGGCAGGGATTTCTGGTAGCTAGTGATGGTCCTTCTCCAACACAAACGAAGTGGTCTGACAGAAAATTAGAGCTTTCATGTTTAAAAGCTGTCAGTTTTACAGCTTCATGTTAAAATAGCATTACCGAACTATTTCTCCTCTCCTAATCCTGTTTGAAAGTTTTATAGCCTCTGAAATACCAAAAGTTTGAGATTGTTAGAAGATAAAAATAACAAAATGTACTTTAATAGCATCTAAGAACATTTTGCCTTAGGGGAAAAGATACTAGCTTGAATTGTCCCCTCAAATCTTGTTTGAAAGAAAGTAGAGTATAAATACACTGATAAATGAATTCTAACATGCTACCCAATGATAATCCTTAAGATACGCCTTGTAGGGTGCTTGGGTGGCTCAGTCAGTTTGGCGTCTGTCTCCAGCTCAGGTCATGATCTCAGGGTCCTGGGATCGAATCCCGCATGGGGAGGGTGTCTCTGCTCAGCGGGGAGCCAGCTTCTCCCTCTCCCTCTGCCCCTCCACCTGCTTGTGCTCTCTCTCTCTCTCACAAAAATAAATTTTAAAAATCTTAAAAAAAAAAAAGATACTGCCTTGTAAATACCTTCTTAGTACATCCAATATTAGAAATACATTTCCTTGGCACAATTTTATAGAAATGGCAGGTGCTAATCTCAGTGCTATTTTAGCACAAAACCTTAATCATGCATTCAAATTCCACTTAGAGAATTTTCAGCTGCTTCTGAATGTTTTCAGTTTGCAGTGCTCATAACCCTCAGGATGTTTAAAGGAGAGGACCCAGTGCACTGCCCTCCCTTCAAAACGAGGCTATAGGCCTGGCAGTACTGGAGCTGCGGCGCTGGTTCTGGGCAGAGCTCTGAAGGGCACCGGGGCCCCTCCACCTCTTGCTCTTTCCCCCTGCGACAACTTCGGCAAAGTGCTTAATCGGTGCCACGCTCCCTGAGAGCTCGAGCCCACACTCGTGTTTGCTCATTCCTCCAAGGAACGGTTACTGGCCGTGTGCCCAGTCCTGGGAGCACAGCGGTAAACAGAGACAGTCCAGCAGGAAGACTGACACAGTATACGTGATACGAGGAAACTCTATGGAAGCTGAATCAAACCGGAATATTCTTTGTTAAAAGTTGCTCTGAAATGGCTAACATTTGCTCATTTATTTCTACTCAAATAATTTAAATCAATTACTTTCAATCTCAGTTCCTTGGAATCCCAGGGCATTTATTTTTCATACTTTTTCCAGACCATTTTTGACCGAGATTGTGTACTAACCACATACACTGTTCTGTGTTGTTTCTGTTATGTCACATAAGCCTTAGATCTCCAAAGAAACCTAAACCTCTAATAGGTAGAAATCATTTTTGGCATTTCTACAACCTAAGTATAATGCCGATCACAATAGTTACCTTAATGACTTAAAAAAAAGTCCCTTCCTGACTTAAAAAAAGAGGGACCTGGGAGAAAACATTTGCAGTTCATTATGGGATAAGGGATGTATATCTAGAATACATAAAGGACCCTTCAAATCAACAATAAAAAGACCTAATAACCCAATTTAAAAATGAGTAAGGGATCTGAATAGACATTTCTCCAAAGAAGAACAGCCAGCAAGTGTCTGAAAAGATATTCAACACCTGTACCCACCAGAAAAATGCCAGTGAAAAATACAATGAGGGACACCCGGCTGCTCAGTCGGTGGAGCATATGACTCTTGATCTCAGGGTCATGAGTTCAAGCCCTATGTTGGGTGTAGAGATCACTTACAAATACATACATACATACATGCATACATACATAAAATATTTTTTTAAAAACCTATAATGAATTACCATTTCACACCCACTAAAATGGCTATAATCAAAATCAGAGATAACAAGTGTTGGAAAGGATGTGGGACCCTCGAACACTCCTGGCAGGAATGTAAAATGACGTGGATGCTTTGGAAAACATTTGGCCATTCCTTAGAAAGTTAACTAGGGTTGTGATAGACCTGTCAATTCCATTTTCGGTATACACCCAAGAGAAATGCAAACAGCTGCCCACACAAAACTTGCACACGAATGTTCCCAGCGGCATTATTCACAATAGCCAAAAAGTGGAAACAGCCCCAATGCCCATCAAATGATACACGGCGAGATGAAATGTGGAATACCCACGGGAATGTTACTTTGCCGTTAAAATGAGTGGCGTAATGATGCATGCTAGGACTACATATTACACTACATAAAAGAAGCCAGTCCCAAAGACTGTAAATGATATGATTCCACTTACATGAACTATCCAGGATAGGCAAATCTAGAGATACAGCAAAGTAGATTGGTGACGGTATAGGGGAGGAGGGAGATAATGTTCAAATAACCATTTTTGGTGACAGTCACGCTAGCCTGAATATACTAAAAATCACTGGATCATGCACCTTAAATAGGTGAGTTGTATGGTACGTGAATGACATCTTGATAATGCTGTGACTAAAAGGAGAACATCTTTATGACTGACCTAAGACCAGGAGATACACAGACAACACAGCACTGATCACAGCTGAGAAAACATGACAAACAATGTGGATATAACTTCAGAAAATTTTATCTGAATAGTCACCCCACAAGTGTTCCTTTGCAAGTAACAAAGATAAAACTCGGTGTGCAATGCCAGTGCATTTATGCTCCTTAGTTCTTCGTAATGTTTTATGCCTTTCCTAGTAATAGTCTATTTTTTTTTAATTAGACTTCTTTCCTCTCAACAAATACTGGTGAATTCTACCACACATTCAAAGAATAATTAATATCAATCCTTCTCAAATTCTTCCAAATAATAGAAGAGGAAGAAACACTTTTGAACTCATTCTACGAGGCCAGCATTACCCTGAAACCAAAGCCAGACAAGATGCCACAGAAAAGAGAATTACAGGCCAATATCCCTGATAAACACAGATGCAATAATCCTCAACTACATATTAGCAAACCAAGTCACCCACACACTAAAAGGATCACTCAATGTGATCAAGGGGGATTTACTCCAGGGATGCAAGGATAGTTTAAAACCCACAAACCAGTCAGTGTGATACACCACATTAACAAAAGGAAGGATAAAAATCATATGATCCTCTCCCTCTCCTTCTGCCTCTCCCCTGCCCCCATGTCACGCTCTCTTTCTCAAATAAATAAAATCTTTAAAAAATCTTATGATCATCTCAATAGATGCAGAAAAGCACTTGACAAACTTCAATATCCATTCACGATAAAGACTTACAACAAAGTGGACACTGAGGAAATCTACCTCCATGTCCTGAAGGCCATACGTGACAAACCCACAGCTAACACCATATTCAACAGTGAAAAGCTGAAAGCTCTTCCTAAGATCAGGAACAAGACAAGGATGCCCACTCTTACCACTTTTATTCAACATAGTGTTGGAAGTCTTAGCCAGGGCAATGAAGCAAGAATAAGAAATAAAAGGTACTTTGGGGCACCTGGGTGGCTCAGTCAGTTAAGCGTCTGACTCCTAGTTTCAGCTCAAGTCATAATCTCAGGGTCCTGGGATTGAACCCCATGTGGGGCTCCATGCTCAGTGGGGAGTCTGCTTGAGATTCTCTATCCCTCTGCCCCTGCCCCTCCCCCCTGGCTCGTGCTCACTCTCTAATAAATAAACAAATCTTTTTTAAAAAAATAAAGGAAAGGTATCTAAATCAGAAAGGAAGAAGTAAAAATGTCACTATTTACAGATGACCTGATGTTATATATAGAAAACCCTTAAGACTCCATCAAAAAATGGTTAAACAAATTCAATAAAGCTGCAGAATACAAAATCAATATACAAAAATCTGTTGCATGTCAATACACTGATAATGAACTATCAGGAAGAGAAATTAAGTAAATAATCCCATTTACAACTGCATTGCGTTATAAAGTTATAAATTTAACCAAGGAAGTGAAAGACCTGAACACTGAAAACTCTAAGATATTACTGGAAGACGTTGAAGATGATACAAATAAATGGGAAGATAGTCCATGCCCATGGATTATAAGAATCAGTATTGTTAAATATCCAGATTACCCAAAGCAACCCACAGATTCAGTGCAATCCCTACCAAAATTCCAATGGCATTTTCCAGACATAAGCAAACCTAAAATTTGTATGAAACCACAAAATATTCTGAATAGCCAAATCAATCTTGAGAAAGAACAAAAAAGTTGGAAGTATTACGCTCCTGGATTTCAAAATACATTACAAAACTAGTAAAATATAATCAAAACAGGGTGGTATTGGTGTCAAAAAGACACAGAGATCAGGGGCGCCTGGGTGGCACAGCGGTTAAGCGTCTGCCTTCGGCTCAGGGCGTGATCCCGGCGATCTGGGATCGAGCCCCACATCAGGCTCTTCTGCTATGAGCCTGCTTCTTCCTCTCCCACTCCCCCTGCTTGTGTTCCCTCTCTCTCGCTGGCTGTCTCTATCTCTGTCGAATAAATAAATAAAATCTTTAAAAAAAAAAAAAAAAAAGAAAAAGACAACAGAGATCAGTGGAACAGAAAATAAAGCACAGGAATAAATATATGCATATATGATCAATTAATTTATGACAAAGGAGCCAAGAATATACAATGCGAAAAGGACAATCTGTCATAAACCACGTCTGGAGAACTGGACAGCCACATGCAAAAGAATGATACTGGACCACGATCTTACACCATACCCAAAGTTAACTCAAAATGGATTAAAGATATGAATGGAAGGCCTGAAACCATAAAACCCAAAGAGAAAACCAAGTAAGCTTCTTGTCATTGATCTTGGTAGTGATTTTATGGATTCAACACCAAAAGCAAAGGCAACTAAAGCAAAAATAAACAAATGGGACTATATTAAACTAAAAGCTTCTGCACAGCAAAGGAAACCATCAACAAAATGAAAAGACAGGGCCGCCTGGGTGGCTCAGCTGGTTAAGCATTGGACTCTTGGTTTCATCAGGTCAGCTCAGGGTCGTGAGATCGAGCCCCACGTCAGGGACCGTGCTCAGTGCAGAGTCTGCATGGGATTCTCTCTCTCCCTCTGCCCCTCCCCGCCTCTCTAAAATAAATGAATATACGTTTTAAAAAATGAAAAGACAACTACTGAATGGGAGAAAATATTTGCAAATCATGTATCTGATAAGGGGTTACTATCCAAAATATAAAAGGAACTCCTACAACTCACTAGCAAAACAAACAATCAATCCAATTTTTAAATGGACAGAGAATAGGAACAGACATTTTTCCAAAGACATCCAGATGGCCAACAGGTATGTGAAAAGATGCTCAACATCACTCATCATCAGAGAAATGCAAATCAAAACCACAGTGAAACATTACCTCACACCTGTTAGAATGGCTAATATCAAAAAAAGTCAAGAGAAAAAACAAGTGCTGGCGAGGATGTGGAGAAGGGGAAGCCTTGTGCACTGTTGGGGTGAAGGTAAATTAGGGGAGCCACTGTGGAAAACAGTATGGGGGAGCCTCAAAAAATTAAAAATAGAACTACCCTACAATCCGGCAATTCTCCTTCTAGGTATTTATCCAAAGAAAATGAAAACACTAACTCCACACTAACCCAACTCAACCCAAAAGAAGAAAACCTTGCCGTTTGTGACAACAGGAACGGATCTTGAGGGAATTATACTAACTGAAATAAGTCAAAGACAGATAATGTGTGATCTCGCTTATATAAGGAATATTTATTTTCAAAACCTCACAAATGTAGAGAACAGATTGGTGGTTGACAGAGGCAAGGGGCTAACGGGTGGACAAAATGGGTAAAAGGGATCAAAAGGCACAAGGTTTCGGTTATAAAATAAATGTCATGGGGATGTAATACCCAGTATGTGACTACAGGGTAATGACACTGTGCTGCATATTTGAAAGTTGCTAGGAAAGTAGACCCTCGGGGCACCTGGGTGGCACAGCGGTTAAGCGTCTGCCTTCGGCTCAGGGCGTGATCCCGGCATTATGGGATCGAGCCCCATATCAGGCTCCTCCGCTATGAGCCTGCTTCTTCCTCTCCCACACCCCCTGCTTGTGTTCCCTCTCTCGCTGGCTGTCTCTCTGTCGAATGAATAAATAAAATCTTTAAAAAAAAAAAAAAGAAAGTAGATCCTGAAAGTTCTCATCAGAAGAAAAAGGTTTTTTTTAAAGAAGTCTGTATGGTACATGACGTTAACTAGACCTATTGTGATGATCATAAAAAATAATGTAAAACCGCTTTTAAGAGACTATTTTGTCGAGCAGTTGAAGCTTCACAGCAAACTTGAAGGGAAGGCACAGAGGTTTTCTCTATATGCCCGGTTCCCCATTACCAACATCCCCGATTAGAGCGATGCATCTGTGACCTACGCTAGCACAGCATTATCACCCGGAGCCCAGAACTTACCTGATGGTTCACCCCGTGGACAAATGTGTGAGGACATGTACCCATCAGCTCCGTGTCATCCTGAGCATTTTCACTGCCTGCAGCAGCCCCGGTGCGTTTGTCTCTTCATCGCTCCCCGCCCACCACAACCCCTGGCAACCACTGATTTTTTTACCGTCTCCATAGTTTTGTCTTTATAGTCTATTTTTGAGAACTATTTTAATAATTAGAAAAATGACATTGGCTATGGTCTGAATGTTTGTGTCCCCCTAAAATTCATGCTGAAATCCTAACCCCCAAAGGTGATGGATCAGTCGGTAGGCCTTTGAGAGGTGCCTGAGTCATGAGCATGGAGCTCTCATGAAGGGAATTAATGCCTTCTTTAAAAGTCTGCAGAGAGAGCTCCCTAGGCTCTTCTGCCACGTGAGGAGACAAGGAGACTCAGGCCTGGCAGAGGGCCCTTCCCCAACTACGGTGGGCCCTCACCTCGGACTTCCAGCCTCCTAAGTGTGAGAAGTAAATTTCTGTCGTTTATAAGCCGCCTGTCCGTTGCATGTTGTTCTCGCAGCGCAAACGGAAGGAGACGGCACGTGAGTACTAAAGAGTCAACAGCAAACGTGTGCACATCTTTCTTGAGTGATGAGGCTAAAGTGTGAGAGGTTGTCATCAGCCCAGATCACACAGCCAAAGGCTGGGCGGCTGGGCTTTGAAGCCAGACTAATCACTGAAGCCCGGGTTTTTCCACATCAACTGATTCCACCTTCGTAGGTTAAGTGTTGGTAGAACTCTGCCACTCAGGTTAGTCCTCTTTCCTCTCACTCAGTAGGTTTCAGGAGGTTATGGGAAGGGGGACTAGGGGACTCTTCATGTGTTTAAATGTTAAGCACTAACATACGGAATGATAGAGAGAAACATCTTTCTTTTTCTTGTCATAGATGTGATTCCTCCCCCAGGAGAGGCCTTCCTGACGCCAGGGTTCCCAGGGTTGGATAATGAAGAATCCTGTTGCTCTCAAACATGGGGAGTAGAAACGTAAAGCATTACTGCCTTTCTGAAAGATAACCTTGTAATATTTTAACCTTGCAAAATTTATCAAAAAGCATATATTCCAACTGGTGTAAGGTGGTATCTCAATGTGGTTTTGATTTGAATTTCCCTGATGGCTAATGATGTTGAACATTTTTTCATGTGTCTGTTAGCCATTCGTATGTCTTCATTGGAAAAGTGTCTGTTCATATCTTCTGCCCATTTTTTGATTTGATTATTTGTTTCTCGTGTATTGAGTTTGAGAAGTTCTTTGTAGATCTTGGATACCAGCCTTTTATCTGTAGTGTCATTTGCAAATATCTTCCCCCATTCCGTGGGCTGCCTCTTTGTTTTGATGACTCTTTCCTTTGCTGTGCAGAAACTTTTTATCTTGATGAAGTCCTAAAAGTTCATTTTTGCTTTTGTTTCCCTTGCCTTTGGAGACGTGTCATGAAAGAAGTTGCTGTGACCGATGTCGAAAATGTTACTATGTTCTCCTCTAGGATTTTGATGGATTCCTGTCTCACATCGAGATCTTTCACCCATTTGGAGTTTATCTTTGTGTAAGGTGTGAGAGTGGTCAAGTTTCATTCTTCTGTATATAGCTGTCCAATTTTCCCAGCACCATTTATTGAAGAGACTGTCTTTTTACCACTGGATGTCTTTTCCTACTTGTCAACAATTAGTTGACCATAGAGTTAAGGGTCCATTTCTGGAGTCTCTATTCTGTTCCATTGATCTATGTGTCTGTTTCTGTGCCAGTACCATGCTGTCTTGGTGATCACGGCTTTGTAGTATAGCTTGAAATCCGGCAACGTTTTGCCCCCAGCTTTGTTTTTCTTTTTCAAAATTTCCTTGGTCATTCGGGGTCTTTTCTTGTTTGTTCCAGCTCTTTGAAAAATGTCATTGGTTTTGTTTTTGTTTTAGATTTTTTTATTTATTTATTTATGTGACAGAGAGACAGCCAGCGAGAGAGGGAACACAGCAGGGGGAGTGGGAGAGGAAGAAGCAGGCTCCCAGCGGAGGAGCCTGATGTGGGACTCGATCCCAGAACGCCGGGATCACGCCCTGAGCCAAAGGCAGACGCTTAACGACTGCGCTACCTAGGCGCCCCTGTCTTTGGTATTTTGATCGGGATGGCATTAAAAGTGTAGATTGCTCTGGGTAGCATAGACATTTTAACTATATTTGTTCTCCCTATCCATGAACATGGAATATTTTTCCATTTTTTTGTGTCTTCCTCAATGTCTTTCATCAGTGTTCTGTAGGTTCTAGAGTATAGATCCTTTACTTCTCTGGTTTATTCCAAGATATCTTATGGTTTTTGGTGCTAGTGTAAATGGAATGGATTCCCTAATTTCTCTTTCTTCAGTCTCATTGTTCGTGTATAGAAATGCAACTGATTTCTGAGCATTGATTTTGTATCCTGCCACATCACTGAATTGCTCCATAACTTCTAATAGTTTGCGAGTGGATTCTTTTGGGGTTTTCCATATAAAGTATCATGTCATCTGCGAAGAGAGAGAGTTTGACTTCTTCTTTGCCAATCTGAATACGTTTTATTCTTTTTTATTGTCTGATTGCTGTTGCTAGGACTTCTAGTACTATGTTGAACGATAATGGCGAGAGTGGGCATCCTGGTGTTCCTGATCTTAAGGGAAAGGCTTCCAGCTTTTCCCCATTGAGAATGATATTCGCTGTCAGCTTTTAATCAGGAAAGGATGCTGTATTTTGTCAAATGCTTTTTCTGCATCAGTTGAGAGGATCATATGGTTCCTGTCTCTTCTCTTATTAATGTAATCTATCACACTGATTGATTTGGGAATGTTGAACCACCCTTGAATCCCAGGGATGAATCCCACTTGGTTGTGATGGATAATCCATTTAATGTACTGTTGGATCCTATTATCTAGGATCTTGTTGAGAATTTTGGCATCCATATTCATCAAGGATATCGGTCTGTAATTCTCCTTTTTGATGGGGTTTTTGCCTGGTTTTGGGATCAAGATAATCCTGGCCTCACAGAATGAGTTTGGTAGTTTGAGATACCACCTTACACCAGTTAGAATGGCAAAAATTGACAAGGCAAGAGCAACAAATGTTGGAGAGGATGTGGAGAAAGGGGAACCCTCTTACACTGTTGGTGGGAATGCAAGTTGGTACAGCCACTTTGGAAAACAGTGTGGAGGTTCCTCAAAAAGTTAAAAATAGAGCTACCCTATGACCCAGGAATTGTACTACTGGGTATCTACCCCAAAGATACAGATGTAGTGAAGAGAAGGGCCATATGCACCCCAATGTTCATAGCAGCATTGTCCATAATAGCCAAACTGTGGAAGGAGCCGAGATGCCCTTCAACAGACGAATGGATAAAGAAGATGTGGTCCATATACACAATGGAATATTACTCAGCCAGCAGAAAGAATGACTACCCAACATTTGCAGCAACACGGATGGGACTGGAAGAGGTTATGCTAAGTGAAATAAGTCAAGCAGAGAAAGACAATTATCATATGGTTTCACTCATTTGTGGAACATAAGGAATAGCAGGGAGATCGTTAGGAGAAGGAAGGGAAAAATAAAGGGGGGGTAAACAGAGAGGGAAATGAACCACAAGACACTATGGACTCTGGGAAACAAACTGAGGGTTTTAGAGGGGAGGGGGGTGGGAGGATGGGCTAGCCCGGTGATGGGTATTAAGGAGGGCATGTATTGCATGGAGCACTAGGTGTTATACGCAAACAATGAATCATGGAACACTACACCAAAAACTAATGATGTACTGTACGGTGACTAACATATAATAATAATAATAATAATAATAATAATAATAATAATAATAATAAGCTTCAGTTGACAACAAAATTTCATAAATTAGGAGGTTATACAACTCACCAAAGCAGCATTGGAAAAAGTGATGGAGCAATGTCTTCACAATTCTGAAGGAAATGTAATTACCAACCCAGATTCAAGTTACCAATAAATTGAAAGTATAGAAAAAAAACAAACAAAAAAAACAAACAAAAAACCAAACCAAACTAAAACAACAACAACAAAAAAATGTATATTCCCTTGATCCGGCAACCTGACGCCTGACTCCCATAGCAATAAAAGTGCCAATACATTAGAACATCCTTATAAGAACAGTCACCTCGGTAAACACTGTAGCAAATACCTGGAAACAACATAGCCAAAGAGAGAGGGTCATATCCATGATATACATGATGCAGTCATTACAAGGCTTAGCAATGGTGCTAAGACCACTTGACGGGGAAAGGCTGGTTTCTTCAACAAACAGTGTTGGGAAAACAAGATATCCACGTGCAAAACAAGTTGAGCCCTTACCCCACACCGTATACAAAAATCAACTCAAAAATGGATTAAAGATTTAAATGCAAGAACTCAAACTAGAAAGCCCCAGGAAGAAAACAGGCGGCAAAAGCTTCATGACACTGGACCGCATGATGATTTCTTGACTATGACAACAAAAGCACAAGCAACAAAATCAAAAATAGACACATGGGAATACCTCTAACTCAAAACCTTGTCTGAGTCAGCGGGGCGTAAGACTGATAGCGCTCAAGGCTACAAACTTGCAACAAGTGGTGAATATGCCACAGAAATGGAAAGCACAGTCTGATGCATAGAGGGAAGAGTACTGCGGAGTATTATGTAATGTGATCAATACTGCCGCAATGGCAGTCCTATTCCAACACAGAAATGTATCAAAGCAACACTCTGTACCTTCAATTTATACAATGTTACATGTCAAATCCATTCAATTAAAGTAAATACCTGTTGTAAATTTTAGAAATAAAACTACGTCAGAGGACACAATCAACAGAGAGAAAAGATGACCTATGGAATGGTACAAAATATGTTCAAATCCTGTGTCCCATAAGGGGTTAATATCTAAAAAAGAGAGAAAACTCCTACAATTCAACAGCAACAAAAAACAAATGATCCACTTTTAAAAAATGGGCAAACAGACATTTGAATAGACGTTTCTCCAAAGATGACATTCAAATTGCAAACAAGCATGTTGAGAAGATGCTCAGCATCTCTGATCATTAGACAAATGCAAATCAAAATCACCAGGTATCACCCCAGACCCATTAGAATGGCTATTAGAAAAAAAGTAAACCCGAAAATGTGTCAGAGAGAATGTGGAGAAGTTGGAACCCTTGTACCCTGTTAGTGGGAAGGTGAAATGATGCAGCAATGGAGAAAACAGTATGGAGTTTCTCAAAAAATTAAATACAGAATTATGATATCATTCACAAATCCCACTTCTGGGCATACATCCCAAAGAACTGAAAGCAGGATCTTGAAGAGATATATTTGCACACCCAGGTGCACAGCAGCATCACGCACAACAGCCAAGAGACGGAGCAAACCAAATGTCCATCTGCGATGAACAGATGGACAAAATGGGGGGGGGGGGTACACGCGCACGGGAATACCACTCAGCCTTAAAAAGCAAGGACATTCTGACACCTGCTGCAACATGGACGAGACTTGAGGACACGATGCTCAGTGAAATAGGCCATCACCAAAAGACAAATACTGCATGATTCTACTTATGCGAGGTGTCTACAATAGTCAAACTCACAGACAGAGAAAGTAGAATGTGGTGACCAGGGGCAAGGAGGGGGGCAATGGGAGAGTTTTTGTTTAGTGGGTAGAGAGCCTCAGAGCAAGATAAAAAGAGTTCCAGAAGACATGTGGTGAAACAATGTGAGGACACTTAACACTCACTACTGAACCACACACTGAAAAATGGTTATGATGGGGGCGCTTGCATGGCTCTGTCGGCGAAGCGTCTGCCTTCAGCTCAGGTCATGATCTCGGGGTCCTGGAATCGAGTCCCGCATTGGGCTCCCTGTGGGGGGTCTGCTTCTCCCTCTCTCTCTGCCCCTCTCCCCACCCTGCTTTGCTCTGTCTCCCTCAAATAAATACATAAATAAATAAAGAAGAAAAATAAAAAATAAGATCTTTTAAAAAAGTGGTTATGATGGTAAATTTTATGCTATGTGGGGGTTTTATCCAATTAAATACTTTTTAAAATCACTTTTTAAAAACTCCAATTGAAACTATCACCCACATAAAAGACATCCAAAATTTCAAACACCAAAAAAAGGAGTTTGTAATAAGTCACATACAATAAAAACCTGACAAAACACAACAAAAGGCTTATAGGGATTTTCACAAGGTACTGGTAAAGGGAAAAAGGAAACCACGAAAGAATCCTATTTCTGTAAAACAATCAATGATTAAATCTTATCTGTATGATTGTACGTGAAGAAGAAAAAAGCTGGATGTGCGACATGGCCACGCCATCCAGCTCATTACTAAGCTCCACTTCTTCAGTAAGAACACTATTTCACTTCTATCCTAATAACTAATTTCTAAAATTTACCAAAAATTAGTACTTTGCCTGTGTGTACAGCACATATCAAGGTGTGGGGAAGTTTAAGAAACTTGTAGCTTGTCTGTAGAGTGTGGCTGCTTGAGAATTATTAATTCAGTCTATTTCCCCTCCCCACCTCTTCTGTCTCCCTCCTTTTCTAACCTTGATTCCTTTTCCTCAAGGAGGAAGATGCACTTTTTGCCCTTCAAACGCCCAACTCTGCCTATCCAAGATATGACCGTATCAGTGAACTAAGCTACCTGAAAACATTTGAAATCAAAAAAATGGCCTCGTCAGTGTCCTGAGATGTTTCTCTCAAATCCCACAAGTTGAAGAGCTGGGGTGTGCCCCTTCCCCCTGGAGCGTCAGGGTGTCTCAACGTGGAAAAGCGCAGGCCTATCCCGGTGCCCACTGCTCCCTGCAGCGGCTGAGAGACACACCTGGCGCCCGAGACGCGCCCTCTCCTCAGCTTCTTACTCTGTCCAGCACCGAGTCAGGTCAGGAAGCTCACGGTCTCCACCAGCGGCTACCTGCGAGTGACAGTGTGTGGACGGGTGCCCCAGGGCAGCTCCACTTCCTGGCCCAGCAGCGCCCCTCCCCGATGCCCACAGAGCCGTTCTCAACACACCCTTGCACGGCACACCAGAGCTCACAAAATAATCCTAACCAAGATGAACATCTCTTCTTCCTGATAACAACAAAATGCACCACAAAGAAGCCAGAAGATGATTCATGCTGTACATTCGTGGTTTTGTCTGACCAAAAAACAAAACAGCAGAACACACGCGTGCGACAGTAACAGCCCCCACGTGGCGTGCTATTAATATGACATCCAACATGTCATTTGATGAAGGAATTTTGTTACTAGTCACTTCTTTCTCTTCACCCAGAATAATTTTGTGCCTGGATTTGCAAACTTCTTACCTACAGCAGACCTGAAACCCAATCTTGTCACGTAGAATCAATTCGACTCTGACTGATGTCTCCGCGATCTTGGTCTCTTCTCTGACTTTGGCAACAAAATTCATCGATTTTATGCTGTTAAGTGTTATATTTATCCAAGAAAATAATTCGTTCACCAGAGAGGGCACTGTCTTTTGAAAATGTTACCAGTGCACTCTGGGCTGCCATTATTTGACGAAATTTCACAAAAAAATAACCCCAGGGCACTGGGGAATGGATTCCTGAGAGGGTGAAACCTGATTTCCAGATAGTCATGGTTTTGCTTTCCTTTTTTGGGAGCGCATGTGACATCACCATATTTGCAGACTGATTTATCAGACCACATACAGACATAGACTCGTATGTACACTCCATTTTTGGCAAAATTCTGAATTGTACATTACTAGTTATTTTCACTATTTTAGCCACAGATCTTTTTTATAAAACGGGATATAAGCAACACAACGGTAATAAAAAAAAGTAAAATATGCCAGTGTCAATAATAACCCTTAAATTATGGGACGTCTAGCTGAACTCCGCACCATTAACATGCCAGCTAAGACAGTCAATTCATTCCACGCACATTCCTTATGAAGGCAAATATTAAGAACGCAATGGTACTCCCAAAGGGGGAGAAAAACATAACTAATCTTACATTTCTAGTTTGCAAACGGTATGCAAAACAACGTAATTCCAGTGCTGGCCACCTGAAAGACCTCAGACACACTTTTAGTTTTTAGGACACACTTTCAGAAAGACCAATCCCGCAGATGGTCTTTCAGAATCTGCTAGAATGGGCACTTCCAACCCCTACTTTCACAGACATTCTCCGTTTGAAGGCACCCAACAATTACTTTTAGAAATTTTTTAGGAGGCTTGTAAAATTGCACTCAGCAATGGAGATCCTAGAAATTCTACTCTGATTCTCCATGCATTTATCACAGAGAATCTCCAAAGGTCATTCCCAAGGGAAGGTCCATCTCTCAGCGATGAGAAACATTTCATGTTCAAGTCATTTAGTGCAACCACATGTAGTTTCAAAGAAATGTAACCCTGCTCCTTAATTTTAGCATGGTGACGAGGGAAGGACACTGCAAAGCTGAGAACCTTCATCTGAGTACTCGGCACCAATCACCTGATAACCTCCATTTGCCACAATTCTCTGATCTCTGTGAAATGTGGACGTTGTAAAGGGACCACAAACTCAATACAGACAAAACCAAACTCATGACCTTCACCACAACGGTCCCCTAATGGTGCCGCCCATGGCAGTGGGTGGGTCCGCCGCCTGCCCAGTTACAACTTTGAAACCTAGGAGTCGTCTTTCACATCACCGTGTCCTTCACGCGCACATCCAATCCATCAGGAAACTGTTGGTTTTACCTCTAAATATTCCTCAAGTCCATGTGTCCCCCCGCCCCCCACCATCCGACCACAAGCTGTCTGGCAAGAGCAAGCCTAGTGCCCGAAGCAGGCTCCTCACGGCTTCTCAGTCCCCTCCAGTGGGTTCTCTGCGCAGATACCCAAGTGATCTCTCCAAACATAGATCTGATGGTACCCCCTTGCTTAAAACTCCCCTATAGCTTTCCTTGTTGCAGACGGACCAAATCCTTAAGGGCAAATGCTGCCCAGTCTCTTCTGGTGTGGCTGTTCCCTTTGCTCTCTGTTCCTGCCATACTGATAGTTCAGCTCCTCCTCCCTGCCGCACAGGTTCCTCCAACAAGGAGTGCTCTTCCCTGCCAGACATGGCGTCCGTCCCCCCCACCCCTCCAGCTCAGCCTCGGATCCCAGCTCAGGCATCACTTCCTCAGGGCTCTTTCCTGACCCCAAAGTCTCCCCTGGTTCCTCTGCATAAACTGTGTTCCTTACCTGCAATGCAATGATACAATCTTGGGTGCATCTGATCAATGTCTGTCTTCCCCACTAGGGTGTAGACCAATGGCAGCGGGTGTCTTACTCATCAGAACCCCAGCACCTAACGACACGCTGGCTCATAATAGGTGCACAGTGTGTTGAGTGTACGAATGAGTAAATGGGTCAGCACCATGTGACGATTCCCATTTATCTCTAACAGTTCAGAATTTTATCACTGATTGTGAAGCAACTGTCACAGGGTTACACAAATTTGCTCCTAAGGACTAAAGCCACTAGATACAGCCTCTTGAACTTAGAGACCCACAATCACTGCCTACAGAGCTACTGATTTCTACCTAAACGCCCCCAATAGCCCAACAAAGACCATCTCCCTGCAGATGACTCCAGGAAGTGGAACCTTGCAGAAGCAGGAGGAGGAAGGGGTCTGTCACATGGGGCACTCTCGACTCAGTGCAATGACAGTTCAATTAGAAGCTTTCCTCAAGTCTGCATCCTCTAAAGCTAATAATAATAATTAGAAAATCAACCTATGAAAAGCTTGTAAGCCACGTGTCTCAGAAAAACAAAGAGAGACAAGCAGTGGAGCTTGTTCTTACCCTAAAAATAGAGTAAGAACGGCAACAAAATACGAATGGGACAATTCTTCCTAAGTAAAGATACCACTAGCAAGGGGGAAATGGAACTGAATACCTAAAAGGTACAACTATGGATAATGCCATGAACATTTTGAAGGATTGAAATTTGGGTTTTACAAATTCAATTTTAACTCTGAATATCATCACTCCAGGATTATCTCAAGTTGGGAGGAATTAGGAGAACGCCTTACCAAAAAAAATTCACTTTCAAGTTACTTAGTGAAACCACATACGTTTTCAAAAAACTGTAACCTTGCTCCTCAATTTTTAGGATGATGAACAGGGCACAGAACTGCAAAGCTGAGAACCTTAATCTGAACACCTGGCACTAATTAGCCCTTAACCTTCATATCCCACAATTTCTAATCTACATAAATAAGGGTATCCGTTGGCAAAATGTTGATAATTGTTAACTGAATGGCAAAAAAACTAATCAACCAACTATTCTTGAATATTTTTGTGTATATTGAGTTTTTCCCTTATAAAACATTAATAAAAAGAATACCTTCTACTTTACTGCCTCACTGCCACATGGATAAAGTAAAATAAAGCGTACATTAATTTACTAGGTCAGGCAGTGCCAATGGTAGTTTAAAATGTTTTTTTAAGGGGCGCCTGGCTGGCTCAGTCGGTAGAGCATGCACTCCTTGATCTCAGGGTTGTGAGTTCAAACCCCACACTGGGTGTGGGGATTATTTAAAAATAAAAAATTTAAAAAATAGATAAAAATAAATAAGATGTTTTTTTAAAAGTCTTCTCCACTAAATTCAGTACACAGCCAAAAAGACACCTAAGGATTTTAAAAACCAATTCTAGAAAGATAAGATGCAATAGTGTCTTTTACTGGCATTCTTCCATGAAGAAACATGATTTTCTTATCAAAAAGTAACCAAGGTGTTCACCTGGAAAAAGCGAACCAAGGTGTTGTAAAGCTAAATGGGAGTATTAGCAGTCTTGTGTCAATTCCTCAGCTTAAGATACGTTAACAGACAACATCTGCTATAATTTTAGGTTCTTCCATAAATTCTTAAATCTTCAGCATCTGCTCCCACCTGGGTGTACTGGAGCCTAACGTGGGCTATCTAGGTAAATCCCTTCATTCGTTCAACAAACGTTGAGAGCCTACTTCGTGCCCCAGCCGCTGTGCTAGCTGGGAAACACCAGTGCCTGCTTCCTGGGGTGCACATTTGCATATCTACTTTTCATTATATCATAATTATAAGGTTTTATGGTGTGCAGAGAACACCTCACACTGCGAATGGCAGTCCCTGATACTGTACAATGCACAACCTGCCTATTTGAACATGGCGGCAGCCCTGGAGTCTGACCCAGGAGCTCCTGACTCAGCGCCATCGACATTTGGGGTTGAGTCTTTGTCACGGCAGTGGGGGAGGGGGGGACTGTCCTGTACACTATAGGACTGGCAGCATTCCTGGCTTCTACCCACTATACACGCCCTCCCCACAATGTGACAACCAAGAATGTCTCCAGTCGTTGCCAAATGTCCCAGGGGTGACGGGGTGAGTGGGGAAGGGTGTTGTGAAACTACCTCTGGTTGAGAACCACTGGTCTATCTAACCTAAGTAGCAGAGGTAGAACTAGGACCCAGGTTCATTTTTGTTGTTTCTCAAAATAATACCTTAATTACAAAAGTAATATATGATCATTGCCAAGATTCAAACCAGAAGCACATAATGAATAGGAATTCTCCTTCTCCCCGTCTCCCTTCCTCCAAAGGTAACGGCCGTGAAGTTCGATGTGTAGACATTTTTAAATACACACACACACACACAAAGAGCAAATGTTTTCTTCTTTTTAAGTTCTGTGACTTGCTGTTTTCATTCAATACTATACGTCAGTATAAACCTATCCTTCCCCACTCTTTCTTCACAAGCTGCAAAGCGGTCTGCATTATGAGTCTATCATAATTTAAGCTTTTGCCATTGATGGACATTCATACAGTCTTCAGTTCTGGGTTATTTCTAACCATGCTACAATGGGGGAAATGCTGCGTCAGCATCCTTGTACGTCTATTTTTCCACACTTATACAAGGATTTCTATGGCACTGACTTCTTAGAACTGCTGAGTCAAGGGTATATGCATTTTAAATTTTGCTGGGTACTGCCAAGAGCCCCCCTTTCTTCTTCACCAGCTGCCACAAGGATGAAATAAGATCATGTCCCTAAAGAGGCTTGTAGAAGAGACATACAGTGTATTATGTGTCCCCAGTTCGTGGTTCGGGCATCACTGGGACAGTTAATCCACTTTTCCAATTCTCCTTGTAACATTTAACTTAACAGAAAGGGTAGTCTTTTTTTTTTTAAGAATCTTCTTTGCAGCAGTTCTCAGAGGGTTATTTTAAGCAACAGCAAGATCAAGCAGTGAGCATAATCAATTATTTTGTAGATGAGAAGAAATGTGATCTGTATTCAACATTCTCAATGTGACAAATGAGACCGCTTACCCATCATTATTTTAAGGATTACAGATGAAATGCAAAGGATTGTTTCCCTCCAGGATTTTCATTACATGTTCTATTGATTCTTAGAAGAGAAGTGTAAGTTTCTCTGTAAGTGATAAGCTTTAATAACCCTAACTTCACGTATTTCCCTGACTCTCAGAACTATTGCAGTAAGAAAATGACCTTCGGCAGGGTTAAATTAAGGTCCAGTCAATAGTTCTCAAGGAGAGGAGACACTTTCACACACAAAAGACAGTCTGAGCACCAGCAGATCAAGCAAAGGCAGAGCTCGTGGTCTGAATTTGATACCACAAACCTCTCAGCCGGCAAAGATGGCTCTTCTGAGCTGGCACCTTCACAGCACCCTAGCTCAAAACACCTGGTGGGACACAAAGTTGCCCCCATTCGTGACAGTCCAGATGAACTTCGTAAGATTCTTGCAAACTTCGTCTTTAGAGCTGTCTGACTGTGAATGAACGCTGCGGGCTGGAAGGACACGCAGGAAAGTAAAGGAGCTGCAATTTGTGAGGATGGAGGGACGGAGCTTGTTTTCTTAGTTTCTATGTTCTTGGGGCTACGGTTCACTCCAAATTCACTATTTCTGTAACTATTGCCATGGGATCCTCTTGAAAATTCACCCAATTGACATGAATGGGCAGACGTCTACAAGCCTGCTACTGAGCGCGGAGCTCTGATCGGCAGCATCGACATCCCCTGAGCACCTGTTAGAATCGAGGAAACTCAGGCCTGCCTCCTACTGCTGAGCCAGCAGCTGCGTCCTCACAACACCCCTGCGGTTCCAGTGCACACAGTTTGGGTTCGGGAAGCCGCAGTCTGCAGGACTTACAGCAGTGACTCTCCAGGGCAGGGGTGAGGAGAACGGTGCTGTCCCTTAAGGCAGCACTGACTCTATCTGGGGACATTTTTTGGTGGGTGCTACAGGCATCATGGATAGAGGCCAGAAAGGCTGCCAAACAGTTTACGATACACAGGACAGTCTCCCGTAACAAAGAATGATCCAGCCCCAATGTCAGGGGTTGAGAGACCCTGACTTACAGAAAAAAGTTGTGCCCAACTCCATATGGACACTGTTGATCATAAAATAAAAAGAAATAAAAATAGCGTCAAAAGCTTATACTGTGTGGTTCCAGTTGGAGACCGTGATGTATGGGTGCCTGGTGACTCAAGATGGTGATGGAGGAAGATCCGGAATTCACCTCCTCCCACAGACACACTAGTCTACAACTACATATGGGACAATTTCCTCCTTAAAAAAAACCTAAAGGCTGGCTGAGGTATGACTACACATCAGGCAAATGAGAAGAACACCACATCAAAGCAGGCAGGACGGGGCATAAACCCCACCCACACAGAGCGACCCAGAACCAGGAGAAAACTCAAAACCCCGGGCTTTCCCCCAAGGAGCAAAGGGTTCAAACCCCACATCGAGCACCTTAACATTTAGAACCTGCAACTGAGAAATGAGCCCCCAAAACATCTAACTTTGAAAACCAAGAGGGTTCCCACCCTGAGACCCACGAGATTATAACAATCTGGAAGACGGCTCTTAACAGGGCTTACACACGCAATGCTACCAGCCCAGCTCAGAGGCAGCCCATCACCAAGACTTAAATTGAGGGAGCCTCACCAGCTGAAAGCGTTGGCCTGAGGGGTAGGCATCTGATGTGACTTACACCCCTGGCGTCTAGGGGAACTCTCTCCAGGGACGGAGACTGCTGGGCGCCATCCTCGAGCTCTCCCGTTGCTGTGATGTAGAGCACCGGTGCTCCCACTTGAACATACATCCGATCTCCTGACTTTTGTGGCTGCCACTCAGGGGATGCTTCTAGACTGCATGGCTCTAAAGGCCAGTGGAGCTTGCCTTCCTGGTTCCATGGGACTATAACAATTGGTGTCACCCAAAAAGGAGCTCACACCCCTGTCACCCTGACTTTCACAGTTGCTGACAAGGGACATCTCTTCGTCACCGGGCACTGGAGGCCAGTGGGGCTTGTGCTGGTGGGTCCCACAGAACTGTACCCCTGGAGGAAGAGTTCTCAGACAGCTACCACCCCCAGAGCATAGCAAGAGGCAACAGAACCAGGAGCTCAGTCTTTCTGTGAAGGAGGCCTACTAGCCAATCATCATGGCTCTGGCCTGAGGGGCAGATTTCTAATTAAACCCTCATCTAGGGGCTGACTGTGAACTTTTCCAGAGACCCAGAGAGTAGGCACTCTTTGCTCTCTCCGTCATACTCCAGAGGACCAGGGTCTCCTGGAAGGAGGCTTTATACATGACTGGTGCCCTGTTTTTTATATCTGGTGCCCCAGTTTTTGCAGCTGTGCCCAGAGGATGCCCCTTGATGGTATGGCTCTGGAGGTGGCTGGGGGAGGGGTGGAGGGTGTTGTATTCCTGGGTCCCATGGGACTGTGGCAATTGAAGAGACAGTTCTTGGCAGGCTGCCATCCCCAGGGCACTGCTCAGCAGACTGAGATAGACAGACACACAGCCCTGCCTAGTCTTTCTGTCAAGGCGGCCTCTTTGCCTCTCCCGGAGCTTTGCTGTAAAAGGCAGGCTTCAGGTCTGGCATATACATGGGGACCATGGATGCTCTCAACGAACGCAGGCTGTGGACACCATCTTGGTGCATTCCTGCTGCCTTGCTCCAACGGGCCAGTATCTCCCAGGAAAGGGCTTATAAACTCGTCTGGAGCCCCAGTTTTTGCAACTGCCACCCAGGGGCTACTACCAGATCACCTGGCCAGCAGGGCGTTCTCTTGTGGTCCCACAGGACTGTATATATTAGCACACTTTTATTTTATTTTTCTAAAGATTTATTTATTTTAGAGAGAGAGCTGGAGAGGGGGAGGGGCTGGGGAAGAGGGAGAGAGAATCTCAAGCAGACTCCCAGCCGAGCATGGAGCCCGATGCAGCGCCCAATCTCACGACCCCAAGATCATGACCTGAGTTGAAACCAAGAGGTAGAAATCTTATTTAAAAAATAATGGCAGAGGGGCACCCGGGTGGTGCAGTCAGTTAAACCTTCAGCTCTTGGTTTTGGTTCAGGTCGTGATCTCAGGGTTGTGGGATTGAGCCCTGCCTTGGGCTCTGCACTCAGTGTGGCATCTGCTCAAGACTCTCTCTGTCCCTCCACCCCTCTCTAAAATAAGTAAATAAATCTTTAAAAATAAATAAATGGGGTGCCTGGGTGGTTCAGTCGTTTGTGTCTGACTTCAGCTCAGGTCATGATCTCGGGGTCCTGGGATTGCTCTCTCAAATAAATAAATAATAAAATATTTAATTAAACAAACAAATAATTAAATAAAAGTGGTGGAAAACTTCCCTATCCTGAGGAGGGAAACAGACATCCTGATCCAGGAATCCCAGAAAGTCCCAAACAGGACCCGAAGAGATCCACACCAAGATACATTATAATTAAAATGTCAGAAGTTAAAAATAAGGAGAAAATATTAAAAGCAGCAAGAGAAAACAACTTACATACAAGTGAACCCCCATAAGGCTATCAGATTTTTTAGTAGAAATTTTGGCAGGCCAGAAGGGAGTGGCATGATATATTCAAAGTGCTGAAAGGGAACATTTTCCAACCAAGAATACTCCACCCAGGAGAGTTACCATTCAGAATTGAAGGAGAGATAAATGGTTTTCCTGACAAGCAAAAGCTGAAAGAGTTGATGACCACAATATGGGCCTTACAAGAAATGTTAAAGGGACTTCCTTAAGCTGAAAAGAAAGAGCACTAATTAAAAACAAGAAAATATATGAAAGAATACATCTCATTGGAAAGGTAAATATATAGTAAAAGTAGTCCATTACTTACAAAGCAAGTAGGAAAGCTAAAAGACAAAAGTAGTAAAAATAGGAGCGCCTGGGTGGCGTCTGCCTTCGGCTCAGGTCATGATCCCAGGGTCCTGGGCTCGAGCCCCGCATCGGGCTCCCTGCTTGGTGGGAAGCCTGCTTCTCCCTCTCATACTCCCCTACTTGTGTTCCCTCTCTCGCTGTCTTTGTCAAATAAATAAATAAATAATCTTAAAAAAAAAAAGTAGTAAAAGTAACTGCTCACAATAATTAGTTAAGGGATACCAAAGATTAAAAAAATGCAAAATCTGGGCGCCTGGGTGGCGCAGTCGTTAAAGCGTCTGCCTTCGGCTCAGGGCGTGATCCTGGCGTGCTGGGATCGAGTCCCACATCGGGCTTCTCTGCTGGGAGCCTGCTTCTTCCTCTCTCACTCCCCTGCTGTGTTCCCTCTCTCGCTGGCTGTCTCTCTGTCACATAAATAAATAAAATCTTTAAAAAAAAAAAAAATGCAAAATCTGACATCAACAACATAAAATGTAGGCGAGAGAGTAAAAATGTTGAGCTTTTGAATGGGATCAAACTTAAGTTGTTATCAATTTAAAATAGATTGTTAAAGACATAAGTAGTTACACGTAAGCCTCATGGTAACCACAAAGCAAAAACCTATTATAAATACAAAAGAGATAAAGAGAGAAGAATATAAATAAACCACTAAAAATAATCATCAAACCACAAAGGAAGAGAACAAGAAAAGAGAGGAACTACAAAAACAATCAGTAAGCAATTAACAAAAGGGCAATTAGTAATTATCTATTGATAATTACTTTAAGTGTAAATGGATTAAATTCTCCAATCAAAAGACAGAGTAGCTGAATGGATTAAAAAAAAAAAAAAGACCCATCTACAGGCTGCCTACAGAGACTCACTTTAGATGGAAGGACGCACACAGACTGAAAGTGAGGGATGGAAAAGATTCCATGAAAACGAAAGCCAAAAACACTTGGAGCAGCTATACTTCTATCAGGTTTTAAAAAAGACTTAACAAAAGACAAATATGGGGGCACCTGGCTGGCTCAGGTGGAGGAGGCTGCAACTCTTGATCTCGGGGTTTTGAGTTCAAGCCCCACCTTGGGCACAGAGTGTACTTTAAATAAATAAGTAAACAAAAATTTTTAAAAAGACAAATTTGGTTATTATATAATGATAAAGAGGACAATCCAAAAAAAGGATGTAATATTTGTTAATATTTATTTGCCCAACTTGGGAGGACCTAAATATAGAAAGCAAATATTAACAGATCTAAAAGGAGAAATAGATAGCAATGCAATGACAGTAAGGGATTTGAATACCTCACGTACATAAATGGATAGATCATCTAAACAGAAAATAAACAAGGAAATGTCAGCATTAAAGGACACATTAGACTAGACGGACCTAGATATGTAACAGAACATTCCGTCCAAAGCAACAGAACATATATTCTTTCAGGATAGATCACATGATAGGCCACAAATCAAGTCTTAATAAATTTAAGAGGATTAAAATCATGTCAAGAATCTCTTCTGATCATAACAGCATGAGATTACAAATTAATCACGAGTAAAACTGGAAAATTCACAAATATGTGGACATTAAACAGCATGCTATCAAACAGCTAATGGGTTTGATGAGGGAACAGAAGGCAAGCTGAGGACAAAGCAGAAACTGACACCCTGCAAACCCCCCCTCCCCATAGGATGTATGTGACATTCCTCAGGCACTCCCGGCTGCCCTAAAGGACAAAGAAATAGTTAACCTATAGATACCACAATCCTGCAAGACTTAAGTCTCCCTCAGTTTACAAATGTCTTTAGCAGTTTACAAGAACAAAGCATTTCTATCAATAACCTAGCTTCTGGAAGGGAATGTAGGGAATGTAGATATGATTAAATGTCCTTATAATCTGCAGCCTCCAGGAAGTTCCCAAACATCTTAATGTTAATGGCTTGCTAGGGCAAAACCACCTTAACTTGACAATGGCAAGGCCTCCGGTATCTTGTGAATCTTCTTTAACATATGAAAGTATTTCCTCAACCTCCCTTTTTCCTTACCTCCCCCAACCCCACGGTATATAACAGCCACCCCTCACAACTCTGGTGCAGCAGCTCTTTCTGCCCATGGGTCCTGTCCCCGTGCTTTAATAAACCACCAATTTTGCACCAAAGATGCCTCAAGAATTCTTTCTTGGTCGTCGGCTCCGGACTCCACCCCACTGAACCTGGCGAGTATTCCGTGCCCTCATCAGGCTGAAGAAGCAATCAAAGAAAAATAAAAAAATGCTGAGACAGACGAAAATGGAAATATAAATACCAAATTCTGTGGGATGCAGCAAAAACAGTTTTAAGAGGGAAGTTCATAGCTATAAATGTCTACCTCAAGAAACAAGAAAAGCCTCAAATAAACAATATAACTTCACACTTCAAGGAGCCAGAAAAAGATGAACAAAGCCCAAAGTTAGAAGGAAGGAAATGGTGAAGATTAGAGAAGAAATAAATGAAATAGAGACTAAAAAATAAAATAAAGATCAATGAAACTAAGAGCTGATTCCCTGAAAGATAAGCAAAACTGACAAATCTTTAGCAAGACTCATCAAGAAAAAGAGAGGACCCAAATAAATAAAATCAGAAATGAAACAGGAAACGTTACAAATGCTAACACAGAAATACAAAGGCTCATAAAAGACTACTGCAGATAGTTACATGCCAACAAACTAGACAACCCAGAATACATCAATTCCTAGAACATACAACTACCGAGACTGAATCATGGTGAAGTAGAAAATCTGAACAGACTGATAACTAGTAAGAAGATTGAATCAGTAATTAAAAACTTCCCAAAAAACAAAAATCCAGGACCAGATGGCTTAACTGGTGAATTCCACTAAACATTCAAAGAAGAATTAATAACAATCCTTCTCAAATTCTTCCAAAAAACAGAAGAGGAAGAAACACTTTTGAACTCATTCTACAAGGCCAGCATTACCCTGAAACCAAAGCCAGACAAGGATGCCACAGAAAAGAGAATTACAGGCCAATATCCCTGATTTTTTTTTAAGATTTTATTTATTTATTTGACAGAGAGAGAGAGACAGCCAGCGAGAGAGGGAACACAAGCAGGGGGAGTGGGAGAGGAAGAAGCAGGCTCCCAGCGGAGGAGCCTGATATGGGGCTCGATCCCATAATGCCGGGATCACGCCCTGAGCCAAAGGCAGACACTCAATGACTGAGCAATCCATGCGCCCCAGGCCAATAACCCTGATAAACACAGATGCAATAATCCTCAACTACATATTAGCAAACCAAGTCACCCACACACTAAAAGGATCACTCAATGTGATCAACGGGGATTTACTCCAGGGATGCAAGGATAGCTTAAAACCCACAAACCAGTCAGTGTGATACACCACATTAACAAAAGGAAGGATAAAAATCATATGATCCTCTCTCTCTCCTTCTGCCTCTCCCCTGCCCACATGTCACGCTCTGTCTTTCTCAAATAAACAAATAAAATCTTTAAAAAATCTTATGATCATCTCAATAGATGAGAAAAGCACTTGACAAACTTCAATACCCATTCACAATAAAGACTTAACAACAAAGTGGACACTGAGGAAATCTACCTCCATGTCCTGAAGGCCATACGTGACAAACCCACAGCTAACACCATATTCAACAGTGAAAAGCTGAAAGCTCTTACTAAGATCAGGAACAAGACAAGGATGCCCACTCTTACCACTTTTATTCAACATAGTGCTGAAGTCTTAGCCAGAGCAATGAAGCAAGAATAAGAAATAAAGGGTATCCACATTGGTAAAGAAGAAGGAAAACTGTCACTATTTCCAGATGACATGATGATATAGAAAACCCTAAAGACTCCAGCAAAAAACTCTTAGAATAAACAAATTTGGTAAAGATACAGGATACAAAATCAACACACACAAAAATCTGTTGCATTTCTATATACTAATAGGAAACTATCAGAAAGAGCAATTTTTCTAAAAGTACCATTTACAATTGCATCAAAAGAAAAAAAACCTAGGAATGAATTTAACCAAGGAAATGAAACACCTATTTACTGAAAACTACAAGACATTAAAGAAATTGAAGATAACAGAAATAAATGGAAAGATATTCCATACTCATGGGTTGAAAAATATTGTTAAAATGTCCATACTACCCCAAGTAATCTGCAGATTCAACACAATCCCTATCAAATTCCAATGGCATTTTTCAAAGAAATAGAAAAAAAATCCTAAAATTTGTACAGAACCATAAAACCCAGAATAGCCAATGCAATCTTGCGAAAGAACCAAGCTGGAGGCATCATGCTCCCTGGTTTCAAACTATATTACAAATCTGTAGCAATTAAAACAGTATGATATCAGCATAAAACCAGACACACGGATCTGTTAAACAGAATAAAGAGCTCAGAAATAAACCCATGCTTGTATGGTCAATTAATTTACGACAAAGGAGCCAAGAATATACACGGAGGAAAGGACAGTCTCTTTAATAAATGGTGTTGGGAGAACTGGACAGCCACATGCCAAAGAATGAAACTGGACCACTTTCTTACGGCAGGCACAAAAATTAACTCAAAATGGTTTAAAGACTTGAATGTAAGATCTGAAACCACAGAATTCCTAGAAGAATACATTGGTGGTAAGTTCCTTGACATAGGTCTTGGCGATAATTTTCTGAATTCGACACCAAAAGCAAAAGCAACAAAAGCAAAAGTAAATAAGCTGGACTACATTATCCTCGAAAGCATGCACACAGCAGAGGAAACCACACACACACAGAGAAAAACCTGGATGGACTAACATGACACTGTTAGCAGTGACTAGCTGGCACTTACAGATACTGGTGTATGAATGTGTACTTCCCAATTTCATTTCTTTCTTTTTTTTTTTTTTTTTGCATTCAACCTGTAAACTCCTGCTAGAAAAAAAAATTCTTTTCAAAGGGAAAGAAAAAGAGGTAATGGTGTGGACATGGGAATGGAGAGCTAGCGTGCCCACATCTCAGACTCCACCGTACAGGACAGTGGACAAGTGAGCAGCACTGTACAGGACGACGGAGGAACCCATCTCCTTGAGCGAGAACCAGGCCTGCAAGGCCCAGAGGTGGAGGGAATGTTTTTTACAGAACTGACCACACTTGCCTCTGTGACTCTGTTATTCCTGGCATGTTTCTATTAAAGCCCCTATCACACTTTGGTGCAAATATCTGTTTATATGACTATCAAAACATATTAGATTACACACTTCAAAAACAAAAAAGTTCATGCTGTCCTTTTAGTCAGAATTCAAATATTCATATTTAATTGCTCTTCTTATTGGTAAAAGGCTTTATTTCATAATTCTACTTAAAAAAGCATAAGCTTTCTGAATTAAACACAGTTAGTAGCAACAATATCACCCTTCCCCAAAATGGAAACAGACCATTTAAATTAAAACTTTAGTTAAAGAGCAGAAAAGGATCATTAAAATAATCTCTTCTATCCTACTATCATTATAAAACTATATCTATGCTGTTCTGGAGAAGAGACTTCTAAACAAACAAGTTATCAACTTTTTTCAACAACTATAACAATATTTGCCAACTCACATTGTCAAGACATACTTATTCAATATTAAACTTAAAATTACATCTGAAAAAAAATAATTCCAATTCTTAAGGGAGAAGAATAATACTATTAGAAGAAAAATGTTCTGTACTGGAATTACTGTACTAAAAACTCATATCCTAATTATAAAAAATTACTTGCTAGATCTAATTTGTAGTTTATAGGTTGAAAAAAAACCCTGTTCTGACAAATGACTGAAAACCTTTCAAAGTCCCATTGCTAGGCTACATCAATAAGTCGGGTCCATCAGGAAATGCAGAGACAGAACTCTACCTGCCAGGTGCTCACAGTATGGCTCATTAGAGCACGACTGTGTTTAATGTTTAATTTCAAATAATGTGAAAGGTTTGCCTGAAGACCTGAGGCACTCAGGGACTCTTTTGGATGTCATCACAAAAGGAGAGATGACAGCCACTATGCGTGTGTTCCTGTTAGCTTCTGAAAATGTGAATGAAAATAATTAAAGGTGACAAGAAAAAAAAATCTTTCATGGCTCTCATTTTCCATGAAATAATTATTTTAGTTCCCTTTTATTGACAGAACTCAGTTACCGTATATACTAAAAAAAAAGTTTCAGCCATTAAAATGTCACACAGCTAAGAAATATAACTGACTAATGACCGATTTCCATAAATCACTGCCCCAATCGTGGTCAGATCAGTTAAAAAGGCTGGTATTATCTTAATGTACTAATTATTTTCTTTTTTAAGTTCTTATTTTTCATAATCTCTACGCCCCAACTGCGGGGCTTGAACTCATGACCCCGAGATCAAGAGTTACACACTCTTCCGGCTGAGCCAGCCAGGTGCCCCACTATTCTTTAATACAGACAAAATTTGTCTCTTGAGCCACTTTTCAAATTCTGCAATTTTCCATCACCCATTAAGTACGGCTGCTGGCAGACTAGACCTTTTTTTTCCCTGAGGATTGGCTTACAGAAAACCATAAGAAACAGTGATTATTAAAATTCTAGGATAAATATTGGGGCACCTGGGTGGCTCGGGTCAGTTACACATCTGCCTTCCGCTCAGGTCATGACTCCAGGGTCCTGGGACGGAGCCCTGCATCGGGCTCCCTGATGAGGGGGGGGGGGCCTGCTTCTCCCTTCTCCCTCTGCCTCTGCCCCTCCCCTTCCTTGCTCATGCTCTCTCTCAAATAAATAAAATCTTAAAAAAAAATAAAATTCTAAGATAAACACGAAAACGACAAAATGTAAATATAAAAGCAATTATGGCTGAAGGGACCTAGACATCTACGACCACCCTCTCATTTTAAAGAGGGAGAAATAAAGCAAGGTCAAGCTGTATGCCCAAGGAGACGGCAGGTTAGTGGCTGGTCTCCAGACAGTACTGCAAGCCTCCCTGCTTTCAAAGGCAGTTATACCCAAATCCCATCAGCATTTAGGAGCAAGTGTGCAAGCCCATCATCCATTTATTATCACTTCGTTCTTCAAATGATCACTTACTAAGAGCACGCAGAATCTTGGGAATTTCAGAGCTGGAGTGGGGAGCCATTTATGGCCCCTCATTTTACAGATGAGCAAACGAACGTCCAAAGAGCGATTACTGCTCCGTTCCTTACTCCACAAACATTTACTGCACTCCTACAATAAGCCAGGTCTTAGAGATGCAAAGATACACAGGCTAGGATCCCAGGTCTTCCTCTTCACTACAGAGAACACACTGATGGTCACCAGAGGGGAGGTGGGGGGGGGTGACGATGGGGACCAGGTGATGGGGATGAAGAGCACATTCACCGTGATGAGCACCGAGTCATGTACAGAATTCCTAAATTCCGATATTGTACACCTGAAACTAATAGAGTATGTTAACTATACTGAAATTAAAATTGAAAAAAAAATTCCAGTTCTTAAGGAGCTCCTGTGGGACAAAGAGAAAACATAAAGGTAATAGAACATGATGTTATTTTAAGAGAGGTCTTTGCTAGTAGACTGGGCCAGCAAGGAGGAATGAATCAGCCCTGATTGTTTGCACATGACGCTGGACACCACGCGGGAGCACATAGCTACTGACACCATTTACTGCTTGACTACAAGGTTTTATAGTAAAACAGATGAAAAAAGTTCCACTTTCACCAAAAGCTGCAGGAAACTATCTCTTTCTAGACTGTCAGGCACAGCAGCTGGCATTTCACACATATTACTTAATTCTGAAGATGACTCAGAATACGATATTACCCCCATTTTTTCAAAGGAAGCCAATGAAAACAAACTTGTCCACGTGAAGATGAGAGGCCAGAGTCATAATTTGAACCCAGGTTTGTCCGGCTCCAAACATCAGATTCCTTTCTTTTTGTTGTAACACTCTCAGCACAGGATTTTCTTTAAGTGTCTAAATCACCTCCACGTGGTTTCTCAAGTCTCCGTAAGCAATACATCCTGCAACAAATAATTCTAGTCTTCAAGATTATTACTTCCTAGAATCAGAAATCATTGTTTAAAAAGCTTAAGGAAAGACGAGAAAAGATTCTTCCTATACCTGAATAATGTGTCCTCCTCTCTTTAAGAAACTTACTCATAAAAACTGAAATATTGATATGGATTTCGGCTTTCATCTTTTCCCTTTTCTATGCTTAGATCACATCGTAGGTGCTCCATAAATGGCATTTTTCTTCAAGATACTGAGAGGACTGACTCTGAGATCTTCTGAAGCACTTGGAGTCTGAAGAAGTACATTTTCTTTCGTCGTTTCTATTCCCGTCCAGAACATCTTATCTTTCCGAAGGCTGAACACCGCCCCGCTCTCCGGAGCTAAGGAAGCACTGAGGATGCAAATGAGCCCCGGCAGCCAGAGAAGTCTGCCGCCTGGCATTCTACAACCAACACCTGCCCGCACAGCCTGTCAAATGCTGCCGGACGAGAGTGGGGAGGAAGACGGGGGCCAGGGGCAGAAGATCGGGTCTCAACCCCTAGTATTAACCCTAAAGAAGCTCCACTCTTGCCTGGGAATGAAGGAACAACGTGGGCAGCCCAGCCAAAAGCACGAAAGGAGAGCCCTGCTAGGTGACAATGGCCTTTGTTACTGAGAAAGTTGTATCGGCGTGTACACCGTGTCACCCACAGTTCCAGTGATGCAGGTCATCGGACAAAACCCCAAGCGGCCTCTCGGAATTTAAATGAACGCAGCTGGGCATTCAAACTGAAACCTCGCTCAAGCCCCCAGGAGGAAAAGTAATCACTGCCCTCCGCACCAAGGTTTTCCGCGCAAGCCGCAGTTGCGGCACCGGCGCAAAGCTGCCCCGCGACCGCCGCCCGCCCCGCGATCCCCGCCCCGCGCCCTGCGACCCCCGCGTGCCCCCCTGCAGCCCCGCGATCCCTGCCCCGCGCCCCCTGACCCTTCTGCGTCCCCCGGTCCTCTCGTAATCCCCGGACCCCCGCCGCCCGGTGCCCCCTGACAGGTCTGCGCACCCCGCGGCCACCCCGCGATCCCCGCCCAGAGCCCTGCGCCCCCTGACCCTTCTGCGCCCCCGTAATTCCCGGACCCCCGCCGCCCCGTGCCCCTCGGCCGCCCGGCGATGCTCACCCCGCCGCCCCGCGCCCCCTGACCGGTCTGCTCCCCACCCCCCGGCCGCCCCGCGCCCCCAGGACCCCCGCCGCCCGGTGCCCCCTGACAGGTCTGCGCACCCCCCCTCGGCCGCCCCGCGATCCGCGCCCCGCGCCCTGCTCCCCCTGACCTTTCTGCGCTCCCCGGCCGCCCCACAGCCCCCGCCCGGCGTCCTGCACCCCCCGGACTCCCGCCGCCCCGCGACCCCCGCCCCGTGCTCCGAGGGCGAACGCAGGGGCTGCCCTCCCGCGCCCAGGCTCACCTCCAGGCGCGCCGCCCCGCGCGCCGGCCGGGCCCCAGCGCCCCGCGACCAGCTGAAAGAGGAGGAGGAGGCGGAGCGGGCGGGACCCGAGGCCGACGACCGCGGGCCGGGACCCCCACGCAGACATCGCCCGGCCCCGCGCGGGAACGCAGGCGGCCGCCTCGCGACGGCCGCGCGGGAAAGGAACGTGGGCTCCAGAGGGATGGAGCCGGGAGGTGGGTGGGAGCCAAGGGGTAACGGAGGCTGCTGCCGAGGGGCTGCTCCGCTCCTCAGTCCGGGGCCGCCGCCGCCACCTCAGCTCGAAGGATTCCCGCGGGCTCGCGGCGCGTGAGGAGGCTCGCGCGCCTGGCCCCGCCCCTTCCCTTGGGCCCGCCCCCTGCCCGTAGCCCCGCCTCCGTCCCGCCTTTGGCCTCTCTGCTTAGAAGCCAGCTTAGAGCTAGAGCTCCGCCTTTTCCGCGCCTGGCCCCGCCCCCGTTGGCCCCTCCCCCGAACTGGCGGGACCCGGGGACCCAACGCCAGTGACCGCAGCAGGGCGTTCAATCCCGGTAAGCGAAAAGCCGGGCCCAGCGCCCTGGCCGGTCCCTCATCTGGCCTCCGGCGACCTGGGCAGGCCCCCAACTACCTGTGATCACCATCGCTAATTAACGTCTGTGCTGTGTGCAGCACCGCGGGAAGCAGACGGACAGTCTGCGGGCAGGAGGAAGTTATTCCGCTCACCAGAACTGCCCGCGGAACTAGGGCGCGGCTGGAGCGCGAGGACGAAGGGGGGCTCGCCCCCTGCCCGCTCCCTCTTCCCTGAAGCCAGGCGGGGGGCCCGGGGGGCCCAGTCCGGACCCTCCTTCAGGCGCCCGCAGAAATGACCAGCAGCTGTCTCAGCAGAGGCCGTGGCCCCCCCCCCGTGTGCCCAGCCGTGAGCGTCTGTAACCAGTGCCCCCCCACCCCGTGTGCCCAGCCGTGAG